>NC_057719.1:85535509-85539918 GCF_004010195.1 Chiloscyllium plagiosum | reverse complement strand
CTCCCACATCCTACAGGAGTAGCATGCAACTGCCCTAACATCCATTCCTACTGTTTTGAGTTCTGAAAGAGACTATCGAAAAAAGAATGTTTTCAATGGATGTATGCAATGCCTTAGGATTCTCTTTAATGCTAATTGCCAAAGTCATTTCATGGCACCTTCTTGCTTTCCGATTTCCCTGCTTGAGTTCCTTCCTGTTTTCTTTATATTCCTCACAGGCCTTTCCAATTTTAGCTTCCTAAACCTTACATATGCTTCTTGTTCACATTTTAACAAAATTCCTAAACTCCCTCGTTATCCAAAGATCCCAGAGAGAGAGAAACAACCAAACTGATTGAATTTGTCCACAGGGTCCTAGTGATACCCAGTCCCCTTATGGCGACAATGGCGACTACAACAACAACAACAATGCATTCACCGGCTTCCATTTTTGCAGTATCAGGGGGACCGGTCAGAGCGAGGACCAAGGAGCTGCCGAGAAGGTAATTTCCTCCTTTAAATACTTACCTCATGGGATCAGTGGCCTCCATTTTTGCAGCAGCATTGGGAGCGGTGACAACGAGGACCAGGGGGCTGCTGGGAAGTTAAATTAATCTTTTAAAAACTTACCTTATAAATAGGTGAAGCGCAACCCGAACCATTACTTAGGTAGTGTCACCCACTCATCCAACCAAAAAAATAGGTTCTGTGTGCCGATTCAGCAAGGTCACTAGTTTCTTTTTTGATAGTCTCTTTGGGAATTCAGTACAGTGGGAATGGATGTTAGGGCAGTTGCATGCTCCTCCTGTAGGATGTGGAGGGGTAAGGGTCAACATTAGTGTCCCCACTGACTTCATCCATTGGAAGTGCACCCAATTCCAGCTCCTCGGAAACCATGTTAGGGAACTGGAGCTGGAGATGGATGAACTTTGGATCATTCAGGAGGCGGAGAGGGTAATAGAGAGGAGTTACAGGGAAGTAGTCTCACCTCAGGTACAGTCAGGGGATGGTAAGGGAACAGGCAGACAGTGCAAAGATGCCCTGTGGCCGTTCCCCTCAATAATAACTATACCATTTTGGACACTGTTGGGGTGGAGCGACCTACCAGGTGAAAGCCATAGTGGCCAGGTCTCTGGCACTGATTCTGGCTCTGTGACTCAGAAGGGAAGGGGGGAGATTATAAAAGCACGAGTGGTAGGAGACGCAATGGTTGGAGGAATGGACAGGGGTTTCAGTGGTCACGAACGGGACTCCCGTAAGGTATGTTGCCTCCCGGGTGTCAGAGAAAGGAAGGTCTCTGATTGGGGCTACAGGATTCTGAAGGGATAGGGTGAGCAGCTAGAAGCCCTGGTCCACATTAGCACCAATGACATGGCTAGGAAAAGGGATGAGGATCTAAACAGTGATTTCAGGGAATTAGATCGGAAGCTAAGAAACAGAATGAGCAGAGTGGTAATCTCAGGATTACTACCGGTGCCACATGCTAGTGAGGCGAGGAACAGGGAGCGAGGGCAGCTAAACATCTGGCTACAGGGCTGGTGCAGGAAGGAGGGTGTTAGATACATAGATCATTGCAGTATCTTCTGGGGATGGTGCAACGTGTACATGAAGAATGGGTTGCACTTAAACTGGAGGGACACCAATGTCCTGGGCAGGAGAATTGCTAGAGCATTTTGGGAGGGTTTAAGTTAGTTTGGCAGAGGGGTGGGAACCAGAGCTACAGATCAGAAGAGAGGGTAGTTGTTGAATGGGCAGAAATAGAATGCAGAGAGTCTGTCAGGAAGGATACACAGTTGATAAGACAAAGGGATGGGTTAAAGTGTGTCTGTTTCAATGCAAGGAATGTCAGGAATAAGAGATGAACTTAGAGCATGGATCAGTACTTGGAACTACGGTGTTGTAGCCATAAAAGAGGCATGGATTTCACAGGGGCAGGAATAGTTGCTGGATGTTCCAGGGTTTAGATCTTTTAAAAAGAACAGGGAAGGGGATAAAAGAGGAGGGGAAGTAGCATTGTTAATTACAGAGAGTATCACAGCTGCAGAAGAGCAGGTTGTTGAGAAGGTTGTTTACTACTGAGTCAGTATGGGTGGAAGTTAGTAACAGGAAAGAGCAGTCACCTTATTGGGCGTTGTCTATAAATCCCTCAATAGCAACAGAGAGATGGAAGAACAGATTGAACAGCAGATCTTGGAAAGGTGCAGATGTAACAGAGTTGTTGTGATGGGTGACTTCAACCTCCCCAGTATTGATTGGACGCCCATCGTGCTGATGGTCTGGACGGAGCCGATTTTATCAGGTGTGTCCACAAGGATTCCTGACTCAAAATGCAGATAGGCTGACTGGGGGGAGGCCATATTAGATTTGGTGTTCGGCAATGAGCCAGGTCAGGTGTCAGATCTCTTAGTGGGAGAGCAGTTCGGTGACAGTGACCACAAGTGCCTCACCTTTACCATAGCCATGGAGAGGGATAGAAATGGACAGTATGGAAGACATCACCAACCCAAAGAAACCGAAATAGAAAGTGGGCCATGCTACCAGTGCTTCGTCCGGAGGCTTATTGATGATGTTACTTAGTATGGTGACGAAACGTCTGAAAACAAACCTTACAGCTCAGCGAGCTAACTTACATCCAGAACCTCAACCAGAGCTACAAATCTTCTTGAAGCTCATTAACACCTATGGGCACAATACCCTAAAACTGGCCCCAAAATGGGAAACCAATGCCCTTCAGAAGAGAGCCACCCATGAACAGCTCTACTTCCTGCACGAATGCCTAAGGGAAATGTCTGAAATACAAACCTCCCCTAAACACCCCACTAGCCAAAAGAATAGCAGAGCAAAACAGCGGCAGAATATTTCATGAAATGATTAATGATGCCCACAACAGACTTCGTAAATACAACTGGGAAAATTCACGCCAAAAATCTTTACTCCCTAATGCAATAGACCATGAATGGACAGGCACAGTACAACAAGCCATAGACTTTAGACAATGACAATCACAGAAAATGAAAAAAACTAGACCTGCAGAAAAATACTAGACAAACTGACATAAAGTAACAACACAGACAACACAGAAGCATGGATAAAAATCTTATCTGATCGACCCTTAACAGACGCGGAAAAAGCAGTCTTAGTAATAGGATTAATTACAATGTCCAGGATGCAGACAAGAAAGATTTCTTAGCAGCATTAGAAACAACATTGAAAGACAACCAACTCACAGAGGAAACCTGGGAAACCATCAGACAGATAGTCGCACCAACGCTAAGCAGGAAAAAGGAAGGAAAGCACTAAAAAGATTTTAAAAAGATAAAAATATCGTTATCCTACCAGCAGACAAAGGATGCTTGACAGTCATTTTAAATCAAAGAAAATAAATTGAGAAAGCGAACACACTACTTGCAGATACCAACACTTACCAACAAGTGGCGATAGACCTGACCCCACAACTACAGATCCAAATCACAGCCCTCCTCAAAACACTTCAGAAATCTGGAGAAATAAATAAGACCACCTTCCAAAAAATGAAACCAAACAGATCCAACACACCACGCTTCTACGGATTACCCAAAATTCACAAACCAGGAGCCCTCCTCAAACTCATAGCCTTGCTCCCTGGAACACCAACTCACAGACTGGCCAAGGAGCTCCACCAAAGACCAAAATACCTAGTAAAAGACTCACTCCACTCCACCCACTCCACCCATGAATTCCTGAAAACCATCAAAGACACTAAGATAGAAGCTTTGACGTAACAACCCTGTTCACATCCATCAACATCTACCTGGCCAAGGAGACACTGACTACATTATTAGAAGAACCAAAGGCACATACACCAAACACCATTAACTTCATCAACAAGGACAATATCATCAAGCTTGTGGACCTATACCTTACCACCCACTTCACCTTCAACAATAAAACCAACAGAATACCCATGGGATCTCCGATATCAGGGTTCTTAGCAGAGGCAGTAATACAGGGACTCAAACAAACAGCTCTGCCAACCATTCAACCCAAACTTTGGATCCACTACGTGGATGACACCTTTGTCATCACTAATGAAACAAATTACAGGAAACCTGCAAGACCATCAATAATGGGCGGCATGGTGGCACAGTAGTTAGCACTGCTGCCTCACAGTGCTAGAGACCTGGGTTCAATTCCCGCTTCAGGCGACTGACTGTGTGGAGTTTGCACGTTCTCCCCGTGTCTGCGTGGGTTTCCTCCGGGTGCTCCGGTTTCCTCCCACAGTTCAAAGATGTGCAGGTCAGGTGAATTGGCCATGCTAAATTTCCCGTAGTGTTAGGTAAGGGGTAAATGTAGGGGTATGGGTGGGTTGCGCTTCGGCGGGGCGGTGTGGACTTGTTGGGCCGAAGGGCCTGTTTCCACACTGTAAGTAATCTAATCTAATCTAATCTAAT
>NC_057719.1:85497409-85533662 GCF_004010195.1 Chiloscyllium plagiosum | reverse complement strand
TTGGAACTGGTCCTCCTGGGAGCAGATGCGGCGGAGACGAAGGAATTGGGAATATGGGATGGCGTTTTTACAGGGGGCAGGGTGGGAGGAGGTGTAGTCTAGGTAGCTGTGGGAGTCGGTCAGTTTATAGTAAATGTTTATAGCCTGCTGGACACACTTTCCTCATTCCTGAAGAAGGGCTTATGCCCGAAACATCGATTCTCATGCTCCTTGGATGCTGCCTGACCTGCTGCGCTTTTCCAGCAACACATTTTCAGTTCTGATCTCCAGCATCTGCAGTCCTCACTTTCTCCTTGAACAGATTGATATTAAGAAAGTGGATATGCTGGAAATTCTGGGCAGCACCAAGATGGATAAGTCCCCAGGGCCGAACCAGATATATCCAAGGTTACTAAAGGAAGTGAGGAATGATCTTTGCATCCTCACTCTCCAGGGACTGGTGCCAGCTGATTGGAGGGAGGTGAATGTTGTTCTTCTTTACAAAAAAGGGACTAAGGAAATCCCTGGGAATTACAGAACAGTCAGTCTTATGTCTATGGTAAACAAAATACCGAAAAGGATTCTGAGAGATTCAGTGAGGAATCCTGAAGAAGGGTTCATGCCCGAAACGTCGACTCTCCTGCTCCTTGGATGCTGCCTGACCTGCTGCGCTCTTCCAGCAACACATTTTCAAATTTCACAAGGGGGCAGTCCAGCTCCAGCATAACATCTGTATCTCAGCACACAGTAAATTCGGGGAAACTTTGGTCCACAGCCAACATAATGGGTCTTGGTCTCATTGTTATCCGGGGGAACTTACTGTGCACAGATGTCTTGCCAGGTTTAGCCTCATACTCAATGGTGCCTGCCATAAATATAATTGCCTTTGTTGTGAAGCATCAATGTTGTTATATCGATGTGATTATTTCCTGTCAGCCTAACTCTTGTTTATTTCCATCCTTCCACTGTTTACTCGTTGGTAATTTTATTTTTAACTCCGCCCACTTTGTCACCTATTATTTTGCTGTTCCATTTTTTTTCAGTCTGACCATAAACTCGTCAGGTCTTTCAAATATTTGGGTCACTGTATTCACATGTAACAGCTGAGTTGGCTTCTCTCTGCAATAACTGACTTCGCTGGCAAACATTTACAGTGAATTGAGACCGACAATGGACACGATCAGACTGTTTCTGTTGCCTATGTTTCTAAACTAGTTTGTCCTTTAAATCAAGAGTTTGGTCACGATTTCGCAAACTGGATTAACAGTCAAAGAATTCCCATTTACACGGAATTCCTGATGTGGGATTCGGGGCATCAAGTACTCTGATTCCATGTTGCACTATTTCCCCACTGGTAAAATCAGTCCGCTACGAAAATACACTACAAAACTATAGGGGGTCATGTTTTTAAACTAGAAGCCTGAACTAATAAATCCAAAAAGCTGAGTTCAATTCAGATCATGTGAGTGTTCACTATATATTTGATGTGAACTTTAGTACACTGAAATTGGAATAATCTAAGATTAGCCTGGTCTCTGCAAAAGAATGTTTGCACATTTCACG
Source organism: Chiloscyllium plagiosum (assembly GCF_004010195.1). NCBI lineage: Eukaryota > Metazoa > Chordata > Chondrichthyes > Orectolobiformes > Hemiscylliidae > Chiloscyllium > Chiloscyllium plagiosum. The sequence goes on along the minus strand of NC_057719.1, from coordinate 85,532,120 downwards.
AAGTGTTCCATCATTAACAGCCTGGCTCCCTAAACTATATTGATCGTCTGTTTCGTACAGTGTTCAAACACAAACAAGAGGGAAACAAATGTGGTATTCTGCCGGGCAGGCAGTTTGAAATGAATAACGTAGCGGTGCACGTATTTTAACTCAGCAAAGTCGGTGATTGTCATTTGTTTGCTCATTTCTCGAATGTGTGTGTAACATTTACTGTCCCCAGCAGAGAGGGATCAAGCTGACTGTCAGCGTGTCTGTATCTGTGTGTGAGAGAGAAAGAATGTAATATTTATAGTCCCCAGTAGAGGGGGATGAAGCTCTGACTGTCAGCGTGTCTCTGTGTTTGACAGAGAGAGAGAAAGATTGTAATATTTACAGTCCCCAGTAGAGGGGGATCAAGCTCTGACTGTTCAGCGTGTCTGTGTGTTTGAGAGAGAGAGAAAGATTGTAATATTTACAGTCCCCAGTAGAGGGGGATCAAGCTCTGACTGTTCAGCGTGTCTCTGTGTTTGAGAGAGAGAGAAAGAATGTAATATTTATAGTCCCCAGTAGAGGGGGATGAAGCTCTGACTGTCAGCGTGTCTATGTGTTTGACAGAGAGAGAGAAAGATTGTAATATTTACAGTCCCCAGTAGAGGGGGATCAAGCTCTGACTGTCAGCGTGTCTGTGTGTGTGTGTGTGTGTGTGAGAAAGAGAGAGAAAGATAAAGATTATAATATTTACAGTTCCCAGTAGAGGGGGATGATGCTGGATGCTGTGATATTCACAGGGCCACATGACCTTTCATCAGCCCCTTAATTAGCCAAAGGGCAAACGGGCAGCCTAATGTACACCTACTACATTGTATTTGTAAAAGTACTCAACTTCAAATACACTGGTTGGAGATTGTAACATTCGCTATTCCTGTCTCTTAAACGTTAGGTATAGTGTTGGTGGAGCAGAGATGAATCACCAAATGTTCCATCTTTTCCATACATTTTTATGTCATATGTTTATATGTTTTGAAAATCCCTAATGTGAAAACTGATACAAAATCAGTATTACAAAGTCTGTTGTTTTCAAATTTTTACAATTAAATTTACTTCAGTTTTTTTAAATGGTCAACATTTTCTTTAATCTGTAATTCTCCTTTCCCTCGTATTAGTTTTGCTATCCCAGTTTCCTACTGCACTCTCTCTTTGCAGCTCTTAGCACATTTTATGTTTACTTTACTGTCCCTCATCTCGGTCATAACCACCCTGGATTGGCAGTCTGAGTGGCTTTGTGTTTTGTTCTACGTTACACTTCACCCATTTTAATGCTGTTTTATAAGTAATGACCCTGCCTCTGAGTGATATGTGCTAGAACTGAACTGAATTATGATCTGTACAGCTCCCATTGTTCATCTATAGGTTTATCCAATCACAATAATCCAATTGGAACCGTTTGTTATCATTAGTCTCTGTCTCACCCAACAAAGGTTTCCTTTTGAAAAATCCAGGATCTTAATGACCAAATTATGCTTCTTCATTTCAAACTTAACATTGAATTTGATTATATTATGATCATAGTGAGATGAATCTTCTTTTGCCATTACACCACTAATTAAGTCTGTCCCACTATACATTCCAACATCTATGATCATTTGCCACTTTGTTGGTTCTGGACAAAAAAGTGCTCCCCAAAATTTATCTGGACTTCATGCAAGAAAGTCACACTTCACCTGAATTATGATCTTCATCCCCAAAAGTAGAGATTGCAATCACCAAATAAAACATCTTTGCAGGAGGTCTTAAGATGTTAGAGGAGATTCAGGGTAAAATCTTAAGCAGCTGATGTCTGAAGCATGAGATAAAATGGGAAAAAGTGTGAGCTTTTCAAAGAAAAAAAATGAAATCTGTGCAGGGTGCATCCTGTCTTTTATTATTTAAAATTTACTTTTCATTGCAGTCAATCTCCTGAAAATCTTCTTAAAAGTTCTTCTTTCGTTAAGTCATAAAATAGTAAGATTTGAGTCATACAGTAAGTTATGGAAATAAATACAGGCAGGTAAAAGTTACAATTCCAGTTTATTCAGAACCCTTCAAGACTCTGATGGGATTGACTTCAGTACTAAGAAATGACAATTGCCAGAAACCACTGTTATGATCAAATATTAATAATATTTCTGCAATGCCAAACATTATAAGCAGCACTTTCTTTGGAATAATGTATTTTCCTAAAAAGCAGAAGACTTCACCACAACAAACAAATTTTGAGAATATTTAAAATGCGTAGCAGTCAGATGTCAGCGGACTAACAAGAGACTGCAATGAGGACGAAGCCTGCATTAACGGTAAAAGATCAACACTGCAGCCTCTGTCACCTCCTTCGATGCACTCCATCCCACATGTGTGCCAACCCCATTCCAGTCGAAGGCTGTGAAATCTCCACACTGCCTTGGCGATGCCTCAGGGAAGTATCCTCCACCCCCAATACAGACCTAGACATAACCAACTTGAAAGATTATATTTATATTTATTAGCATTTATATTTAATAGCAATTATATTTATTAGCATTTCGATAGGCAGAAACATCAGGAAATGCATTATTGAGACATAGGCTGAACTGCACTGATTCAGAAATGATTTCCCCAAAACCCCAGCCCAAGCACCGGAAGCTACTGAATCTCATTTGGGACAGTGTTAGACCTCAGTGCGGAAATGTAATCTGAAACAAAATCAGAAGTTGCTGGAGAAAGCCAGCAGGTCTGACAGCATCTGTGAAAGCAAATTGATTGTTTCGGGTCCAGCCATGGCAATTAGTTCTGACAAAGGACCTGACACATGAATTCTGCTTTCTCTCTTCGCGCATGCTGCCAAACCTGCTGAGTTTCTCCAGCAAGTTACGCTTTCGGTTCAAATTTCCAATGTCCCCAGTTCCTTGTTTTGCTGTAGAAACATAAGCTTAGATGCTTCTCATTCCCATGTAATGCGTTTTGCTGGAAGGTCTGTCCAGAGTTTCTGTTTGCTCACTCGTAAATCACACCACTTTCCCCCCCTCCCGTCCCCCACCCGCCACTCCTCTAACATCCCTCTTTCCCGCAGTTCCCTTACTTACATGTTCTGCATTGCATCCTTTGTATTTCACTCCAGAACACATCGCCATTGCTGCCTTTTCATTGTTAAAAACCCTGAATTGGACAAATCCTGGTTCAAACTCAGCTGCAAACACATAACAAATTACACGATTATTTAGATATAAAACAATTATACATCTGGAACTTCTGACAAAGTTCTGTACTTATCGAAAATGTGCAATTGTCAATGAGTAAAAGGGAACTGTTTATAGCACCAATGGTACATGTATTCCAGTACAGCCTCTATGGATTTGAAAATTTTATTTGTGTTTATTGCTGTTTCAAAATGATGGCAAATACTGCAGTGTGTGATCCCTTAATAATTTCACTGTTTGAGATTATGTTCCCCACAACAAGTCCACACTGATCCTCCAAAGAGTAACCCACCCAGACCCATTCCCCTCTGAATGATGCAGCTAACACTATGAGCAATTTAGCCTGGCCAATTCACCTGACCTGCACATCTTTGGACTGTGGGAGGAAACTGGAGCAAACCCACGCAGACACGGGGAGAATGTGCAAACTTCACACAGACAGTTGCCCAACATTGGGATGGAATCTGGGACCCTGGAGCTGTGAGACAACAATGCTAACCACTGAGCCACTGTGCTGCACTGCTAGCCGAATGTCTCCAGCCTTTTCCACGATTATTATCCTGAATGCACTGAAAGTTTGTTGGCACCATGTTCATCAGCAACTTCCAAAAAGGAATATGATGCAAACTGGGAAAGGGGGGAAAGTAAAGCAAGACTATGAGATAAAAGCAGGAGATTAGGAAACTGGATAGGTCGCTCTGTGCTGTAAGATACTAGTTATGATTGTTTACTCTTCCATAACAGGACTGCATTTTCCACCAGTTTTCCCAAATGTAAATTGTGTTAAACTCTCTTTGATAAATGTGGTTTAGGGGCAGCTGAAAGGCATTTACTCCAAATGACCTTCCACTAGCCCTTTCTGGGTAAACCAGATCGCAAACAGGATATTCTTGGGGCTTTGCAGATGTTGTACACACCTTTAAGTTATCGGTTGAAGGGAAAAGCCTTTTTAGCCAAAAAAAAGTAAACAGAGCATTTTGCACTAACCTTGAGAATTAGGCCCATACAAACTTTTGACCTTCGCATCATTGCCAAGGTCATAAAGAATTGGAGAGAAAGGTCCATTATTTTCTTGGCATATCCCTTTGTTGTATTCGACAGGGAATTGCTGAAATTGAGCACATTGGTCACAGGTTCAAAGGTCACGCACTTGTCGTCTTGCTCTCATATTAAAAAATCTTCCTGTGCCCATTTCTCCCACACTTCTTAATTTCTCAGTTATCTCCTCACTGAACAATATCGCCCTACCCAAAGCTTTTCAATTTCATTTCATCCATGAAGGCACTACTGCTTTCTCTGTTGAAGTTTCCAATACCTTCTGATTATCAGCCTGTTCCAATGACAACATTGGTGTCTGCCTGTCAGAGGTGATTGGTCCAAGTTTCACAGTAAGACCTTGGCAACACAATCTAGACTGCCATTTCAGTGCAGCACAGAGGGTCTGGTGCATTGGGAGAGGATGTTACATTATTGGAAGATTTTTTGCATGATAAATTCCAAAAACAACCCACAACTCAGAGGGACAGAGATGATTTCATGACTCAATTCAAATAAAAGCAGGATAATTCCCCTAGTGTCCTCATCTACATTTGTCCCTTAATTGCTCTCTCTGAATTCTTCCTGTCAATGCAGCTTTTAGCTATAGAGCAAATGACTAAAATCAATTCATTGCCTTTGAAGAAATTAATGACAAAATATAGATGTAAAATTATAATAGTAACTGCATTTCAATAAATTATTCCACTGGCTGTAAAATGTTTTGAGATAGCTTTACAAAGTACAAAATACAAATTTTGTTTTGTTTTTCATTAAATTCACCAATATTCCTATGCAAAAACCCAGCATTTTCCTATTGTAGGTGTCATCTTCAACAGGTAGACCATGTACTAAACCACAACAGCAGAACTGGATGCATCTTTTAGAATGCTTAATTTTTGCATTTTAAGCTGTAGTTTTAAAATTGTCCTAGCTTATGACTGTCAAATGCATCAAGGAAGAAGGGAAAGGTAATTTCACCATTGTCCAATTGGATCACAGGGCTGCTCTCTCATTAGAGAGACTGCTAATGGTGGCTTAACCTCAGGGTCACCGTGCTCCAGGTAGGGGGAAGAGGTTAAGAAAGAGAATCCTTTATGGTAACCTCAGCTTATGTAGGAACTGAACCCAGACTGCTGACATCACTGCAAACTGTAAACCACCTTCCAGCCAACTGAGCTAACTGACCCCACTTAAATGCAACAAAAACAATTATGTTTGATTACAATGTGCACCTGAGTTGGAAGAATTTTAAGTTAATGTTGATACAAGGCCATAGTGTGCCAAAACAGCTACATTATGAGCTCTTTTTCAGGTGCAATTTCTCGATTGAAAGCCACTGTGGCTCATTCTGTGCTTTTATTTTCCATATGTTGCAAGAAGCAATGCTGAGACACTCACATGGAACAGCTGATGCAAGTTTCCTCCATATTCTTCTAGGAAGTTGGTTTCGGTGCGATAGCGGAGAATTGCTGCATCTTTCCAGCTGCTCAGTGGTGTGTTATTGGGCACGTGCCAGATCGCTATGTCTGAGGCCTTTATATCATAGTAACCTGGGTTCTGTTCAGAAATAGACACAGATTGTCAGAGCAACAGCGAATAGAATTCACGAGCATCACAGAGCTACTGAAGACAACCTGGATAGTAGTCACATGCTGCTGTGCAAAGTGAAGTTGAGAACACTTTCGTAGAATGTCTACATGGCAAGGGAAGACCAATCTTCCATAAAATCCCATGTCAGCTTACTTTTTAATAATTTGGTTCTCAGAATGTGAACATTGCTGCTTCGCTAGGCCAGGTTTCGTATCCCTTCCCAATTCCCTTGAGAAATTGGTGAATTGCTTGTTGAACTGCTGCAGTCCTTGGGGTGGATGTACAACCACAGGGCTGTGCCAAAGAGTCTCCAGGCTTTTGAGTTCCAAAATAATGAGGAAATGACATTATCACTCCAAGTCTTGGTGAGTGTCTTGGAAGGGTACTTGCAGCTGATGGTGGACCCATGCATCTTCTCCTACTGTCTTTCTAAATAATTGAGGTTACAGGTTCAGAAGCTGTCGAGTTATTGCAGTGCGTCTTATAGATGGTACACACTGCTGCTGCTCTGTTTGTTGGTGAAGGTGGCCATCTGCAAGAGTATTTCAGTTAGTACTCTTCACCTGCTTTTTCCTTAAAGACCCGTGCTTTTCCTCTTGGCAGATGCTTATTCGATTCCTTTTGCAAAGCCAACATTTACCTACCTGCACAACACACTCAGACATCAGACCACAGTTCTTCACCACTTGCTGCGTAAAAAAAGTTATTCCTCACGTCACCATTGGTGTGCTTTGGGTCTCGATCATTGGAAACACTGCACAGATCATGAAGGCAGAACCTGCTGGATCATGGTTGACTGGATCATAGAGTGGTGGATTAGGGAGGATCAGCATGTGTATTGGCTTTCCTCTATCCTGAAGCACTATGTTATTAGTAGCATCTCAAAGTATTTTCAGTCTCACGCATCTCCTAATGTTACCCAGGTCATGTCCCCATAATTCAAATTAATATCTAATTGTTACATTCTCCAAAAATCTTTAAAAATATTAATCCTTTCTCCATCCTCTTTTGTTCACTGAAAACAAATACAATTCAGTGACTCTCTTGTTACTGAATCCAAAATTATGGAATCATATCAGACATACTTACTTAATTAGTGCCCTTGATTAGTTTCCCTACAGTGTGGAAACAGGCCCTTCGGCCTAACGAGTCCACACCGGCCCTCCGAAGAGTAACCCACCCCTGACTAATGCACCTAACACTATAGGCAATTTAGCATGGCCAATTCACCTGACCTGCACATCTTTGGACTGTGGGAGGAAACCAGAGCACCCAGAAGAAACCCACACAGACACGGGGAGAATGTGCATACTCCACATAGACAGTTGCCCGAGGCCAGAATCGAACTTGGGTCCCTGGTGCTGTGATGTAGCAGTGCTAACCACTGAGCCACTGTGCCGCCCCCAATGAAGAAGTGTCCTCTGAACTCCACAAAAGTGAGTACTGCAGATGCGGAAGATTAGAGTCAAGACTATGGTGCTGGAAAAGCACAGCAGGTCAGGCAGCATTGGAGTTTCCAGCATTACACTCTTGACTCTTCCTCTGGACTCCTCCTGCCTAGCCACATGGTACAGAAAGAATATTAGTTACTTTATAACTTTACAGTTAAGCCCAACTGATTCATGCATGATTTTTCAATCGATGTATGTCCACATATTCTTTGATAATTCACTTCCCTTTATACTACTTTACTGTTCTAGTTGTTTGAAATTTATACCCACATTTCAATTTCTCTTCCTTGCTTCAATTCTGGTCAGCGGTCCCACTTACACCAGTCATGACAAGCATTGTTTTAAACAAAGAGATTTCACAGAAACTGATCACCTTCAGGTCATCACTTGTCGCTCCTTCTGGTGAACCAAATGTCGCGTAGTTGGACCATGACCCATCTCCTGCTGGAAAATTGATATTACTCCCTTGCTGACTGGACCAGCGGTCCCCAGTGGTGCACTTCCCAAGTATATTGTTCTCATGGACACTTGCAACCAGAGTCCAACCACCTCCATCAGTGGTCATGTCACAGAAAGCCTGGTAGCTTTCACCATTACTGGTTATCAAGCGGTGAATGCCATCTGTGGTGAAGAAGGTAATTTTCAGCAAATCAGAGCAATCATGAGCAACACTGGCTCTGAACCCTGTGCATCAACTCGAGGGAAGTACCATCACAAGGGGAAGGAAAATGGGAAAAGAATCTCTTCTGATTACATTTCTTACGTGTTGAATCATTGAAAGGAAAATCAAGTAGGATAAATTGACAAGCTCATTTGGTCTTAAAATAAGAAGTAATGTGATTAGAGGCATGCAATTTTTGACTCTGTATGTATGTAATATATATTGTATAGTGAAGGGGGTGTGGGTTCGGTTGCGTGGAAAAATACAAAATCAAAATGAAAGGAGAAAGTAAGATTGCAGGTTAGTGATGGGGCTGATTATTACTAGCAAATAAAAGGGACAAAATATGCGAGTGTCATTTTGTATCAGGGAACCATAAAAGTGTAGGGAAACTGGATAATAGAACAAACAAAGCGTGGCACCATGGCTCAGTGGTTAGCACTGCTGACTCACAGCACCAGGGACCCAGGTTCGATTCCAGCCTCGGGCGACTGTCTGTGTGGAGTTTGCACATTCTCCCTGTTCTGCATGGGTATCCTCCGGGTGCTCTGGTTTCCTCCCATGGTCCAAAGACGTGCAGATCGGGTGAACTGGCCGTGCTAAATTGCCCATGGTGTTAGGTGTATTAGTCAGAGGGAAATGGGTCTGGCTGGGTTACTCGTCAGAGAGTCGGTATGGACTTGTTGGGCCAAAGGGCCTGTTTCCACACTGTAGGTAATCTAATCTTAAAGGCTTTGTACTTTAATGCATGAAGCATTCTGAAAAAGGTCGATGAAATAAGACCATAAGACATAGGAGCAGAAGTAAGGCAATTCGGCCCATCGAGTCCACTCCGCCATTCAATCATGGCTGATGGGCATTTCAACTCCACTTACCCGCATTCTCCCCGTAGTCCTTAATTCCTTGTGACATCAAGAATTTATCAATTTCTGCCTTGAAGACATTTAGCGTCCCAGCCTCCACTGCACTCTGAGGCAATGAATTCCACAGGCCCACCACTCTCTGGCTGAAGAAATGTCTCCGCATTTCTGTTCTGAATTTACCCCCTCTAATTCTAAGGCTGTGTCCACGGGTCCTAGTCTCCTCGCCTAATGGAAACAATTTCCTAGCATCCATCTTCTCCAAGCCATGTATTATCTTGTAAGTTTCTATTAGATCTCCCCTTAATTTTCTAAACTCCAATGAATACAATCCCAGGATCCTCAGCCGTTCCTCATATGTTAGACCTACCATTCCAGGGATCATCCATGTGAATCTCCTCTGGATACGCTCCAGTGCCAGAATGTCCTTCCTGAGGTGTGGGGACACAGTACTCGAAATGGGGCCTAACCAGAGCTTTATAAAGTCTCAGTAGCACAACAGTGCTTTTATATTCCAACCCCCTTGAGATAATTGACAACATTGCATTCGCCTTCTTAATTGCAAGACCTCGCATTTGCTCACATTGAATTCCATCAGCCATTTCCTGGACCACTCCTCCAAACTGTCTAGATCCTTCTGCAGCCTCCCCACTTCCTCAGTACTACCTGCCTGTCCACCTAACTTTGTATCATCGGCAAACTTCGCTAGAATGTCCCCAGTCCCTTCATCCAGATCATTAATATATAATGTGAACAGCTGCGGCCCCAACACTGAACCGTGTGGGACACCGCTTGTCACCGGCTGCCATTCCAAAAAAGAACCTTTTATCCCAACTCTCTGCCTTCTGTCAGACAACCAATGATGGCATAAATCAGGGTAAATTGCGGTCACAAAGACTTTAAACTAGGTAAAGTGAAGGGGGACTCAGGAGAAGTGATTAAAGTTTCCAGAACAAGAAATAGGACAGCAAATGAGAGGATAACCATGAGTAGAAAGACAGTCAATACAGGGCCGAAGGTGTTGTACTTATATGGACACAGTATGCAAAACAAGGTACATAAGCTTGTAGTGCAGATTGAAATTGGTGGGTGTCACAGCAACATGACTGCAGGGGAGCCGCATGAGATCAGGACAAGGAACGAAATATCCACGGATATATGTCTTATTGAAAGAACAGGCAGAGGGGGCGGGGTTTCCTTGTTAGTAAGAAACGAAATTAAATCAATAGCAAGAAGTGATATGGAGTCAGAGGATATAGAATCTGTGTGGTTGGAGTTGAGGAACTGCAAAGGAGAAATGATCCTGATCAGGGTGTGGGGAAGAAAATAAATCAGAAGATGTTAGAAAGGCACTCTTACAATAATCCTGGGGGACTTCAATATACTGAGAAAATCCAGTTGATATCAGAGTCCAAGAAAAGGAATTCGGTGAATGTCTGCAAGATGTTTTTAATGGAGCAGCTTGTGGTACAGCCCACTACAAAACAGACAATTTTGGAATTGGTGATGTGTATTGAGCAACCTTGATTCGGAAGTTGGGTCCACTCTAGCGGTAAGTGACCAAAATATGACTTGGAGGAGCTGGGGTGTTGGACTGGGGTGGACAGTTAAAAATCACACAACACCAGGTTATAAAGTCCAACTGGTTTATTTGGAAGCACTAGCTTTCAAAACGCCGCTCCTTCTCCTACATCAGGTGGTTGTGAAGCAGGACCATAAGAGACAGAATTTACAGCAAAGGATTACAATGATACATTGAACAAACCTAGATTGATAAGTCTTCCATGTGTTAGAATTGATTTGCTAGTTTTGATTCTTTAATACAGAAATCCCAGGACTTCTTTTAAGTCACATTCTCAAGATAATTCAAGATTTTATATCAATAGGTGACATCTCAGCTCAGACAATGCCTTAAATGTGCAAGGTTAGAGTCTGTCTCTATCCCAATCTTGAGTCAGACTGGTTATAAAACTCGGACTAATTGTCTATCTCATACGCTGCAGGCAAGGATGCCCTGAGGCATGGTACGTTAGTGAGACCAAGCAGATGTTACAGCAACGGATGAATGGACATTGCACAACAATCAACAGGCAGGGGTGTTCCCTCCCAGTCAGGGAAAACTTCAGCGGTCTGGGACATTTGGCCTCGGACCTTCAGGTGACCGTCCTCCAAGTCAAACTTCGGGACTGGCAACCATGCAAAGTGGCCAAACAGAGGCTGATAGCCAAGTTCAGTACCATAAGGATGGCTTCAACCGGGATCTTGGATTCATGTCACACAGCAGGTACTTCACTGCACTATACACTCTCTCTCACACACAAGTACGCACTCTTACATAAACACACCCTCACACAGATCCTCTCTCATATGCACACACATACACCTCCCACACACTCTCCTGCATGTACACACATATACAGGTCTTTGGGGTGAATTTGTATTTGCAGATACATTCTATTTAGATTAGAATGCTGTGTGATCCATTAAACATTTCACTGTTTGAGATTAGATTCCCTACAGTGTGGAAACAGGCACTTTGGCCCAACAAGTCCACACCAACCCTCCGAAGAGTAACCCACCCAGACCCATTTCCCTCTGACTAATGCACTAACACTATGGGCAATTTAGCATGGCCAATTCACCTGGCCTGCACATCTGTGGACTGTGGGAGGAAACCAGAGCACCCGGAGGAAACTTACGCAGACACATGGAGAATGTGCAAACTCCACACAGACAGTTGCCCGAGGCTGGAATTGAACCTGGGACCCTGGTGCTGTGAGTTAGCAGTGCTAACTACTGAGCTGCCATGCCAGCCCTCTATTCTGTTCAAACAATACAGAACCTGCAAGTAGTCAATGCAGTAAGTCAATTCAAGTAATATTTATAAATTCCATTTTGGAAATAGAACCAGTCTGACTCAAGATCAGGATAGAGACAGACTCTAACCTCACACCTTTAAGGCATTGTCTGCACTGAGATGTCAAATTTTGTGATTAAACTTTAAATTATTTTGAGAATATGACTTAAAAGAAGTTCTGGAATTTCCATATTGAAGAACTGAAACCAGCAAATCCATTCTAAAAGATGAAAGACTTATCAATCCTTCATTGTAAATTCTGTTTCTTATGGTCCTGCTTCACAACCACCTGATGAAGGAGCAGCGCTTCGAAAGCTAGTGCTTCCAAATAAACTTGTTGGAATATAACCTGGTGTTGTGTGATTTTTAACTTTGACAGAATTCATCCTGCAGTTTGAGAGGGAGAAGCTGGAATCAGATGTAACAGTATTAGAGTTGAGTAAACGTAACTACAAAGACATGAGGGAGGGGCTGTCCAGGGATGATTGGAAAGGGGGGGGCCTAGCAAGGAAGACGGTGGAGCAGCACAGGCGAGAGTTTCTGGGTGTAGTTTGTGGAGGCACAGCAGAAATTCACCCCAAGGAGGAAGAAACATACTAGGGGAAGAATGAGGAAGTGAGGGACGGCATAAAAACAAAGCAAAAGGTTACAATGTCATGAATGAAGATTAGTAGGAAGCCAGAGAATTGGGAAGTCTTTTAAAAATTGTACAGGATAACCTAAACAGCAATTGGGAGCAAGGGTTGGAGAAGATGAAATATGAGGTGAGCTAGCTAGTAATCTAATAGAAGCTTGCAAGAGTTGTTTATCAGGTATGTATATAAAAGGATAGAGAGAGACAAACGTGGACATTGTACCTCTGGAAAATGAGGTTGGAGAAGTAGTAACGAGGAGCAAATAAATGGCAGAAGCAGGTACTTTGCATCAGTTTTCACAGTGGAAAACACCAGCAGCAGGTCAGAACTTCAAACGGGTCAGGGAGCAGAAGTGAGTGTAGTAGCCGTCACAAAGGAGATGATGCTGGAGAGCTGAAAGGTCTGAAGGGTGGTTAAATCACCTGGATTAGATGGACTATACCCCAGAGTTCTGAAGGAGATAGCTGAGGGGATTGTAGAGGTGCTGGTGGTGATCGTTTAGGAATTACTGGTGTCAGGGAGGGCTTGACTAATTTTTGCACTTTCCCCAAGGCACTGAAGGGAATTGTAAGCACACTGGCTACATCGTAGCTGCATGAGCCAATCACACTTGATGTCAAAAACATTTACCTTGGGTGATGTCATGTTTTTCTTTGAGTTCCCGACAGCTCCTTGAGAAATTGTGTCGGGGCTTCGATTTACCATTACAGCCGTCATATTTCAACTCGAAGTTACCAACGACCTGGAAATTCCCCTTGTCCACTTTTGAACCATGAGTTTCATCTTAAAATACGAAAAAGACTTTGTGTCATTGGACATAACAAGACATAGGCAAGAAGAGACAGGAATGTAGCAGCATATAAGGTAGCGGTGCAGAGAAAGGAAGAGAAAAAGGGAAGGGAGTGAGGGGGTGAGGGACACAGAAACACAGCGATTCAGAGAAGGAAACAAAGAGAAAGAGAAAGAAACAGAGGGAGCCATGAAAAGAGACATGGGATTGAGGGATGATGACATAGACAGACAGAAAGCTGGATAAGTGACAAGGAAAACAAGAGGGGAGGGAAATACATCTGGAACAGATCACAGAGGAGGGAAAGGAAGCATATAGAGAGACGGGGGAACAAAATGGACAGTGAGGCAGAAAGGAAAACTGGCACATAAAGGGTGAAGGAGTTAACAGAGCTTAAAAATGTGTTGCTGGAAAAGCGCAGCAGGTCAGGCAGCATCAAAGGAACAGGAGAATCGATGTTTCGGGCATAAGCCCTTCTTCGTGAATGAAGGAATGATCATTCCTGAAGAAGGGCTTATGCCCGAAACGTCGATTCTCCTGTTCCTTTGATGCTGCCTGACCTGCTGCGCTTTTCCAGCAACACATTTTTAAGCTATGATCTCCAGCACCTGCAGTCCTCACTTTCTCCTCGAAAGAGTTAACAGAGTCTGAGTTAAAATTAGAACGAGAACCTTGAGAGGAGGGAGAAACAGCCAGGCTGACAAAATTGCCCACGTTTACACGATCAGGAAGAGTAGGACCATGAAAAAAAAGCCGCAGGCAGAAGGACAATAAGGAAGAGGGAATAGATGGAGAGATTTATGTTGTGTTGCTGGTCAGAGGCATTGTGTGTCCTCTGGCACATTGCTGACTTGATTACCGTCCTGATGGGAACACCGCACTGATCATCTGTGGGTAGTCAGTATCCTCTTCATTAAGCAACAAAGAGATGTAGCTCCAGGAATGTCTGGGGGAGGGGATATGAATCCTAGGGAATGAGGGAACCCCTGAGAAAGGATGCAATGGTACAGACCAGGATCCAAGCTGTTCTGTACAGTCCCACCCATTACTTTATGTATCCCAGTTTAAATTCACAAAACAAATACAATCGTGATAAAGTCGTCACTTACCTTCATGTTGAATAGGGGATTGCTCAGTGCTGGCAATAACAAGGAATAGAAGAAGGATGACCTTCATTTCTTCACAACAGCTTTTCTGTGAGGGGCTGTAATCACAAACAAAATAAGAGAGGAGAGAAAGTACATTATCTCAGCTGGCATTTTGAATGTTGCAATAACGCATTAACTCTACGCATTGGGATGGATGAAGTCAGTTCCTGCCTTATTGTCGAAAGTTACTCATGGGTATCACTGGAAATCTAAGTCAGACTGCATAGAGTAACTTGGAGATAGTGAGAACTGAAGATGCTGGAGATCAGAGTGGATGGAGAGTGGAGATGGAAAAAGCACAAAATCACCTTCTTGTGGGCACTTATGGATAGATAAAAATGCCATCTGTGCAAACATCCCTTAACCAAATAATACAACAAAATCATTGTCAACTCAGGTAGAGAATAATATAGAGAGAGCAATAAGAATGGGGTAAAAAGGAGAAATTTTGAAAAATAAGAATTGTTATAGAGGTACAGACATCTTGGTGTGTTGTTGAAAATGGCAAGAATAGTTGACAGGAAGGGGCACATTCTTGTCATTGTAACAAAGGTCGGAAGTTTAAAGTCAAGGCATTGATTAGCTAATGGGAGGTGATGCACAATTAAACAATTTTGCAAATTTTTCTTTTCTCAATGATTGGGGGAGTACAACCCATCAGTACAACAATAATATTCAGCCAGGACTGTCAAATGGATGATTCAACTAACCCCCCTCCAGATGTGCCCAGAATCACAGTGGCCAGTCTTCAGCAGATTCAGTTCTCACATACTATATCTAGAAATGGCTAAGGGCTCTGACAATATTCCAGCAATAGCACTGCCGACTTGTATTGCAGATGTTCCCATAGCCAAGCTGTTCCAATACAGATACAAATGGGATGTACTGAAAATAGAGTAAATTGCCCAGATATGTCATGTATTTAAAAAGCAGGCCAAATTAACCTTCCCATTAGTCTACCCTTGATCATCAGTAAAGTCATGGGAAGAGTCACAAAAAGTGCTACCGAGCAGCAATAACCTGCTCACTGATGCCCAGTTTGGGTTTCTCCAGGGCCTCAAAGCTCAGGACCTCATTATAACCTTTGTTCAAAAATGAACATCTTCTGAAGGAGACTTCCCACACCTCTCTCTATCCCTGGCACCTCCTCCTCTCACACTCACTACCAAGCTAGTCGGGTTTAATTGCAATTGCTAGTGTTCCACGTCCAGGGAGTTCAATCCGTTTTGTGAGTTGCAAATGTCTGTAGTTTACCCAGCCAAGATCTAAGAAATTAGATCTTATGTGAGTAGACATCTGTTATGTGTGGCAATAATTCTAAATAAAGCACTTCAGTGCATTCATCAATGCTGAGTTAGAAATGTATCTGGCAGATGCTATCTTGGCACAGCTATGGCACTGACGAACATGCAACATTTACATTGATTTATGAAGAATTTCTGAACTTGCTGGGCTTGTATAAAGAAGCCTACAACATTTGGATTTTGAGGCTTGAATTAACATTCATGTCAATTAATTAACATTTGAAAACTGCACCCAATGTCATGTGACTGAACCTGCAGGATTAGCTCCAACTGTAGCCATACGCACAGATGACAATGACCACAAAATCAACTGGGGCAACACAACGATCATAGGACAAGCTAAACTTAGAACAGCCAGAGAATTTCTAGAAGCACGGCTCTCAGCCACGGACTTCATCAACAAGCACATTGACATAGACCCAATGTAACGGCCACTACACCGAACAACCGGAACTAGCAGGAACAGCACCAAATGAATTCCACAAGACACAGTACAGCAGCGCTTCACAGAAGTACCCAAAGCACTGAAGATGTCACCTAGACAGGGGATGAAATGTCTACAAATCAACTTCCCAGCTCGGCAAACATATCCACAACCACGACAACTGGCACACAAGCTCCAAATCTTTACACAAACCTTGAACTTGTGTCAATAAGTAAACAAAAGAAAATCAGTTCATCCTTACTTCCTTCGATTTGCATTATGAATTCATCCATTTTCTTTCGAATGTTGTGCACATTAGGAGGATAGTTTTCATGTAATCCTTAAATGGTTTTTGTAACTTCTGGCTGATATACTCTTCAAAATGAACTCTCAATCCCTTCCTGTCACGGTCTGTTCATCATTCTCCACATTGTGGAGGTGGCAGTTTTGGGCTGGGGTGGACAAATTTCAAAAATCACACAACATCAGGTTATAGTCCAACAGGTTTATTAGGAAGTACTAACTTCAGAGTGCTGCACAGTGTCATGCACTGCGATCTTTTGCTTATAAATTCCGTTCTTTTATGATCCTGCTGCGCAGCCACCTGATGAAGGAGCAGTGTTCTGAAAGCTGGTACTTCCTAATAAACCTGTTGGACTATAATCTGGTGTTGCGTGATTTTTAACATTCTCCATATTAATAACTTTCTGTAAAACATTCCAGATCTCCTCACAGAATAAAAACCTACATAGAACTCTTTACCAGCACTTGCATTGACTTTTTGCATTTTAGCTCATGACATTTTACTTGGTTACTTTCAGCGGTGAAGAACAAAACAAAACGTTTTACCTTACTTAAGAACTAACACCGTGCTATTGATTTTGTTCTAAATAAACTTGAAAGGGAGAAGAAGCCAGCTCCATAAACCAACATCTCACAGCTCTCAGTGTTCTACTTACACTGATTTAGGAGAATTCTTCAGGAATTTTCTGGGATAAATGTTGCCAAAACACTGGATATCTGGCCCAGATAGTCTCCTGGTGTGTTTCAGAGGTTCCTCCTCATGGCTTTAACAGCAATTACCAACAAATGGTAGCTGTCCTTCTGGATGGTGAGTATCCTTTTACGGTGCATTTGAAAGCAACAGGATCATGATGTTCACTCACAAACACCTCAGCATTTCGCCTGAGGCATCGTTTCAAAACACATTAACCTTTACTTATAAATAGTCTGCACTCAGCCCGTTATCCACTTCTCCACTGAAATCAAGACACATAGAGTCATAGAGATATACAGCACAGAAACAGACCCTTCAGTCCAACCTGTCCATGCCGACCAGATATCTCAACCCAATCTAGTCCCACTTGCCAGCACCCGGCCCATACCCCTCCAAATCCTTCCTATTCATATATCCATCCAGCTGCAATTGTATTCACCCCCACCACTTCCTCTGGAGGCTCATTCCAAACACGTACCACCCTCTGCGTGAAAATGTTACCCCTTAGGCCCTTTTATATCTCCCCCCTCTCACCCTAAACCTATGCCCTCTAGTTCTGGATTCCCCATTCCAGAGAAAAGACCTTGTCTGTTTATCCTATCCATGCCCCTCATAATTTTGTAAACCTCTATAAGGTCACCCCTCAGCCTCCGACGCTCCAGGGAAAACAGCCCCAGCCTGTTCAGCCTCTCTCTGTAGCTCAGATCCACTAACCCTGGTAACATCCTTGTAAATCTTTTCTGAACCCTTTCAAGTTTCACAACATTTTTCCGATAGGAAGGAGACCAGAATTGCATGCAATATTCCAAAAGTGGCCGAACCAATGTCCTGTACAGCCGCAACATGACCTCTCAACTCCTGTACTCAGTATTCTGACCAATAAAGGAAAGCATACTAAATGCCTTCTTCACTATCCTATCTACTAGTGACTGCACTTTCAAGAAGCTATGAGCCTGTACTCCAAGATCTCTTTGTTCAGCAACACTCCCTAGGACCTTACCATTAAGTGTATAAGCCCTGCTAAGATTTGCTTTCCCAAAATGCAGCACTTCGCATTTATCTAAATTAAACTCCATCTGCCACTTCTCAGCCCATTGGCCACCTGGTCAAGATCCAGTTGTAATCTGAAGTAATCTTCTTCGTTGTCCACTATACCTCCAATTTTGGTGTCATCTGCAAACATACTAACTATACCTCTTATGCTCACATCCAAATCATTCATATAAATGATGAAAGTAGTGGACCCATCACCGATCCTTGTGGCACAGGCCTCCAGTCTGAAAAACAACCATCCACCACCATCCTGTCTTCTACCTTGGATCCAGTTCTGTATTCATATGGCTAGTTCTCCCTGTAGTCCGTGAGATCTAACCTTGCTAACCAGCCTCCCATGGGAACCTTATTGAATGCCTTACTGAAGTCCATATAGGTCATGTCTACCGCTCTGCCCTCATCAATCCTCTTTGTTACTTCTTCATAAAACTCAATCAAGTTTGTGAGACATGATTTCCCATGCACAAAGCCATGTTGACTATCCCTAATCAGGCCTTTGAGGGGCCCTATTCTCTCCCTAGTTATTCTTTTGTCCTTAATGTATTTGTAAAAACCCTTTGGATTCTCCAATACTCTATTTGCCAAAGCTATCTCATTTCCCCTTTTTGCCCTCCTGATTTCCCTCTTAGGTATACTTCTATTACCTTTATACTCCTGGACTAAATTTGGAACGAGAAGCGATTGGCAGTTGCTGCGGCCTGGTACTATCCCATGACCTTGGTTGGATGTTCTGTCATTGAGAGACAGGAGCAGTGCAATGGGCTCAGAAGTACAGGGATTGCAGGCTGAGACAGTTAGGCAAGTAGATGAGCAAGGTGAAATATTGTTGAAGGTGAGGATGGTGAGCAGGTAATGTGATTGCTGTGGGTAATGTGATCTATCCTCAGGGGTCGAGAGGGGGCTGTGAGCTGTGGGGGTGGGGGGGTTGGTGAGCACTGAGGGTGGGGTTTTGTTTAGGAGTGGAAGTGAGGTGTTGGGGGTGGGGGGGGTGATGTGGGGGAGCTACAGACAGTACCTTCCAAACCCACAAAAAATTCTATCTGGAAGGACAAGGGCAACAGATATATGGGAATACCACTGCCTGCAAGTTACCCTCCAAACAGGTCACTATTCTGATTTGGGAATTTAACACAGGCATGCAGGCACACACAGATACACACAGACACAGAATTTCTTCAGTCAGAGGGTAATGAATCTGTGGAATTCTTACCCACAGAGGGCTGTAGACACTGGGTCATTAAGTATGTTCAAGTCTGAGATAAAATCTGAGATAAAACAGATTTTTAATTCATGAAGGAATCAAAAATTGAGTTAAGGATTACCAGATCAGCCATAATCTCATTGCGTGGCTGAGCAGATTTGATGGGCTGAATAGCCCACTTCGCTTCTTTTGTCTGATAGCCTTATGTTCTTAGTTAATCTAATTTGGGCTCCATTCAGTTCAAGGGGGAAACATAATCTGGGGTGCCTATTAATCCCTTTCCTAGGAAGGCTGTCTGTGGATGCTGCTTGCTTTCTGTTCCAGAAAAGAATCATTTCAGACCTGAAACAGTCATGCTGTCTTTCTCTCCACAAGTGGTTCCAGACCTATTGGGTTTTTCCATCACTTTAAAAACAATTATTTCAGATTTCCCACATTTGCAGCATTTGCGTTCGTTCCTTATTTGCTATATTCTAGCTGGCACAATCAGCATGATGGACCAAATGGCCTTCTCAGCATCATTATAATTCTGTGATTCTGTTTCCTCACTCGAACCATCCACCCACTCCTCTAACATCCATCTTTGCTGCAGGCCCTGTACCTGCGTGTTCTGAATTGCATCCATTGTATTTGACTCCAGAACACATCACCAGTGCTGCTTTTTCATTGTCGAATCTCACACACACTTTCTCCCTCTCTCACACACACACACACACACTCATTCACTTGAAGGGCTTTTGCCTGAAACGTCGATTTTCCTGCTCCTCGGATGCTGCCTGACCTGCTGTGCTTTTCCAGCACCACTTTAATCTTGACTCATATCCTAGTTCAAATTCACCTGCAAATACATTATAAATAGCATGGTTACTTAAGTATAAAAATAATACACATCGGGATCTTTGAATATCACATTTTAAAGAGGCGCAGTTAGACAGGGGAAAGATATTAACTGATGGTTGCTGCTGTTGCCAGAGCTGCTGAGGATTTTCAGAATTTTGAATTGAAGGAGCTTGGGTGACTAGGTGGATCGTTTCCAAATTTGCTGTTTCTATTTTGCTCATATGCAGCCTGGGTAGTGCATTCTCACCGCCCCTGTTGCAATCTCACTTTATCTCTTCTGAACTGAGGTTAATAATGAGTCTAGAGCTGAGCGGCCCTGACAGAAGGCGAGCTAAGCATTGTTGGTTCTTATGTAATGACGTCATGGTTTGAAGAATGAGATTTTTTTATGAATAAAGTATATTCTTGAAATAAAAAGCATTCTGGGAGTGGAGTTGGAATGCACTAAAGCTTGGGCCATCAACGTCCAGTGGGGAAAGAGCACTGTCTGAGGTCTTCCTGCTGAAGATAAATGGGGGGTCCATTCAGTTATCGGACCCTCCCAGTGTCTCACATATATGTAAATATTAATATTGTATGTCAAAGAGTGGTCTGAAGTTTTGAGGATAGAGTCAAAGACCAATGTTTTATTTGTTTATTTGACATGCAAATGTACAGAACCGAACTGCATTTTTGACAATGTATACATACAGAGATTCTTTTATGAATAAAGTATATTTCTGAAATTACAAAAAAAGCTTTGAATTACAAACATATAAACAAGAGTATTGGTCTGTTTAGCCAATGATCAGGACTCTGGTACAACCTGAACATCTATGACTTTCACTTGGACTTGTTGCTGATTCTTGTTTTGGAGCCCTAAAATTCAAGCTCTTTGTTATTTCCCAGTGCTGCACTAAGCTTTAGGTCACTAGTTGAAGGTGATGCCCTTTTTCTGCTGGAAGAAAGTAAATAAAATATTTTGCACTTACATTGACTGAAAGGCCCAGACAACTATTTTATCTCCTCATCACTTAATCTCCTCATAAGTGATGCGATTTAATGGTTCGTTATCACCTTGACATTTCCTTTCATTATATTCGGCAGGGTATTGCTTAAATTAAGCATATTGCTCACAGGTTGCTCTTCTATGACTCTTCTCTTCCTTTATCTAGATTAGAGTGGTGCTGGAAAAGTGCAGCAGGTCAGGCAGCATCCGAGGAGCAGGAAAATCAAGTTTCGGGCAAAAGCCCTTCATCAGGAATAGGCCCTATTCTTGATGAAGGGCTTTTGCCCCAAACGTTGATTTTCCTGCTGCTATTCCTGATGAAGGGCTTTTGCTCAAAACGTCGATTTTCCTGCTCTTCGGATGCTGCCTGACCTGCTGCGCTTTTCCAGCACCACTCTAATCTAGACTCTGGCTTCCAGCATCTGCAGTCCTTGTTTTTACCTTCTCTTTCTTTGCCCATTTCTTCCACAATTAAGTTACAGAGTCATAGAGATGTACAGTACAGAAACAGACCCTTCGTTCCAACTTGTCCATGCCGCCCAGATATCCCAACCCAATCTAGTCCCATTTGCCAGCATTTGGCCCATATACCTCGAAACCCTTCACATTCATATACCTATCCAGGTGCTTTTTAAATGTTGTAATAGTACCAGCCTCCACCACTTCCTAGTACACAACTTAGTTTTCTGCATCAGATGCTCCCGATGTGGTCTTCTCTACATCGGGCAGACCAAATGTAAACTTAGGGAACGGCTCACTAAGCATCACAGTCAGGCCCATAGGCTCCGACCGGACCTCCCAGTCATCACCCATTTCAATTCCCCCAACCATTCCTTTTCCCACATGACCACCCTTGGCCTCCTCCATTGCCAAAACAAACCAGAGAATCTATTGGAGGACCAACACCTTATCTTCTGCCTGGGCACCCTGCAGCCCAGAGGACTCAACATTGAGTTCTCCAATTTCAAATAACCTCCCACCCCATCCCCTGACTCCCTCCCTACCACGTTTACACCAGATACGTTGACTTCTGCGCCTCCTGATGCCGCCTGGCTTGCTGTGTTCTTCCAGCCTCCTGCCTGTCTATGTTGGATTCCAGCATTTGCAGTTTTTTTGCCTCCACCACTTCCTCTGCCAGTTCATTCCATTCATGCACCCCCTCTGCCGGCAAAAAGCTGCGTGTGTGTGTGTGTGTCCTTGTGAGTGTGTATGTGTCTGTGTGTCTATGTGTGTGTGTGTGTGAGAGAGAGAGAGCGAGCGAGAGAGAGAGAGAGTGAGAGTGGTAGGGTTACTGTCATGTGACATGAACCTAAGATCATAGTTGATACCAGACTCTCTCACATACACACACACACTCTCACATAGTTATAGTCCCTCTCCCACACACAAACACTCACACATGCACACTTGCACACATATACACACACGTATACACGCAGTCACACTCTCAAATGCACTCACACACACACGTATACACGCAGTCACACTCTCAAATGCACTCACACACACACGTCATATACACACTCTCTAAAATACACACACACACTCTCTCTCACACACGCACACAGACACAAACACAGACACACACACACTGTCTCTCTCTCTCACCCACCCACATACTGGGGAGAATTATTTCATTCAAGATGCTTTTCTGTCAAAAAAAACCAGGCCTCAGCTTAAAGCATAGACAGATTCAAAGCAGGACCTCACACCTGAAGTGCATTGTCTAACCTGAGATATCATCTCAGGTTACATTGATAGAACCTTTAATCATCGAGGGACAAGGACTTGAAAGGAATCTGGATTTTACATTTTAATAGCAGTCTACCTCCTACCTGATTAAAGGATTCACCAAGGGCAGCTAGCTTAAAAGTTGTTAACATTTTGCTTATAAAAACTGTTCCTTATGGCTCTCAAGCAGAGCTCCGAAAGCTTACAATTTCAAATAAATCTGTGCGACTATAGCCTGGTGTTTATTAGATATTTGATCTTGTCCATCTCAGTCCAACCCTGGCATTTCCACACTTTAAAAAAGAGGCATTGGGGATAGTTACGAAGAGTTGGACATAGAGGATGACCCAGGGATGAAAAGGAAAACAAGAAAAGAGGGAATTACCAGCAAAGACAAAGAGATGGCAAAGATGCAGGAAGTGTAAAAGAAATCGAAAGACAAAAGTAATATGCAGTGAGAAAGAGTGAAAATCAAAGTGTCTATGCTGAATAAGACAACAGAGCCAGAGATCGAGGGAGAAGATGCAAGCCAGAATATGAGAAATGAGAAGCAACTGAAATGATGAAGTCACATGTTCAGGCACATGGAAAGAACGAGACAGAAGAAAACAGACAGCAAACCCGAGCAACAGAAGGACAAAAGGAAGAGGGAATAAGGGAGGGATTTATATTGTGTCACAGTTCAGAGACATCGTGTGCCCTCTGGCACATTGCAGAATTGATTACAGTCCTGATGGGAACACCGCACTGATCATCTGTGGACAGTCAGTACCTTCTTCATTAAGCAACAAAGAGATGTAGCTCCAGGAATCTCTGGGGGAAGGATATGAATTCTCGGGAGTGAGGGAACCCCCTGAGAAAGGATGAAATGGTACCGACCAGGATCCAAGTTGACCTATGCGTGTTCTGTCCATTATGTATCCCTGTTTAAATTCACAAAATGAAGGACCAAAACATGACAAAGTCATCACTTACCTTCATGATGTGTAGGGGATTGCTCAGTGCTGGCAATAACAAGGAATAGAAGAAGGATGACTTTCATTTCTTCACAACAGCTTTTCTGTGAGGTGCTATAATTCTGGGATCATCATTAACAAGATAAGGGAGGAGGAGAAAGTACATTACCTCAGCTGGCATTTTGAATATTGTATTAATGAATTAACTCTACATATTGGGATGAATGAAGTCAGCTCCTGCCTAATTGTAGAAAATTGCTGATGGGTAATATTGTACCTCGAAGTCAAACCATGAATATTACACCAAGTAACTCTCCTCCTGTCACCCCTATGCCTGTCCATCCTCTAAGGCAAAAGTCAAGATTGTGATGGAACACATTCGATTCATCTGAATGAATGCAGCTCGAATAACACTTAAGAAACTTGGTGCCATCCAAGAGGAAACAACCTGTTTGATCGACACCTCATCTTCCACCTTAAACACTTCTCTCTGCACTGACAATGCTCACAGGCAGCAGTATGTAGCAAACCAACAGGCTCCTGCAACAATACCTTCCAGATACACAATATCTATCTTGAAGGACAAGGGCAGCAGACATATGGGAAGACTACCACTGGAAAAGGCCCCTTTGAGCCACTCACCATCCTGACCTGAAGTTGTAACATTGTTCCTTTATTGTTGATGGGTCAAAACCCTTGACATCCTTTCCTAATGGCACTATGGCTGTAGGAGTTCAATCACACTGTTCACCATCACCTTCTCAAAAGCAATTAGAGATGGACAAGAAATGTCCCATAAACTAACATATAAAACAAAGCACTGTCAAATCAGGTGAAGAAGAAATATAGAGGGAAATAAACATTAGGATAAGAGATAAAAAGAGAACAAGGAAAAGTCAGCAGTTTCTGTTTTCAATGCTGTCCAGACAAGATTTATAACCAGGACCAACCACAGTCCAGACTTGTGTCAGAGATGTTCACTGCTGTAACTAAAGCATCTCTTTGTTAAAAAGTCACTTTGACTGGAAATGACCTCACTGCCTGAGCCAAATTTATTTTATAGTCAAATCCTATTCCAGGAAATTCAGATCATTCAATGAAATGAAAGGAGGAGTGAGTCAGAAAGGAGACACATCTCCAACAGCAATCTTTTGATTTTTCTGCATTTAGTTCCATATCAAACCTTGCTTGAAGTGGCAATGAAATTTGTACATAAAGACAGAGAAGACTTTAAGCTGTAAATATAATGTTAATAGCAAATCTTCCGCCATTATTACATTGAGCAATACGTTTCCAAAGTATCATTATTGATGACATACTACTCACACATGAATATGGATATAGACCATCCCTACCTATGGAGCTCAATCTGATTCTGGGGACCTGCTTTTTGGAGGCCTGGTCTCAACAGCTTGATAGCAAATGCATCTACAAGGCAGATATGGGGTCAATTATATTCTATAATCAAATCAACACCTCCATGAAATAGCAACAGATGATTGAAAGCTGGATTACTGTAAAATGATATCAATTTATTGTACTCATCCTGAAATAGTCAATAGGATATCTAGGGCAAAGGGAGATCAGACTATTAACTCTGTAACCCAAACTTGAATGCTGCTTGACCTGATTTAGATACTGGATGCAATGACAAAAATACAATAACCACAGCCTGTATGTGTATGGAGCCTATATCATAGAAAAAATGGCTCTGGAACATCGCAGAAACATTTTCACAAAAAACGATGAGGGAATAAAGATGAAGGGCCAGAGCTTGGGAACAGAGAGCTATTGAGCGCTGGAGGGTTTCTGGAGGAGATTCTAGAACAGAGGCCTTCAGCATTTCAAAGCACAGATGCCAACGATGGAGCAATGTGCAAGACACCAGAAGGAATGTAGACATCTCAGTTGGAGTCAGAAATAGAAATGAAAAGAGGTGAGACCTTGGAGAAATTTGGAAGCAAGGATGAGTTTTACAATTGATGCTTTGCTCAGCCACTGTGGAGCAATAGAAGGGAAAACAAGATGTGATCTGAGTTGTGTCTGTTGTTTCAAATTTGTTTTTCAGCACTTTGAGTACCTGCGGTATCTGTTCTCGTGACAGTAATTATCAGCTGAAAGATATAAAATCTATGAAAACACAACTGATGAGATTACAAACCAATGTAACGTCATAAATTGGATCTCATCAATAAGGAATTGGAGTCACTCCTGCACTTCATTGAAATAGCCCAGGGAGATCTTGAGTGCAGGGAAGAGAAAAATAACATATTGTATGCAACCACAAGATCAGTGTGACTCAGATCTCAAAAGCAGTGGGATATGTCTGAGGAATTGATGTGAAAGAGTAATTGAAGGGCTGAGGGACATAGTTGAGGAAGACCTTCCCAGCTGCTTAGAGGTTGACAACTGAACTGGTGATTCTGGGTTCCATGCATTCTTTCCCTGATCTAGATCTTCCTCAGGGCAGATCAGTAAGAGGTGTCTGTAGTCAGAGTAAGGCACATGAAATCTTGGAATCATTGATTGTGTGAAAATACAATCTGTTGAACCTCTATTTGCCAGGTATTTTGGAAGACCATAGTGCAGTTAGAATGTTGCTAGACAATCCAAAATCCCAATCTAATGTTCTGGGGATGTGGGTTGGATTCCCATTATGGCAGATGGTTAAATTCAAATTCAACTTTTAAAAATCTGGAATCAATAGTTATAAATAGTTATAGTTTGGTCATTTGAGTGGGAGCAGCGGCCGAGTTGAGGTGAACCCGGGAGACTACAGCTAAGGTAAGAGTTTTTTTCAAAATTACTTATGTTCTATGTTCTATGTTCTAAATTAGCATCTGAATCACTAATATTCTTCAGTGAATGAAAGCTACCATCCTTATCTAATCTGGCTTAAAACAGTCTTCAAATCCACTGAAACACATTGATTCTTAATTCCCCTCTGAACTGGCCACAGAAGAAACCCAGTTCAGGGAAGTATATATTGAACCTGTCGGCAATGTTTGCAAACTGTCAGGAGTTCTTAGAAGATGATTGTGGTTTTTGGAGATCAATGATCTCAGCCCCAGGCCATCTCTGCAGGAGTTCCTCAGAACGGTGTCCTAAGCCTATTCATCTCCTGTTGCTTCATCACTGATCTTCCCCTTATTAGAAAGTGAGAAGTGGGTAAGTTTGCTGATGTATGTACAATGTTCAGAACCATTCGCGGCTCCTTCTACTAAAGTAGTCCACGATCATATGCAGCAAGACCTGGACAACATCCAGGTTTGGTTGCTAAGTTGCAAGTGACATTTATTCTCCACAAGGGTATGGCAATGAATATCTCCGATAATCTCCCCGCTATTTAATTTCAAATGCTGTCTACAGCCCTAGTTATATGTATCAGCAGGAGTCTGACCTCATCACAGTTGAAAGGAAACTTGGTCCCAATGGTGCAAATCCCCCTATCCCCAGTAATGGGGTCACCAAAGAATCACTGCTTTGGCATCGGGTAAGATCCTACAGCAGTTCTCCTGCAATACTTACAAATAAAATGAAAAATACAGTTATTACCACGGGAGATGATATTTAAGGAGGGACAGAATGCTGAGTAACACATGCCAGAGATTTCATGAACTCTTCCCATAGGTTCAAGTGAAGGTCAACTCCATGTGGTTGATTATAGTAACACCAGGTTACAGATGTGTGACGATTCCATAGAGATTTTCAGAAACACTAATTTTATATTCTCACAAGCATTTCAAAGACAGGGCTCACTTGTATGACTACAAACGGGTGTTTAAAATTAAAACTTCAACAATAATAACTTCAGATAATTACCAAACACAATAATGTCTGTACCTTTCTAAATCTGCTTGAAGGATAAAGGACAAACCCTGTTCTGGGTGATTTTCTTCACATAATCACATATTTCATTTCCTTTTTATTCATTCCTGGACGGATACATCACTGACAGGGGCGGTCTTGTTTGTAATTTATTGATCATATTTATTGCCTTTCTCAATTGCGATTGATAGTGGTGGGGGAGGGAATTGGAGAACTCCCTTCTCAGTGCTGTAGTCGATGTGAGGTAAGTAACATGGGGTGATGCTTGGGGAGGCAGTTTTCCTATTTGGAACTAGCAGTACCGAAGGAACAGTGAACAGGAAAGTGTGGCTTTGAGGGGAACTTGCACGTGATGGTGCATCTGAAGGTTTTGTTCATCTCTGTGGTAGAGGTCCTGCATTTGGAAGATGCAGAGTCATGTTGAGATGCGACAGTGCATCTTGTAGATGGTACACACTGCTCGAACTGTACGGTGTTTGCGAAGGTGTGACTGCATAGGAGTAATTCGGGCTGTACAAATGGCCATTATTCTCAAGGAGCTTCTTAAGTGATGTAACTACATTCAAACAGGTAAGTGCAGAGTATTCCACTACACTCCTGACTTTTGGATGATGGAGAAGCTTGGGACAGTTTAGACTTAAAAATCAAATGCTGAATTTTGCTTATTATCTGATGATATAACATGAAGATCTGTGAAAACACAATCCCTACAGCACAGAAAGAGACTATTCAGCCCATCAAGTCTGTACCAGCCCACATAGGTTTTTTTTGAAACATGGCCAATCCACCTAACCTGTACATCTTTGGACTGTGAGAGGAAACCCCAGATAGACATGGGGAGAACATGAAAACTCTACAGTCACCCAAGGCTGGAATTAAATCCAAGTCCCTCATGCTTTCAGGTCGCATTGGTAACCACTCAATATGAATTCTCATTTTGTGTGGAGACCTGAGGAATGGGACGCTCAATGAACTGCCCTGTTTAAATGCTTGTGTTCATAGATGAGAGGAAATTAGGACATAACAGGCTAGGAGCAGGGGATATATCAGATTCCAGTTTTCAGTGAGCAACAGACTGATGATTGTTGTGTGCAATTGTATCAGAGACACAAACCCTGCTCCTGATCTCAAAACTACCTGAGAACCAGGATTTACATTTGTTAACCCTCAGGTTAGTACCTCACTCTCCTCTCTCCCTCATTACAGCTCACACCTTCTCGATCTCTGCAGACTCTCAGGGTGTTACTTTCTCTGTTTGCTGACAGATTGAAGTTTTTAACTCACTTCCTGTAGCCCTTCAGCAGCACCCCACCACACTCCTCAAAAACATGGGTCGTGTTTCTCCCTCAATCTTCCAGACCCTCTGCCCACAGTCTTAAAGACTGATTTTATTTTCATCTCAAAAGTCTCTTTTTATCTTTGAATACTTTCAAAACTTTTAGTCTGTAATTTTATTAAGTTTATACTTTTTGTTTTAATAACTTGAAGCAATGGTTGTGCCACAAACTAATCTTTATTTTGTTGAAGGCTAATACTTGGTTGCTTTTTAAAAAATTATTACATAGAATCCTTACAGTGTGGAAACAGGCCCTTCAGCCCAACAAGTCCACACTGACCCTCCGAATCCCCCATTCCCCTACTACTCTACATTTACCCCTGACTAATGCACCTAACCAACATATCCCTGAACACTATGGGCAATGTAGTATATGGCCAATCGACCTAACTGGCACATCGTTTAGACTGTGGGAGGAAACCCAGACAGACACAGGGAGAATGTGCAAACTCCACGCAGACAGTGACCCAAGGTAGGAATTGAACCCAGGTCCCTGGCACTGTGAGGCAGCAGTGCTAACCACTGAGCCACCATGCCAACACACATTAAAATCTTTCTAATTATATATTTATTTCATTTTTCTTCAAAAACCTCAACTCTAGGGTATAACAGGGACAGTTGACTTCCAGGTGCAAAATTGGCCAGCAACAAATCCTTCTTCAGTGCCTCTATAGTGATATACCCAACCTATTCAAACATGTTATGAAACACATCTGTCCAGGTGGGACTTGAATCCAGACCTTCTTACCAGCAGAGGTGGTAGAGACGGGCACAATAGAGTCATTTAAGATGTATCTAGACAGATACATGAATGGACAGGGAGCAGAGGGCTACAGAAAATAGACGGCAGTTTTAGATAGAGGATCTGAATCAGTACAGGCTTGGAGGCCCAGCAATGTTCTTTGTTCTTTCTTCTAACTAAGAAGGTCTGGATTAGTACTTGGGAGTATGATGTTATTGCTATTACTGAGACTTGGTTGAGGGAAAGGCATCATTGGCAACTAAATATCCCAGGATATCGATGCTTCAGGCGGGATAGAGAGGGAGGTAAAAGGGGTTGAGGAGTTGAATTATTGGTCAGCGAGGATATCACAGCTGTGCTGCAGGAGGGTCCGATGGAGAACTCGAGCAGTGAAACAATATTTGGCAGAGCTTAGAAATAGGAAGGATATGGTAACAATGTACTACAGGCTTGCCAACAGCAAGTGTGAGATAGAGGTACAAATATGTAAACAGATTTTGGAATGACATAGGAGCAACAGGATGGTGGTAATGGGAGATTTTAATTTTCCCAACATTGACTGGGAGTCACTTATTGTTTGAGGTCTCCATGGTTTTGTGCAGGGAAGGTTATATCTTACCAAATTAATAGAATACTTTGAGGAAGTGACAAAGTTGATTGATGAGTGAAGGGCTGTAGGTGTCATATAAATGGACTTCAATAATACATTTGATATGGTTCACCATTGTAGGCTGATGGAGAAAGTGAAGTTGCATGAGGTCCAAGGTGTACTGGCTAGATGGATAGAGAACTGGCTGGGCAACAGGAGACAGAAAGTAGTAGTGGAAGGGAGTTTCTCAAAACAGAGAACTGTGACCATTGGTGTTCCACAGGGATCTGTGCTGGGACCACTGTTAGTTGTGACATACATAAATGGTCTCGAGGAACGTATAGGTGGTCTGATTAGCAAGTTTGCAGATGACACTAAGATTGGTGGAGCAGCAAATAGTGAGGGGACTGTCAGGGAATACAGCAGAATATAGATGGATTGGAGAGTTGGATGGAGAAATGGCAGATTGAGTTCAATCTGGGCAAATGCGAGGTGATACATTTTGGAAGATCCAATTCAAGAGTGAACTACATAGTAAATGGCAAAGTCCTGGGGAAAATTGATGTTGGGAGAGATCTGGGTGTTCAGATCCATTTTTCCCTGAAGGTGACAACGCAGGTCAATGGAGTGGTCAAGAAGGCATACGGCATGTTTTCTTCATCGGACAGGATATTGAGTACAAGCAATAACAGGTCACGTTAGAGTTGTATAAGACTTTGGTTCGGCCACATTTTGAATACTGCCTATAGTTCTGGTCGCCACATTAGCAAAAGGATGTTGATGCTTTGGAGAAAGTGCAGAGGAGGTTCACCGGAATGTTGCCTGGTTATGGAGGGTGCTAGCTATGAGGAGAGGTTGAGTAGATAGGATTATTTTCATTGGAAAGATGGAGGATTGGATGGGGGACCTGACTGAGGTCTATTAAATTATGAGAGGTATAGACAGGATGGATAGCAAGAAGTTTTTTCCCAAAGTGGGGGACTTAATTAGTAGGGGTCATGAGTTCAAAGTGAGAAGGGAAAGGTTTAAGGGAGACATGCGTGGATAGTTCTTTATGCAGAGGGTGGTAGGTGTCTGGAACTTGTTGCCAGCAGAGGTGGTAGAGACGGGCACGATCGAGTCATTTAAGATGTATCTAGACAGATACATGAATGGACAGGGAACAGAGGGCTACAGAAAATAGACGGCAGTTTTAGATAGAGGATCTGGATCAGTACAGGCTTGGAGGCCCAGCAATGTTCTTTGTTCTTTCTTCTAACTAAACCACTGGATCATCCATTAATGCTGCCGTATCCTTTTACAATGTGGAGACCACAATTATACAAAGCCCACTAAGTGTGATCTCCACCTTCTCCAAGAGCTGTATCCTTGTTCTTCTTTTTCGGTCTCTATTTACATAAATCTGAGTCAAAATGATTCACAGATTACAGATAATACAATAGGATGAATCTTAACATGGAAATGGAGAAACTGAAATCTCAAGACGTTTGAAGTTCTGCTGCTTTCAATCAGGAGTGGAAGACCTCAAGGCACTGGAGAGGGACCAAGAGCTGTCTCTGAGCCTGTACCCTCAACCCAGGAAGAAAGATCCAGAGTGTACCCAGAATGTTACTGGCCTCCTTTAATAGCTGTTATTTATGACCTAAGTAAGGTTTTCTGAGTCACTGCACTAGACTGTGTCTTGTTACTTTATGGGGTAAAGTCCCAAATGAGCAAATTAAGACCCCTGGAACCTCCAGTACAATTCTAAAGTATTGTGCATGCATCAAAAGTAATAGCTGCAGAAACATCAGCACATTGAATGCATGGAAATGACAACAAAGAAACAAACCATTCAGACCAACTGGTGAATGCTTCACAAGTGTCATCTGCCATCCAGCCTCATCTGACACAGCCAACATATCTTTCTATTCCTTTTCTCAGTGTTGTGTCTCTGCGTTTGGTGATCAATAAGGAACTGCATCAAAAATCCCTACACATTATTATCAGCAACAATTGAATGTAAGTAGGGGGAAAATAACAAGAAATAAAACAATTGTCCCTAAATGTAGTCCAGTCTGCAAAATATTTCTTTCATAGAGTCATAGAGCTGTACAGCATGGAAACAGACCCTTCAGTCCAACCCATCCATGCTGACCAGATATCCCAACCCAATCTAGTCCCACCTGCCAGCACCCGGCCAATATCCCTCCAAACCCTTCCTATTCATATACCCATCCAAATGCCTCTTAAATGTTGCAATTGTACCAGCCTCCACCACATCCTCTGGCAGCTCATTCCATACACGTACCACCCTCTACATGAAAAGGTTGCCCCTTAGGTCTCTTTTATATCTCTCCCCTCTCACCCGTAACCTATGCCGTCTAGTTCTGGACTCCCTGACCCCAGGGAAAAGACTTTGTCTATTTATCCTATCTATGCCCCTCATAATTTTGTAAACCTCTCTAAGGTCACCCCTCAGCCTCCGACGCTCCAGGGAAAACAGCCCCAGCCTGTTCAGCCTCTCCCTGTAGCTCAGATCCTCCAACCCTGGTAACATCCTTCTAAATCTTTTCTGAACCCTTTCAAGTTTCACAACATCTTTCCAATAGGAAAGAGACCAGAATTGCACGCAATATTTCAACGGTGTCCTAACCACTTTAATCGCTTTAATCTTGATCACACATTGACCTTGAATTGACCAGCAATAATGTTTTAAATCCAAGTTTATTTTGTGCTTTCTTTTATTCTTCATCCAGATAGAGGCTAAACTGACTGTTCTTATCCAAATGTCTTTTAAATGTTGTAACTGTACCTGAATCCACCACTTCCTCTGGAATTTCATTCCATACACTATTCTCTGTGCAAAACAAAGCGCATGATTTAAAAAAAAATCTTTCTCCTCCCATCTTAATAATTTGCCCCTAGTCTTGAAATCCCCCACTCTAGGGAAAAGACACTATCTAATTTTTATAGACTTCTATAAGGTCACTGTGAGAGACGATTTCGGTACAAACAACTGAGATGTGCATGACCTCAGAGTCTAAGGGGAATAGAGCCATAGGGGTAGGGTAAAACATGCTTCTCTGTAATAA
The DNA here is from genome assembly GCF_004010195.1 of Chiloscyllium plagiosum. NCBI lineage: Eukaryota > Metazoa > Chordata > Chondrichthyes > Orectolobiformes > Hemiscylliidae > Chiloscyllium > Chiloscyllium plagiosum. The sequence goes on along the minus strand of NC_057719.1, from coordinate 85,498,836 downwards.
AAGACGAGACATCTGCTGCTACGGGTTGATAAGACCACTCACATTGACAGAGTAGAAAAACAAGTCCTTGATTGATAAGACCACTCACACAGAATAGAAAAACAAGTCCTTGATTAATAGGACCACTAACTCTGACAGAGAAGAATAAGTCCTTGACTGATAAGACTACAGGGTAAGAAGAAAAAAACAACTCGGGAGACATCTGCTATAGACTTTAAGATAAGGATATAGAATGGAAAATTGCTGAACGGTTTAGAATGTGAACCTCGTGACTCTTTAGAGCCACAGAGGGGAGGGACTTGTCCTGTATCTAATCAGAAGACATTGTTAGCCTCGGCGCGCTTTTCTCAGAAGAGTGCCCAACTCTGCAGACTTGCTAATAAAACTTTGTTTTCCTGAATTTGTCTAGAGCGATTATTGAGAAGCGATTTTCGTTTCTAACACCCACCAAGTGACCCAGTGTGTGGGATCTTCCCATCCCCCACCCAGTGACCCAGTGTGTGGGACCTTCCCTTCCCCCCCACCCAGTGACCCAGTGTGTGGGATCTTCCCATCCCCCACCCAGTGACCCAGTGTGTGGGATCTTCCCATCCCCCACCCAGTGACCCAGTGTGTGGGATCTTCCCATCCCCCACCCAGTGACCCAGTGTGTGGGATCTTCCCATCCCCCACCCAGTGACCCAGTGTGTGGGATCTTCCCATCCCCCACCCAGTGACCCAGTGTGTGGGATCTTCCCATCCCCCACCCAGTGACCCAGTGTGTGGGATCTTCCCATCCCCCACCCAGTGACCCAGTGTGTGGGACCTTCCCTTCCCCCCCACCCAGTGACCCAGTGTGTGGGATCTTCCCATCCCCCACCCAGTGACCCAGTGTGTGGGATCTTCCCATCCCCCACCCAGTGACCCAGTGTGTGGGATCTTCCCATCCCCCACCCAGTGACCCAGTGTGTGGGATCTTCCCATCCCCCACCCAGTGACCCAGTGTGTGGGATCTTCCCATCCCCCACCCAGTGACCCAGTGTGTGGGATCTTCCCATCCCCCACCCAGTGACCCAGTGTGTGGGATCTTCCCATCCCCCACCCAGTGACCCAGTGTGTGGGACCTTCCCTTCCCCCCGACCCAGTGACCCAGGGTGTGGGATCTTCCCCTTTCTCCCACAGAGAGGGTCGTTATTTGGATGAAGCGATGAATCCCTCATCCTCCTGGATTGTTACTCTCTGGGGACAGATTTTCAGAGGCTCTGTGTTTTTACCTTCATTAGTGGTACATGGGCAGAAGTAAGGATAGAGTTTCTCAGTGAATGTCCCAGTGAAAGTGTAGATATGGCTCTTGTTCTCTGAGTTATAAAAGGACACCTTCCCTCCCTCATAATCCAGACAGACTTGGACCTTCCTCGGACTCACACTCAGCTCTAAGCATTTCCATG
>NC_057719.1:85431356-85492627 GCF_004010195.1 Chiloscyllium plagiosum | reverse complement strand
AACAACTCGGGAGACATCTGCTGTAGACTTTAAGATAAGGATATAGAATGGAAAATTGCTGAACGGTTTAGAATGTGAACCTCGTGACTCTTTAGAGCCACAGAGGGGAGGGACCTGTCCTGTATTTAATCAGAAGACATTGTTAGCCTCGGCGCGCTTTTCTCAGAAGAGTGCCCAACTCTGCAGACTTGCTAATAAAACTTTGTTTTCCTGAATTTGTCTAGAGCGATTATTGAGAAGCGATTTTCGTTTCTAACAGTCACCCCTTAACCTTCTACGCTTCAATGACCAAGAAATGTCAAAATGGCCCATTTTCCTGTGCTGTTAACAACAGTAAGTAAATGACCTAAGACTTTGTGTTCATAAAATGCAATGGCCAAAGATAAGCTGCAGACATGAACAAAGTTAGATATGTAACAGACACGGAGACAGGTAATGTGATTCAGCATTTTTGTGGATGCTGAAGTGGGAATTAGAGCACAAATCACACTGGTTGTCTGTCTGTTTCTCTTTCTCACGCCCTCTCTCTATCTCTGTCTCCTTTCATCATATTTGCTAAGTTTTTGAAATTTTTCCATACTGCAAGCTGTGAATTTCTACCTTAATCAAATGATCTTTAATTGTATTTTTCCTGTTTGCATAGCGTGTAACGAGCGTTAGTAAATATTGGACTTTATTTTAACATTTTTAAAATTTTAAAAATGCTTTGAACTTAGTGGTTTGCATCACAATAAAACTGAAGTCTTACTTGGCTAACTCAAGAAAATCCACCTTGCTTAATTTTTTCTTAATCTGCACAATTGGTTAATCAGCACTGAATAACCAATACACTTCAAATCCAAAACATTAAGTACAATCAAACAAGCATTGAAATGGAGCTAAACTTTTCCAAGCTGCTCGACGTTTGGCCAAGCTGTGGCACAGACTCAATAAGCTGTTTTTCTCTTCACTGTTGTGCATGCAGCAGCGTGTTATTACCCGCCCCCAGCCTTCATTAGCTCCTGCAGCGCTACTGGGTGGGACCACAGCTTAGGCGGCACCACAGTTTAGGCGGCAAAATATGTGTGTGGTTGGGAAGGTAAGTAGAAGGGGCTGATGTTCCCACTGCTACCACCGTGCGTCTGTGCTGCTGATCACTGTCGCGTCTTGACACCCAAGTGTTGTAAACCCGGCACATAGCAGCGCGGCTGACAGGAACATAGCTGATCATAACGGCTCATCGTGAATGAACGGTAAGATTCTTTTTGAATAAAATGGACTATCCATAGTACTACTTTTATTTTTTGTTTTTTTTTCTCTCTGAAGTGAGGAGACTCTGAATTCCCTTTTTTTTTATTTTAAACCCCCACACCTCGGCCTAACAGCGGTCGTGCTTATTAGTTCCTTAGCACCTATGTTGTGTCTGGGTACGTGTAGGACAATGTCAATCTTTATTTATATTCCAGCACCAGGAAGAAAGGACAGACCCGAGTGGCCAGAGACAAACAGTGCCCTTCTCAACAAGGGGCAATGTTGGATGATCAAACAGGAGGGCAGGGATCAGAGGGAGAAATAAAGCACTCCACACCCTATGGTGCCCACCTCTCCCTGAAAACCTGGAGGGTGTTGGCAGACACTGCATGCTCCTTCTCCAGCGACACTTGACCCCGAACATAACTTTGGAGGAGGGGCAGGCAATCAGCCCTAATGATCCCCTCCACGGCCTGCTGCCTGGACCTGTTTATGGCCAGCCTGGCCAGACCCAGGAGCAGACCCACAAGGAGGTTCTCTGAACTGGATGCGCCCCTCTGCACCGGGTGCTCAAAGATCAGGAACGTGGAACTGAACGCAACCAAAAACACAAAAAAAAGGTCTTTAAGGAAACTAAAAAGGGAGTACAAACGCCCACACCCAATATATCCATGATCCACAGACTTCACAGCAGCACAGAAGATGCAGATGGGCTGGGAGTCTGTGAACCACCGCAATCTGCAGTTGCAGGTGACCGATGTGTGCAGCACCCTCAACCCCAGATCCCCAGGAGAAAGGGGGAGGGCTGCCATGTAGGGAGTCCTGCACTGAGGATCTGCAGTGCCCATGGCCAAGTCATGTCCAGGCAGTGGATAAGGGAGAAGATGTGGATGGTGTGCAATAGCAGTCAATAGACAGCCCTGAAGTGTCAGAATTATCCATGGTACTACATACATCCAGTAAGTAATTATTAGGTGGCTGTTACCTCTTTCGAGTAGGACTAGAACTGGGGACATAGTTTAAGAATAAGGGGTTACTTAAGACTGAGGAGCAGAGAATTTTATTTTTCTCAGGTCTTGTTAAAAAAAGCATAAGAGCAGAACAATCAGGAGCAGGAATAGGCCAACTGATGTTTGGGGCCCACTCTGCCATTCAATAAGATCATGGCTGATCTTTTCGTGGCCTCACCTTCACTTACCCATCCTTTCACTATAACCCTTAATTCCTTCACTGTTAAAAAGCTTATCCATCTTAGCTTTAAAAAGATTCAATGAGGAAGCCTCAACTACTTCACTGGGCAGGGAATTCCACAGATTCAACCCTTGGGTGAAGACATTTCTTCTCATTCAGTCCTAAATCTGCTCCCCCTAATTTTGCCACTGCCACAAAGGACAAAACCACACATTGGCCTACAGGCCAGAGTACTCAACATTGAGTCCTCCAATTTCAAATAACTTCACTTCCCTTCCCCCAACTCCCTTCCCCGACCATCCCCCTCCCTTCCACTCCTCCCAGCCACTTTCTGAATTCATTCCTCCCATTGACCAACCAGGCCGTACCCTCTGCCTACCTTCACCTATCCCCATTTCACCACCCTGCCCTTCCCACCCCTTTTATCTGCAGCTCACCCCACACCCACCCCCAGTCCTGAAGAAGGGTTACTCCCGAAATGTCAACTTCTCCACCTCCTGATGCTGCCTGGCTTGTGTGTCCTTCCAGCATCCTGCCTGTCTACTTTGGATTCCTGTCTCTGCAGGCTTTTTCATCTCTACCCCGCTAATTTTGAGGCTATGCCCTCTTGTTCCAGTTTCATCCGCCAGTGGAAACATCCTTGCTATTTCTATCTTATCTATTACCTTCATAATTTTATATGTTTCTATAAGATCTTCCCTCATTTTTCTAAATTCCAATGAATATAATCCCAGTCAACTCAATTATCATAAAAGACTCTTCCCCTACCGGTAATACTCTGCTACACCCCTCTTTTATCTGGCAGAGGCTTGAACATATGCACTAACCGGTTCAAGTACAGCTTCTTCCCTACCATTTTTGGACTGATGAATGAAGATTAGATTAGATTACTTACAGTGTGGAAACAGGCCCTTCGGCCCAACAAGTCCACACCGACCCTCCAAAGAGTAACCCACACAGACCCATCCCCCTACCTTTACCCCTTCACCTAACAATTTAGCATGGCCAATTCACCTAACCTGCACATTTTTGGACTGTGGGAGGAAACCAGAGCACCTGGAGGAAACCCACACAGACACGGGGAGAACGTGCAAACTCCACACAGACAGTTGCCTAAGGCGGGAATTGAACCCAGGTCTCTGGTGCTGTGAGGCAGCAGTGCTAACCACTGTGCCACCGTGCTGCCATGAGCTCTCCAACTTCAAATAATGTTGATCTTGTTAATGCTGTTCTTGCTTTGTGCACCTCCTATGCAGTATAACTTGTATGCTTCACTCTGTTTAAGCACCCTGTGATCTGTATGTCCTTAATTACTATGATCTGCCTGTACTGCTCGCTAACAAAACGTTTCACTGTACTTATGTACACATGATTACAATAAATAAAATTAAATCATATTTATGGAGGTAGAAGGGGTGTTGAACAAGCACATTATTTGTCCTGGCTGATTTGACACTTCATCGCTGTTATTGAAGCTGCACTTATTCAGGCAAAGGGAGATTACTCCATCAGACTCCTGCCTTTGAGAGCATGAACAGACTGTGGGGAGACCGGAGGTTAACTACTATCTGAAGGATTACTAGTCGTGGGGATTCACTGTTAGTGATTCTATATGAATGTGAAGAAGGAAAAGTTTGATTCTCTCTTGTTGGAGATGGACATTGCCTGACACTTCTGCTGCATGAATGTTATTTATTAACTCAAGCCTCAATATTGTCCAGATCACACTGCATGCAGGCACTGTTTCAATATCTGGCTAATCATCAGCAATAACCTTAAGGCCACACAAATGTCAGCCAATAACAAGAGAAGAAAAGTGTGGTGCTAGAAAAGCACGGCTGGTCAGGCAGCATCTGAGGGGCAGGACTATCAATGTTTTGAGCATAACCCCTCGATCAGCGGAGTGTTTGCTCAGAGGATTGTTGTCCTAAAAGAAGAAATTTTGCAACTTTCTCTAAGTACAAGATGATGTAAGTATCAAAAATACCTCCTCAAACAGAAATTACCATGGTGGGGCCAGAAAGGGGCTTTTCTTTTTAGCTTTAGTGATTGTCAGATTTTAAAATGCAGCAGAGAGCATGTGTGCTTCCTAATCCTGTTCAAAATAGTCAGTGTTTTGCATGATCCACTCATCACTAATTCTAAACTGGTCTCATTCTCAATTTTTCCAACAACTTTTTTTCAAAACTTCATTACTGTAAAGTTTACTTTCTCTACTGTTCTCTTCTCCAGCATTACTGCCTTCACAATCCCCAGTGAAGACACCACTAGAGTCATTCACCCCCATCCTTGTCCAGCTCTGTTGCCTCCATACACACCACTATTCAAAGTCAAGAGATAGATGAGCAATAGATGGACAACAGATCCAGTCAGCAGCATCCAAATCCTCTGTCAGTAAATAAAACAAGTGGAAGAGCCAGAAAGGAAGGCACCCTCCATTACCCCCCCCCCCCCCCCCCCCCGATGAAGGGCTTATGCCCAAAACGTTGATTCTCCTGCTCCTTGGTTGCTGCCTGACCTGCTGTGCTTTCCCAGCACCACACTCTCGACTCTGATCTCCAGCATCTGCGATCCTTACTTTCTCCTTAGCCCCTCACCAAGGACACCACATGGAGGCTATCTCAATGTACCCAATAGCCTCACCATTCAGCATGTGGTGGTGAAATGCCAGCTGGACTGAAAAATAACCAATAAATAAACTGGATAATTCTTACCCATACCACCTGACAATCATCTGCCTAGGGCTGATATTGATGCATGTTAACATTTACCACATATCGAAACACTCACAGAAATAAACTTGGTTTATTTTCTATTAACAGTGTAAAAGATGCCAGCCTGACAGAGAAATCTATTTTCAAGCATCCAGAATTATCTTGCACTAAAGCTGGCTATCCAATTTAATCATGTGTCTCATCTGAGTGAATGAATCCATCCTGTGTTCACACAAATTATGTTTTTTTCCTTTCCCAGGAGAAATGAAGGTATCACCACAGCACGTAAATTCCAATTATTAATCAATAATGATTTTCTTATTAATGGAAGGATGTCACGTAAATGTCAAGAAACACCTCCTGCTGGAAGGTACAGTCACGTTATCTGTTTATATTTCTTTGTTTCATTTACAAATTACTGCTTTGGAAAGAGTCAAAAGCTGACTCTCCATTGTAATCATATTTCTCCATTGTGGGCATCTTCTGTTCGTAAGAATTATTTTTCTCTTTTTTTCCTTCCACAGTCCAAAATTACAAAAGAAGACGCCAAATATTTTACAATTGCTGATGACTAAGGTGCTCTTTTACATTCGAAAAATATTTTGTTGGTCTCAAGGAAAAGCTCTTGCTGGAAGGTACAGTCACTTTACCTGTTTAACTTATTTGTTTCGCATGAAAATTGCTGATTTCCAAAGGTTCAGAAATAAATGAAGAGCTCAAACCAGGTGTTTTGGCAACAGGTTAATAATGTAGCTGACTCAGGTTACCAGAGGGACAATTGTCAGTCAGTCACCTGAAGTCTAAATGGACATTAATTGTTATTGAAAATGACCTGGAATGTGTCATGGGGCCCTCTTGTGGTAATGCCCCTCTCCCTGGACTAAGAGGCCCAGGTTCAATTCCCACCTGCTCCAGAGGTGTGCAATGTCATCTCTGAGCAGGTTGATTAGGAAAATAGGAGAAAGTGAGGTCTGCAGATGCTGGAGATCAAAGTTGAAACTTTATTGCTGGAACAGCACAGCAGGTCAGGCAGCATCCAGGGAACAGGAGATTCGACGTTTCGGGCACAGGCCCTTCTTCAGGAATGAATCTTCATTCCTGAAGAAGGGCCTGTGCCCGAAACGTCGAATCTCCTGTTCCCTGGATGCTGCCTGACCTGCTGTGCTGTTCCAGCAATAAAGTTTCAACTGATTAGGAAAATATGCTAAAAGAAATAAACTAGTGCAATTCAACTCAGTTCTATTTAAGAGTATCTTCAGAAAGCTTCAATTTACCCCTGGGTGGTGCGTGTGTGAAATGAGCTGCCAGAGGAAGTGATGGAGGCTTGTACAATTACAGCATTTAAAAGGCATCTGGATGGGTATATGAATAGGAAGGGTTTAGAGGGGTATGGGTCAAGTGCTGGCAAATGGGACTAGATTAGGTGAGGATATCTGATTAGCATGGACAAGTTGGACTGAAGGGTCTGTTTCCATGCTGTACATGACCCTATAATAGTTAAATTTCCAGCTATTACCAAGCAATTCGGTTTTCCTGTGATGCCACCCTTTATTTTGTACTGGACGCTTGGCTAGGTAGCTAGGTAACAGCTCACTTGACACTCCAGTGGATAAGAAATGTTGAATAGTATGATTGAGGCTCACTAGGCAGTGTATTGAATGAATGAAGGGTTGTCTTCAATACTCGGAAATTCAGTCATTCATTCAACCCCAGCACTAGCGCTGATTAAGGTGAGTCAACATGGCTTTATGCATAAGAAATTGCGTCTCACTAACTTGATTGAGTTTTTCGAAGAAGTGACAAACAAGACAGAAGGCAGATTGGCATTCCAAATGGACTTCAGCAAGGCATTTGACAAGTTACCTCATGCCTCATAGTTCCACTGGTCGGCAAGATTAGATCACATGGAATTCCAGAGGGAGCTAACCAACTGTATACAAATTAACTTGAAGATAGGAAACAGAGGGTGGTGGTAGAGATTTTTTTCAGATAAGAGATTTGTGAACAGCTTTTGCTGCAAGGGTTAGTGCTGGGTCCACTGCTTTTCGTCATTTAAAATAATGATTTGGTTGTACATATAGGAGGCATCATTAATAAATTTGCAGATGACACCAAAATTGGTCATGTAATGGACAGTTGCAAGTAGTTATCTCAGAGTACAAAAGTACCTTGATCAGATGGGCCAATGGGCTAAGGAGTAACGAATGGAGTTTAATTTAGATAAACGTGAGGTGGCACATTTTGATAAGGCAAGCCAGTGCGGAACTTGTACAATTAATGGTTAGGCCCTGGTGAGTGCTGCTGAACAAAGAATTCAGGGTGCAGGTGTATAGTTCCTTGAATGTGGAGTTGCAGGTAGGCAGAGTGGTGAAAAAGGCATTTGCCTTGCTTACCTACATTGGTCAGTGCATTGAGTAGAGAAGTTGGAGTGTCATGTTGCAACACCTTTAGAATACTACATACTTCGTAAGGAAGATGTTAGACTTGAAAGGGTTCAGAAAATATTTACAGGGAGTTGACTGGATTGGAGGGATTTAGTGATAGCAAAGTTTATAAAATCATGAATGGCATGGAGAGGGTAAATGGCCAAGCTCTTTTTCCCAGGGTACAGCAGTCCAAAACTAGACAGCATAGTTTTAAAGTGAGAAGGGCAATATTTTCAGACAGAGGGTGGTGCGTGTATGGAACGAATTGCCAGAGGAAGTGGTGGAGGCATGTACAATTACAACATTTAAAGGCATCTGGATGGGTACATGAATAAGATGGGATGAGAAGGATGTGGGCAAATGCTAGCAAATAGGACTAGATTTGTTTGGATATCTGATTGGCATTGATGAGTTGGACCGTAAGGTCTGTTTGACTCTATAACTGTTGAAACTTTATTGCTGGAACAGCACAGCAGGTCAGGCAGCATCCAGGGAACAGGAGATTCGACGTTTCGGGCACAGGCCCTTCTTCCTGAAGAAGGGCCTGTGCCCGAAACGTCGAATCTCCTGTTCCCTGGATGCTGCCTGACCTGCTGTGCTGTTCCAGCAATAAAGTTTCAACTTTGATCTCCAGCATCTGCAGACCTCACTTTCTCCTCCTTGACTCCATAACTCTATACTTATGACTAGGACAACTAAAAAAAATTAATAAGGGGTCTGTGGAGTGTTTGGGTGGGGGGATATGTAGACTGACAAGCAAAAGGATACGGCAGCATTACATGGCAGCCTTTTTAGATAACAATGCCCAGAGTCAATACCCAGGGTGGTACAGGAATGGACAGAGTACAAACATTGGAAAATAGTTGCAGATAGGGTCAAGAGGGAGAAATAGAAAAAAGGCTAAATTAATGGCTCTTTACTTAAATGCAAAATATATTCGGAGGGGGCATGTAGCGAGGAAAAGTAAGTTAATTAATGGCACACACAAAATTGAATGGGCATGATCTTGTAACTGTCTCCCATAATTATTAAAAGAATATCGAAGTTCGCAATCAAATGCACAGGGGTCTGTAACCTTTTGAAAGGACAGGACAGAAGGAAACATGGTTTGTTAGTGTGAGATGGAATAAGTGCAATAGCAAGAAATGACCTTGGATCTGAAACACAGAAACCATATAAAAGGTAAGGAATTGAATGGTTGTAAAACACCTGACGTTGGATCCAATGGAACCACAGATCCTCCTGGCCAGTGGATAGGAGGCAGCTAAGCGACCGCAGCCCTGGGCGAACTCTGGCAAGGCTGAAGAGGGAGCCAACTGGAGATATGGACCCAAGTTCCCAATCCTGATGTGTGCTATGTCAGCAAACCAGAACTGAAGATAGTCAGCAATAGAGAAGGGAGTGAATGCAGAGGGGATGAAGCTCTGCTTGGTTATGAGTATTTTTGCTCCTTAAAGTCAAAGTTCTCAGTTTCTGTTTATCCACAAAGGGATTCTGGAAGCTAAATGCTGAAGCGATTTTCTGGAAGGATCTGATTTTTAGCTCCATGTTAGTGTGACAAAATGACTGACTAAATGAGGAGATGTTGGGCCTATTCTCTGCATCAGGAAAAGAATTATTTCAACAACGGATGTCCATAGGACTCAGTAGCTGAGTTTATTGCCTTTATCGCTGAAGGAGCCTTGCAATTTTGCAAAATGTATCTTTATTGTTTTGATTATTTAATCTACAATGTAATTTAAAATATAATTTTAATGGTCATTTGCCTGTTAATGTTTGAATTAAGTTAAATGTCGGTTTGATTGTGAGAGTAAATATTGTTTAAAATGAAACCTTTCTTTTATCAGGCATTGGTTGGGGATTCCTTTACTTTATGGTTATTGCTCTCTATGGGGATTGTAACAACTGGGAAAACTTACATCATATCACCAACAGAATCAAACTGCAAACATGTTACAAATACTGTCTCAGCAACAGAGGTAGCTGCCATCCAAGTTGGATTGGAAGATATAGATTGCTGACAGTATGTTAAACAATCCCCTGACTGTTAAATCAAATTTCCCTTTACACAGGTTCCGAGGATACAGGATGGATGATCCACTTCAATTTAAACATGGTCCACCTTGTGTTTTTTTCAACTCACTTGAGGAGAACGTTACTCAAATGAATCTATCCAGTTTGCCAGTGGAGCTGACTGTTGGTAATTACAGGTAATGACAATGCATGAAAGATCTTGCAGGACCCCAGGAGTTTTCTCAGTCTCTTAGCCAATGGTTATCCCTCAGCTGCAACTCTGTTCATAAAAGAGAGTGGAACAAAATGGTCAGTCTAACCTCAACGGTGGGGAAACCATTAACTGTCACTTGGAGATGTACACGTTAATCAAGGACACCAAGAGAATCTTGTGATGCAGTGGTTGTGTCCCTAACTCTGGGCTCGAAACTCAGGGATCAAGTTGTACCTGCCCTGGATTTGTCACAAAAAGTCTAAACAGACTGATGATTTTTTTTTAAGAAAAGGAGAGCCAGCAAATATTTGATGAAGAGAAATTACGTCCAATCATCTTCTCCAGGTAGCATCCTCAATCATTTCAGGGTCTCTGAACTATGGCTTGAGACGTTTTTTTTAAATTAAAAGGCAAAGTGATGAGTAAAACCCCAAGTCTACCTGAACTGGAACAGGGATCAAACTCTAGGTATTGACACTTTTGAATCACACTAGCAGGCTAGTCGACGGAGCTAACCAGTTTTCCCCATTCCAAACCCTGACTAATCCACCTTGTGAAGTAACAAAGAGGAAGGAATAAGACAATATTGTATATACATTACAATAATACATTTGTATAAAATTTGTTTGCTGGCTGGAAGCAAATGGTAGTGATTGATGTGTGTTCTTGTACTGAAAAACTGTTACTAATGTGATTCTATAGAGCTCAGCTCTCAGGTCATTAATCTTTGCAGGTAAAACAAAGATTGGCTATGTGAGGAGGAAAGCTTTAAAGAGCAGAAAAATATAGATTTTGAGACAAAAGGGCAGTGGAAAATAAAATTTTATCCAAATAGGTGTGCACTGATATATTTTGCAACTTACAGTACAGAATAAATGGGAGAATGCTGAGCAGTCTGGAAAGATAGATATTTAGAAGTTAGAGTTAACACTCAGCAGGTCTGGCAGCATCTGGAGAGTGAAAGATTTAGTGTTTAAAGTTCAGTATGAATCTGGTCAAATGAGCTGGTTTTTATAGAATCTGGTCAAATGAGCTGGTTTAGAAAATGTGTGTTAACCAATGCACAGAAGAGAAGAACAGGGAGGACATGCTAAAACTGTACTCAACACTTGTTGGACCACAACTTGTGTATGGCGTGTAGCCCTGCAGACCATGTTAACAGGGAAAATGAGATTGTGGTTGAAAAGGTTGAGGGGATTTACAGGCATGTTGCCAGGATGAAAAATGTTTACTATGAGAAGAGATTGGGCATCCTAGGGTTACCTTACTTGGAACAAGGAAGGCCAAGAGGTGACTTCATTGAGTAATCTAAGATTATGAGGGGCCTGAGTAGAGTAAAGGAGTCAAAGTCCACAGAGTATGTGTTTAGCAGAGGACTTAAGTGAAGATGAGGAAATGTATTTTTAACCCAGAGGATTATATGGATTTCAAACTTACTACCTGAAAGCAGAAGCACTCACATTTAAAAAGTTACATGGCTGTCCACTGGAGAAGCCATGACTTACAGGCCTATGAACTTAATGCAGGAAGGTGGAACAAGGCTGGGCAAAGCTTTATTGAATGTCAGGAACACGATAGGCCAAATCGCCACCTGTCATGTTGTAAATGTTCTATAAATTCTTTGCCTAGTGAATGGGAGTCAAAATATTTGAAGTCTGCAGATGCTACAAAAATTGGAAATGTAGTAAGTAGTGAGCAGGATAGCAGCAAATTTCAGCCATATAAACATATCCAATTTAATACAAAGTAGTTTTGGAAACAATATGGAGACTCCATAACCTAGACTGAGGGTGCAAGTGCAGAAGGACTTGGGGATACATTTTCACAAACCTTTTTAACAGTGGCAGATGCATTGATAAGAAAGCATACAGGATACTTGGCTTTGCAAATTAAGGTGCAGAGAATAAAAAGCAAAGAAGAAAACATTTAGAAACTGGATCCAGCAAAGTATCTATTGGTCAAAAAGGTGAAGCTGTAAGTTAAGAATGTCAAAACAATTTTTAATCCAAGTTCAATTGAAAAATAATGAACACAATGATTACCAAGTAATAGGTTTAGAATGTATAGTGACAGTAACAATCCAAATAGGTGCTTTGGAAAAGGTAATTGGATAAAGTAATTCATTTGAGCTTGCTTAAAGTATCACCATATAATTGTTTTGTTTAATTTCCTGGTGTTCACTAAAATGAATGATTAGTAACAGTGCTATACCTTTTATAAGTATTGCAGTAATCTGAACAGTAGCAATTAAGTGTTTTATCTTTTGGTGATTTGACACAGGTATCACTTTCTATTTGCCTCATTGGGCCAACTACATCCTAATGGGATCGGACACATCGTGGGACTGATTCATCTTGTTCCGGATTACCTATATTACGATGGAAATAAGATGTTCCAACTACAACGTGTTAGAAGAGACACTCAACTGGAATATGATGGAATCTTCCTGGCAGCATAACTCAAGATTGATCACATGGACGACTCTGTATTGGATCCTAATCCAGAATCAGTGCAGGATTGTATTAATAAACACTCTGGACTAGTACCAGTGGCTGCTCTTCAATTGCCATCCTGGAATGCCCTGACTAAAGATCCTTGTCAGTGCATCAGAGATTGCACCGTGGAGGTTCTTGGAGGATGGGAAGTCGTGACCACTTTGCAGAATGTTCTGCCCTACTCCTTTGTCTGTCGACCTGCTTCTTCTCTCTTTGGGCTCTAACCCCACTGTGTGAGAAGGGAAAATCATGTTGCCTACAGACCACTTGCTTATGGAAACCTAGCTAAAAGAGAGCCGATCCTCAATGCCATTGGTGCCTCAACAACTGCCAATCTCCGAGCACCATTCGCTTTATCCTCGATCACAATGTCTTCACCTTTGACAAACAGTTCTTCATCCAGATACATGGAACAGCCATGGGGACCAAATTTGCACCCCAATATGCCAACAACTTCATGCACAGCTTCGAACAAGACTTCTTCTCTCTGCAGGACCTCCAACCAACATTATACACCAAGTACATTGATGACATTTTCTTCCTCTGGACCCATGGCGAGGAGTCACTGATAAAACTACACAGTGATATCAACAAGTTTCATCCCACCATCAAACTCACCATGGACTACTCTCTACTATCTGTCTCATTCTTGAACACATGCATCTCCATCAAGGACGGACACCTCAGCACCACACTCTACCGCAAACCCACAGTCAACCTCACAATGCTACACTTCTCCAGCTTCCACCCAAAACATATTAAAACAGCCATCCTCTATGGACAAGCCCTACACGTACACCGGATCTGCTCAGATGAGGAGGAACGTGACAGGCACCTGGAAGTACTCAGGGATGCCCTCATAAGAACAGGATACGATTCTCAACTCATCGACAGCCTATTCCGACGTGCCATAGCAAGGAACTATAATGACCTCCTCAGGAGACAGACACGTGCTGCAACCGACAGAGTACCCTTCGTTGTTCAGTATTTCCCAGGAGCCGAGAAACTACGCCATGTTCTTCGCGGCCTGCAACACATTATCAATGAGGATGAGCACCTCACCAAGACCTTCCCCACACCTCCACTACTTGCCTTTAAACAACCACCAAACCTCAAACAGATCATTGTTCGTAGCAAACTGTCCTGCTTTCAGGACAACTCCATACAACCCTGTCATGGTGGGTGCTGCAAGACGTGTCAGAGTGTGGACATGGATACCACAATTACGCGTGGGGATACCTCCCACCATTTGCGTGGCAGGTACTCATTCGACTTCGCCAACATGGTCTATCTCATACACTGCAGGCAAGGATGCCCTGAGGCATGGTACATTGGGGAAACCGAGCAGAGGCAACAGCAATGGATGAATGAGCACCGCACAACAATCAACAGGCAGGAGTGTTCCCTTCCATTTGGGGAACACTTCAGCAGTCCGGGACATTCAGCCTCAGACCTTCGGGTGACCATCCTCCAAGGCGGACTTTGGGACAGGCAGCAGTGAAAAGTGGCTGAGCAAAGGCTGATAGCTAAGTTTGGTACCCATAGGGAGGGCCTCAACCGGGACCTTGATATCACACTACGGGTGGCCACCATTGCACTACACACACACACACAAACTCTTATACGTTTGTGGGATGAATTTGTACCTTGCTCAAAAACTGCATGAATCCATGTAAGACTCTGGTAACTCATTTTTTAGATTTGAATCAGTCTAAACATTGTGGCACTGACAACAGCACACAGGGGGCAAAAACCTTCAACACATTATCTGGGCTCTTCACCAATTGTTAAAGTTAACCTCAGAATGTAACTTCTAAAAAGTGTTTTGTGATTTACAAATGAAAGAAGTGAAACTACAATGGACAATCCTAACAGATGAGAGACTTAACAAACAATCAAGGTATTTTTCAATGTATAATTTCAGTTACATCACACTGTAAACTTCTGCTATAAATTCTGTGTCTTACAATTGTGTACTTCACAACCACCTAATGAAGGAGTGGTGCTCCGAAAGCTAGAGCTTCCAATTAAACCATTTGGACTATAACTTGGTGTTGTGTGATTTTTAACTTTGTACACCCCAGTCCAACACCAGCATCTCCAAATCATCACCTTACAATCCTCTACCTAAGGTTGATATTGATGCGTTATCATTTACCACATATTTAAAAATTCACAGAAATAAACTTTTTTTTCTATAAACAGTGTAAAAGATGCCAGCCTGACAGAGAAATCAATTTCCAAGCATCCAGAATTATCTTGCACTAAAGCTGGCTATCCAATTTAATCATGTTTGTCATCTGAGTGAATGAATCCATCGTGCCCACCCTGTGTTCACATGATTTACGTTATTTCCTTTCCCAGGAGAAATGAAGGTATCACCACTGCACGTAAATTCCAATTATTAATCAATAATGATTTTCTTATTGAAGAAAGGATGTCACGTAAATGTCAAGAAACACCTCCTGCTGGAAGATACAGTCACGTTATCTGTTTATATTTCTTTGTTTCATTTACAAATTACTGCTTTGGAAAGAGTCAAACTGACTCTCCATTGTAATGATATTTCACCATTGTGGGCATCTTCTGTTCGTAAGAATTATCTTTCTCTTTTCCTTCCACAGTCCAAAATTACTAAAGAAGGCGCCAAATATTTTACAATCGTTGACGACTAAGGTGCTTTTTTTACCTTCGAAAAATATTTTGTTGGTCTCAAGGAAAAGCTCTTGCTGGAAGGTACAGTCACTTTACCTGTTTAACTTATTTGTTTCGCATGAATATTGCTGATTTCCAAAGGTTCAGAAATAAATGGAGAGCTCAAACCAGGTGTTTTGGCAACAGGTTAATAATGTAGCTGACTCAGGTTACCAGAGGGACAATTATCAGTCAGTCACCTGAAGTCTAAATGGACATTAATTGTTATTGAAGATGACCTGGAATGTGTCATGGGGCCCTCTTGTGGTAATGCCCCTCTCCCTGGACTAGTAGACTCAGGTTCAAGTCGCACCTGCTCCAGAGATGTGCAATGTCATCTCAGTTCTATTTAAGAGCTGCCTGAATTGCTGTGCTCTTCCAGCACCACTGATCCAGAATCTGGTTTCCAGCATCTGCAGTCATTGTTTTTACCTCTATTTAAGAGCAAGCCTATTGAAAGTGCATCTTCAGAAAGCTTCACGGAATAAGGAAAGAGATTGCATCTGGAGTGAGACACTGCTTGAGTAAGTATAAAGCTCAGGGACTTTGGAGGCAACAACAGAATGTGTTGCAGAGGGGAAGAGATTTTTTTTGCTTGCTGTTTAGCCTATAGTTTGTAAAGTCTT
The DNA here is from genome assembly GCF_004010195.1 of Chiloscyllium plagiosum. NCBI lineage: Eukaryota > Metazoa > Chordata > Chondrichthyes > Orectolobiformes > Hemiscylliidae > Chiloscyllium > Chiloscyllium plagiosum. Next base: position 85,477,024 of record NC_057719.1, on the reverse strand, counting down.
TCTAGCAGGATAAATTGAAGCCCAGGATCAGGGGTCCAGTACAAAATAAAGAGTGGCATCAGAGGAAATTCAATTGCTTGGTATTGGCTGGTAATTTGCTTAAAAATGTGTTGCTGGAAATGGTTCCTGAAGAAGGGCTTATGCCCGAAATGTCGATTCTCCTGCTCCTTGGATGCTGCCTGACCTGCTGCGCTTTTCCAGCAACACATTTTTCAGCTCTGACCTCCAGCATCTGCAGTCCTCACTTTTTTCTAATAGCTGGTAATTTGATTATTACAGAATTACGTACAGCATGGAAACAGACCCTTTAGTCCAACTTGACCAGGCTGACCAGATATCCTCACCTAATCTAGTCCCATATCCTTCTAAACCCTTCCTATTCATATACCAGATGCCTTTTAAATGTTATAATTGTACAAGCCTCCATCACTTCCTCTGGCAGCTCATTTCATGCACGTACTACCCTCTGCGTGAAAAGGTAGCCCCTCAGGTCCCTTTTATATCTTTCCCCTCTCCCCCTAAACCTGTGCCCTCTAGTTCTGGACTCCCCCATCCCAGGGGAAAAAAACTGTCTATTTATCCTATCCATGCCCCTCATGATTTCATAAACCTCTATAAAGTCACCCCTCAGCCTCCGACACTCCAGGGAAAACATTTCTAGAATGTTTTTTAAATTTATATAAATGATTTGGATGTCAACATGGGAGGTATAGTTAGTAAGTTTGAAGATGACACCAAAATTGGAGGTATAGTGGACAGTGAAGAAATTTAACTCAGAGTACAACAGGATCTTGATCAGAGGGGCCAATGGGCTGAGGAGTGGAAAGGCAAATCAAACCAGGACGTATACACCTAGTGGGAAGGTCCTGTGGAGTGTTACTGAACAAAGAGACCTTGGAGTGCAGGTTCATACTTTTATGAAAGTAGAGTTGGAGGTAGATGGGATAATGAAAAAGGCATTTGGTATGCTTTCCTTTATTGGTCAGAGCATTGAGTAGAGGAGTTGGGAGATTTGTGGCCAGGATCGAGAGTCCCAAAGGTTGTGGTGCTTGCCTGGTACCCAGTTTCAGGATCCCTCATCTGGACTGCAGAAGAATTTGGATTGGGAGGGAAAAGATCCAATCATCATAATCCCCATTGATACCAATTACATCAAAGGGAAGAGGCTCTACAAAAAGAATATAAGTCACTAAATTCGAAATTAAAAAGCCAATCTGAAAAAGGCAATAATCTCTGGATTGCTACCTAGTCATAGCTAATTGTCACGGGGTCAACATGATTAAGCAAGTAAAAATATGGCTCAAAGATTGGTGAGTGAGAAATGAGTTTGAATTCATGGGACATGGGTACCAGTACTGGGGAAGGAGGAGCTGGTTTGAATGGATGGGGTCTTCATCTAAGTCATAAAAACCAAAAGAACTGCGGATCCTGTAAATCAGAAATACAAACAGAAGTTGCTGGGAAAGCTCAGCAGGTCTGCCAGCATCTGTGAAGAGAAATCAAAGTTAACTTTTTTGGACCACTGGCCCTTCCTTAGAACGCACCTGAATCATGCTGGGACAAGGGTGCTGGCAAATTGAAAAGAGTGGGAACGAGGGCTCAGCAGAGGATACCAGCATTTTCAGAACAAGTAATAGGCCACAGAGAATGGAAAGGGGCAGGAATCTAACTTCAGGCACAGCTGATAAAGGAGGTAGTCAAGGCAGAAATGAACTTAAATGCACACAATATAGCACAGATTGAAATTGATGTTGTGGGTATCCCAGAGATGTGGGTGCAATGGGATGAGGGCTGGGAAATAATCACCTAAGGATACAGTTCTATTGCAAGGATGGATAGAGTAGGCAGATGAGATGGGGTTGCTTTGTTAGTAAGAAATGCTATGAAATTGAAAGGAAGAAGTGATACAGATTTGGAAGATGTAGAATTTGTACGGGGAAAAGTTGAGGAACTGCAAAGGATAAATGACTTTGATGAGAGTTATATACAAGCTTCCTAGCAGTAGTCAAATAAATCAGGAGATAGAAAAGGCACTATTAAAAAAAAGTCATGGAGGAATTCAAAATACTAGTGGACTGAGAAAATCAGGTTGGTAGCAGATCCCAAGAAAAGGAGCTCAGTGAATGTCCATAGGATTTTTTTTATGGAGCAGCTTGTGGTGCGCCCACAATGGAACAGGCAATTCTGGATTTGGTGATGTCTGATGAGGCAGGCGTGATTAGAGAGCTGAAAGTGAAGGAATCCCTAGGAGCCAGTGACCATAATATAATAGAATTTACGCGGCAGTTTGAGGGAGAAGCTGGAATCAGATGTAATTGTATTACAATTGAGTAAAGGTAATTCCAAAGACATGAGGGAAGAGATGGCCGGAGCTGTTTGGAAGGACGGCCTAGCAAGGAAGATGTTGGAGCAGCAATGGCAGGAGTTCCTGGGGGCAATTTAGGAGGCACAGCAGAAATTCATCTCAAAAATGAGCAGAACACCCAACCCTCAAGAAGCATGACCATCCAGAGTGGTGCAGCCCATTTTGTCTGCCACCTTCAAAATTCATTCCCCTTGCCATCGTATAGTTGCATGGTTAAGAACAGCTCACTTGGTACTCCAGTGGATAAGAAATGTCGAATAGTATGATTGAGGTTCACTAGGCAGTGTATTAAATGAATGAAGGGTTATTTTTCAATACGCGGAAATTCAGTCAGCATTCTCTCTCAACACTAGCGCCGATTAGGGTGAGACAACATGACTTTATGCATAAGAAATTGCATCTCACTAACTTGATTGAGTTTTTTGAAGAAGTGACAAACAAGACAGAAGGCAGATTGGCATTCCAAATGGACTACAGCAAGGCATTTAACAAGGTTCCACATGCCTCATAGTTCCACTGGTCGGCAAGATTAGATCACATGGAATTCCAGAGGGAGCTAGCCAACTGTATACAAAATTAACTTGAAGATAGGAAACAGAGGGTGGTGATGGAGATTGTTTTTTTCAGATAAGAGATTTGTGAACAGCTTTTGCTGCAAGGGTTGGTGCTGGGTCCACTGCTTTTTGTTATTTAAAATAATGATTTGGATGTACTTATAGGAGGCATCATTAATAAATTTGCAGATGACACCAAAATTGGTCATGTAATGGACAGTTGCAAGTAGTTATCTCAGAGTACAAAAGTACCTTGATCAGATGGGCCAATGGGCTGAGGAGTATCAAATGGAGTTTAATTTAGATAAATGTGAGGTGGCACATTTTGATAAGGCAAGTCAGTGCAGAACTTGTACAATTAATGGTTAGGCCCTGGTGAGTGCTGCTGAACAAAGAATTCAGGGTGCAGGTGTATAGTTCCTTGAATGTGGAGTTGCAGGTAGGCAGAGTGGTGAAAAAGGCATTTGCCTTGCTTACCTACATTGGTCAGTGCATTGAGTAGAGAAATTGGAGTGTCATGTTGCAACACCTTTAGAATACTACATACAATTTTAGTTGCACTTCGTAAGGAAGATGTTAGACTTGAAAGGGTTCAGAAAATATTTACAGGGAGTTGACTGGATTGGAGGGATTGAGTGATAGCAAAAGGCTGAATAGTCTGGGACTATTATCCCTGTAGCATTGGAGGCTATGGGGTGACCTTCTGGAAGTTTATAAAATCATGAATGGCATGGAGAGGGTAAATGGCCAAGCTCTTTTTCCCAGGGTAGAGCAGTCCAAAACTAGACAGCATAGCTTTAAAGTGAGAGAGAAAGTGAGAAGGGCAATATTTTCACACAGAGGGTGGTGTGTGTATGGAACGAATTGCCAGAGGATGTGGTGGAGGCCTGTACTATTACGATATTTAAAGGCATCTGGATGGGTGCATGAATAAAATGGGTTGAGAAAGATGTGGGCCAAATGCTAGCAAATAGGACTAGATTTGTTTAGGATATCTGATTGGCATTGATGAGTTGGACCATAGGGTGTGTTTGACTCTATAACTCTATACCTATGACTAGGACAACTAAAAAAAATCACTAAAGAGTCTGTGGAGTGTTTATAGACTGACAAGCAAAAGGATATGGCAGCATTACATGGCAGCCTTTTTAGAAAACAATGCCCAGAGTCAATACCCAGGGTGGTACAGGAATGGACAGAGTACAAACATTGGAAAACAGTTGCAGATAGGGTCAAGAGGGAGAAATGGAAAAAAGGCTAAATTGATGGCTGTTTGCTCAAAAGCAAAATATATTCGGGTGGGAGGTGGTAGCGAGGGAAAGTAAGTTAATCAATGGTACTCACAAAATTTAATGGGCATGATCTTGTAACTGTCTCCCATAATTACAAAAGAATATCAAAAGTTGCAATAAAATACGCAGGAGTCTGTAACATTTTGAAAGGACAGGACAGAAGGAAACATGGTTTGTTAGTATGACATGGAATAAGTGCAATAGCAAGAAATGACCTTGGATCTGAAATGCAGAAACCATATAAAAGGTAAGGAGTTGAATAGTTGAAAAATACCTGACGTTGGATCCAATGGAACCACAGATCCAATGGAAAACCTGGCCAGTGGATAGGAGACCGCAGCCCTGGGCGAACTCTGGCAAGGCTGAAGAGGGAGCCAACTGGAGGTATGGACCCAAGTTCCCAATCCTGATGTGTGCTATGTCAGCAAAACAGAACTGAAGATGGTCAGCAATAGAGAAGGGAGTAAATGCAGAGGGGATGAAGCTCTGCTTGGTAATGAGTATTTTTGCTCCTTAAAGTCAAAGTTCTCAGTTTCTGTTTACCCATAAAGGGATTCTGGAAGTTAAATGCTGAAGCAATGTTCTGGAAGGATTTTTAGCTCCATGTTAGTGTGACAAAACGGTTGAGTAACTGAGGAGATGTTGGGCCTACTCTCTGCATCAGTGAAGGAATTAAAAGTTTTTATAGAATCTGGTCAAATGAGCTGGTTTAGAAAATGCATGTTAACTAAAGCACAGAAGAGAAGAACAGGGAGGACATGCTAAAACTGTACTCAACACTTGTTGGACCACAACTTGTGTATGGCGTGTAGCCCTGCAGACCATGTTAACAGGGAAAATGAGATTGTGGTTGAAAAGGTTGAGGGGATTTACAGGCATGTTGCCAGGATGAAAAATGTTTACTATGAGAAGAGATTGGGCATCTTAGGGTTACCTTACTTGGAACAAGGAAGGCCAAGAGGCAACTTCATTGAGTAATCTAAGATTATGAGGGGCCTGACTAGAGTAAAGGGGTCAAAGTTCACATAGTGAAGATGAGGAAATGTATTTTTCACCCAGAGGATTGTATGGATCTCAAACTTACTACCTGAAAGCAGAAGCACTCACATTTAAAAAAGTTACAATGGATGTCCACTGGAGAAGTCATGACTTACAGGCCTATGAATTTAATGCAGGAAGGTGGAACAAGGCTGGGTAAGGCTTTATTGAATGTCAGGAACACGATAGGCCAAATCGCCACCTGTCATGTTGTAAATGTTCTATAAATTCTTTGCCTAGTGAATGGGAGTCAAAATTTTTGAAGTCTGCAGATGCTACAAAAATTGGAAATTTAGTAAATAGTGAGCAGGATAGCAGCAAATTTCAGCCATATAAACATATCCAATTTAATACAAAGTAGTTTTGGAAACAATATGGAGACTCCATAACCTAGACTGAGGGTGCAAGCGCAGAAGGACTTGGGTTTTGCATTTTCACAAACCTTTTTAACAGTGGCAGACACATTGATAAGAAAGCATACAGGATGGCTTGGCTTTGTAAATTAAGGTGCAGAGTACAAAGGAGAAAGTGAGGTCTGCAGATGCTGGAGATCAGAGCTGAAAATGTGTTGCTGGAAACTTATGCCAGAAACGTCGATTCTCCTGTTCCCTGGATGCTGCCTGACCTGCTGCGCTTTTCCAGCAACACATTTTCAGCTGCAGAGTACAAAAACAAGGAAGAAAACATTTAGAAACTGGATCCAGAAAAGATCTATTGGCCAAAAAGGTGAAGCTGTAAGTTAAGAATGTCAAAACAATTTTTTGTCCAAGTGCAATTGAAAAATATGAAACACAATGATTACCAAGTAACAGTTTTAGAATGTACAGTGATAGTAAAAATCCAAATAGGCGCTTTGAAAAGGTAGCTGGATAAAATAATACATTTGAGCTTGCCTAAAATAATACATTTGAGCAGCCTTGTTCCACCTTCCTGCATTAAATATAATTGTTTTGTCTAACTTCCGAATTAGTAACAGTGCTATACCTTTTATTAGTATTGTAGTAACCTGAACAGTATCAATTAAATGTTTTACCTTTTGGTGATCTGGCACAGATATCGCTTTCTATTTGTCTCATTGGGCCAACTGCATCCTAATGGGATCGGACACATTGTGGGACTGATTCATCTTGTTCCTGATTGCATATATTATGACGGAAATAAAGTGTTCCAACTACAACGTGTTAGCAGAGACACTCAACTGGAATATGATGGAATCTTTCTGGTAGCTTATCTCAGGATTGGTCACATGGGCAACTCTGTATTGGATCCTACTCCAGAATCATTGCAGGATTGTATAAATAAACACTCTCTGGACCAGTACCAGTGGCTGCTCTTCAATTGCTATCCTGGAATCCCCTGACTAAAAATTCTTGCCAGTGGATCAGAGATTACACCACGGAGGTTCTTGGAGGATGGGACATTCGTGAGTGTGGCTGGTGCCCATGGAGTATGCCCTGGAGATATCATTGTACAACATGGAGTTCCCTTTGGAGTAAGCAGTGAACAATACCCACTCTGAATTCTCTGTATCTCATTTGCTCGCCTGGATCATGCACAGCTTGTGCCTGGCCTCCAAAGTGCCTGCCACTTCCACAGTCAATGCCTCTCCCCCCATATTCTCACTCTCCACCATTGGATTCTCCTTCACTCCTCCACCCAGCATATTCCTATCTCCTTTTGTCACTCAACATTTCCTCACTCCCCCTCCGCTTTCTTCACTACCCCTACCTCTCCGTCCCTTACCTGTTTCTTACTTACCCTCCCTTGCTTTCCTCCCCCCTCCTTTCTCCTCTTATACCTGAAACATTGACTTTGCCACCTCTTGATGCTGGCTGGCTTGCTGTATTCTTTCAGCCTCCTGCTTGTCTACTTTGGATTCCTGCATATATTGTCTCGGACTATATATATATATATATATATATATACACACACAATCAGATAAGAACTTCTCAGAAACACTTCCCCACTTTGATGCCATACTTTGCAAAGAAAGCTGGTTTGATTCACCACGGTCAGGCCACTCGATTAATCCACTTGACAGAAATCAAAATGACCTGACACCGAAATTAAGGAAGTGGTAGCAAAGATATTGATCCAATGCTCTTTCCAGCAAAACTTGAGTTCATTGTGCAATCTTCCACAAAGACAACGTTTGGTCATTTCCTTCATCCTTTTCTTTTCCTGACTAAATTTATTCTCATCTGTGTACTTCTTGCAGACGCAGAGGTCCCCCGAAAATGGAGACTATGCATTGTACTGCTCGATCCCAGAACTGACAAATGTGGAGGTGAGGCCAAACCTGTTCCTGAATTAGCCTAGACGTGCAATGTACCTTTAAGCAACCTGAAAGATTGCCAATCAAAGCAAAAGTTCCAGAAATGCTAGGACAAGGTACATCTTGCTTTCAAATAGAAAAGGGTGTGGATGCTAAGAATTTGGTTTAATACAAGTAGATAAATAACTCAGTATTGCAGGGATTTGGCTTGAGTCTCCAGTATCCATCAGTTCCTGATTATATCAGAAGGTCTCCAAATTTATTGTCTATCCTGCAGCTATTTTTGTAAGAATTTTTACTTACATAAGTTAATTATTGGGAAAATAATTTCTTTTCTTACTTGTTGAGTTTCTCTCTTTCTATGTCATTGCATTGGCAAAGCAAACTTTAGCTATTCAAATAATGTCATTTGACAGCACAATGAGTGGTCTGTAAGATAATGTCAGAGTTATGGTGTCCATGAAAATCAGGCAGGGTGTTGTGTAAGGCAAGTGAACCTGCCTCTTCTTTAATCTTATTGCTTATCCATCAACAAGCTGCGTCGGTAGCAAGCTTCTCATTTGTGAAATCTCTATATGCAGTGCTGCTCAGCATTCAAGTCACCTTTGTATAGGTGTTTGTGAAATCCAATTTTTACTGACACTTCTAATTCAGAGGAGATGTTCCTCCCTTTGTCTGAATATTAAAACAAAGCACTTGGCAAAGTGATGTGTTAGAAATACGTCATAGAGTTAGATTAGCCATAAACAAAAACAGGAGTTGCTGGAAAAGCTCAGCAGGTCTGGCAGCATCTGTGAAGAGAAATCAGAGTTAGCATTTCAGGTGCAGTGACCCTTCCTCAGAACTGATGGTAGCTAGGAAAATGTCAGTTAATATGCAGAAGATAGGGTGAAGAAGGGGGTAAGGAATAAGCGAGAGGTGGGGATAGAATCCAAAGAGAGGAGCAGTTGGATAAGCAAAGGAGTAGATAACAACCTGGCTAGGAGGGTAAAGAGCTCTTAATGGGGACTGTTAGTGGCTACCAATAGGTAGACTATATGATAGCAAGGTCGGGTGTGTGGGGTATGGGCTAGGACATAGGAAAGTTCAGGCCCTAAAATTATTGAACTTTATATATAGAGCCCAGAGCGCTGCAAGGTCTCCAGATGGAAAATGAGGTTTTGTTCTTCCAGCTTGCACTGGCCTTCACTAGAACACCTTCGCAAGCCTAAGACAGAGACTTTAGCCAGGGAACAGGGTGGTGTGCTAAAGTAGCAGACAAGCGGAAGCTCAGTGTCATTTTTGCAGGCAGAACGTAAATGTTCAGCAAAGCGGTCACCGTCTATGCTTTGCTTCCCCAGTGTAAAGGAGACTGTATTGTGAGCAGTGAATGCAGTAGAGTAGATTGTGTGAAGTGCTGCTTCTCACTTGAGATGGCTGAATTGGTAGCTGATGATCTTCTAGATATGGATGCTGATGGGACAGTAGGTAAGGACAGGGGAACCTATAATTGTTGTGGGAGGGAAGAGAGGGGGTGAGGGTAGATTGTGGGAGATGGATTGAATCCAGTTGAGGGCCCGATTGACAATGGTGCTAGGGAATCCTTGGTTGAGGAAGAAGGTGGACATTTTGGACATTCCCTTGTCCTAGTTGGCCTGGTCAGAACATTTGCGACAAAGACAGAGAAACTAGGAGAATGGAATGGAGTCTTTACAGGAAGTAGGGTGCGAGGATTCAGGCAGCTGTGGGAGTTGGTAGGTTTATACGGGATATTGGTAGCCAATCTATTCTACTGCATTCGCTGCTCATAATGTGGTCTCCTCTACATTGGGGAAACGAAACATAGACTGGGTGACCGCTTTGATGAACATCTACATTCTGCCCTACTCCTTTGTCAGTCCAACTCTCTTTGCGCTCTATCCCCACTGTGGAAGAAGGCCTACAGACCACTTGCGTATGGAAACCATGTTTGTCCCTAGCTAAAAGAGAGCCTACCCACAATGCCATTGGTGCCTCAAATTAGTTATACTCAGGAACTGAAGTAAACGAGCCATTACCTCAGCGGAGTTATCTAAAAAGACCTGCTAATGGGATTCCGTAGCTCACAATAACACTGCACCTCCAGAAGCCCCGAAGGCCCTCCCTGCCTCTCCAGGAATCCAGCCAATACAATAGTCTTGCAGACTAGATGTCACCAAGGTACTTGATAAGGATGACCACAGCCTAATAGGACTATTGTGGGCAGAATACTCCCGATTATGTTATCGATGCCTTTAGATTAACTAATCTCCTATTGCCATTATTTAACTGATCAATATTGCCAGACCCTCAGCATAGTTTGACATTTTTGAAATGGACAGAACAATCAACTGTAATCAGAACTGTATTGTCTTACAAATAGCATCGATCTCCTGTAACCCTTTAAAAACTGTATGTGCCTGTACTTCGGGGAAAGAGGCTGAGACTCAGCTGTACAGTGACCATTCTGCATACGTGCGGTCAGTTTCTCTTCCCATGATGTCATGAAATAAACCAGTGTGTGTTAATTTCACAAGATTCACATACAAGCTTTATTCATAATTGGACAATTCTCCGACACCCACCTAACCATTTACTCCTTACACCCTATCTTCTGCATATATTACTTTCAGGCTATCAGTCCTGAAGAAGGGTCACCAGACCAGAAATGGAAACTCTCGCTTTCTCTCCACAGATACTGCTAGACTTGCTGAGTTTTTCCAGCAATTTCTGTTTTTGTTTCTGATTTACAGCATCTGCAGATCTTTTGATTTTTATTCAGAGGATTAGCCATGATCTGTTTGGAAAAACAGAATGCCTACTGCTTTTTAAAAAAAAAATTTCCTTTTTCACTGCTTTGCTATTTAGGCCCGATGCCAATCAAGCCATTGAAAATGTTGCAGCTAACACAGTTTATCATCTAAGACACAATGCATATACGCCAGCTAATACTGGGTTTGGAATTTGAACTGTTATTGCCTTTTTAAACTAGGAGAAAGTGAGGTCTGCAGATGCTGGAGATCAGAGTCAAAAGTGTGGTGCTGGAAAAGCACACCAGGTCAGTCAGCATCCGAGGAGCAGGAAAATCAATCTTTTGGGCATAAGCCCTTCATCAGGAATGATCTGCCCTGATGAAGGGCCTGTACCCAGAACGTCAATTCTCCTGCTCCTCTGAAGCTGCCTGACCTGCTATGTTGTCCAGCACCACACTCTCGACTCTGCTTTTTTAAACTGTTGGGTAAACTTACTCTGACCATTTAATGCATGGATTTTTCGCTTAAAATTACTTTGCTTCTTAATATAGAATTGCACTGAGTAGGATAATACTTCTTGCAATCATTGAGATAGCGGTCATTAGAATTACATGGAATGGGGTTTCAAAACTATGAAAAGCTCATGATTTCAAATAAACCTGTTGGACTATAGCGTGCTGTCATGCGAGCTGTGACCTTATAAATCCTTAGGAGGTAGCGTTATTTAGTTAACAGTCCAATTTTCAATAGACATTGGTACACGCACTCCTAGCATTACATAAATTTGGAAACAGAGATCACAGCTTTTTCCTCTTAAAATGTTGTTTTATTGTGAATCTTTGCTTGTCAGTACTTAAATACACAAATATGTTATCAGATTTGGAATTAGTAGATTGCCTCCTAAACAGCTCTAGAGCTTTCTGTATTCAGGAGATGAGTTCAGTAAAGGTGACATGTAACTTATTTAAGTAGTGTGACCAAGACGGATTGGCCACTTACTGAAGGTCATTACAACAACAGCTGGCGCTATGCAAAAGCATAAGTAGGAACCAAACATACTCATGTGAAAAGAATGGAAATGAAAACAGAGGGACGGGGTCATATTGTATAAGACTCATTTGCACATTTCTCCCAATAGTTGGTCGTGAAATTGGTATTCATGGAAAAGGAGAACAGATGACCCACAGCATGGTGACGACTGAGGATTAAAAATCTTTGTAGCTTTCAAAAAAAAAGAAACGTAGTTGTAATCTATTTCCATTAAGAAAATATCGGTCTGTTACAAATGACTGCTGAGGGAGGGCAAACATTATTTTCAATAGTGTGTACATATTTAAATTTGTCAAGTTATAGTACAATTTCATTCTGTTAACCAACACTGATTTCAGTGAGCTCCAATATAAACCTCTGCTTGTATCCTTTTATCTCTAATTAACATATTCAAAATTGGATTCAGGATTGTAAACTGAGCGTCATTTAATCTGTTAATGCACAACATTTCCAAATGAAAAGAGGTCCCGAGATAAGGTGTTGCCGTGGACATGCATAAAAAAATCCACAAAAAAATTTTATGGTGCGGCAGACTCCCAGGAACACTGCAAAAAAATAAGACAACGCTGGATGCTTCTCAGTCAGGAGCTGGCTGCTGCACATCAATATGTATGGCATCATTTGTATGGGGCAATTTCTGTCACACTTGTTCTTGCTCAGTGTTAATTTATAATCTAGATTTTCACATCTAGTTCAAACTTCCTTAGTGTCAGATGGTGGGAGATTTCACAAGGATGTTGATGTGGATGTTATTTCTTCTTGTTTGGTGGACGGTACTTGGATGTTCTGTGTTCTTTTCTTTCAAATTTATCATGACCCTCCCTGTGGAGATAAATTGACGCAATAATTGTTTAAAAGTTACCTTATTACCAAGTAAGATTGCAAATAAGTGAAATAAATTGCGTATAAGCAGAATATCTCCGGTTAATATGCTAAAAAAGCTCATGTCAATTGACTCAGTACTTTTCAATGACTAGAATTGGCCTCTGTCTTGATTTTATGTTGCGTGGATAAATTCCAGCAACCATTATGGCAAGTTCTAAATGAATGATGATAAAACTATGCTTCTTCAATCGTGGTGACAAGTAGTAGGCAGTTTCAACATGTCATTCTGGAACAGTAAGTGAGGTGTAGCACACAATCATTCTTACCTGAAACATCTCTGGCAGTAGAGGTCTCCATCGCAGTCACGACAACGGATCACAGCATCACTATTGCAGATGCAGCACCAAGGCAGTTCCTCATCACTGTCTGTTGCCTCAGCAGTTGGCACTGTGGGTGTCGACTGCAACTGAGAGAGAGAGATACAAAGTCAGAAGTACTTATAGCAAACAGCCTGTATTTATATGTCAGCTTTATCAAAGTAAAGCATTCAAAGGTGCCTTATTGGAGTGGGATGAAAAATAAAATGGTATCAAATCACACAAGGGAAATGAGATGCAAGTTTTAAAGAGGGCCTGAGAGGATGGAAAGAGGATAGAGAAAGAATAGGACTTAATACAAGCTTTGGACATAAGCAGCTGAACATATGGCTGCCAAATAGTGGAGCGATTAAAATCGAGGATACATCAGAAGGCAGAATTGGACAAGCACAGACATCTCAAAGGGTCATAGAATAGGAGGTGGTTATGGAGATGGTAATGCTAAAAGTGGGTTAAGGAACATTAGTCGCAGTAGTTGAGAGAGATGGACAACAGGCATGTTGGGAAGTCCAGCTGATAAGAATAATTTGTTAAGAAGGAACTGGCTTGTCTCTAAAACTTCTGGTTCTTAGACTCGCCCTGTGTCCAAACAGGTATTGCCAACTGATGACAAGACTGAGGCAATTCTGTGCAGTTGACACATGGCATTGCTTTAAGGCAGTTTCCAGTGGCAAACTCATTTCATTTAACATCATTCCTGCCTGTCTGAAGTTTTTTTTCACACCTATATTACTAATTTAACCTTAGCTGAAAAGGCATCAGAAGCATCAAAAGGAACACTGAATTAGTGCGAAATCTGGTCAAACAGATGAGCAACATCAGTAATAGAGATAAACATATATTTACTTTGATTTCCATTTATGTACATTACCTTCTTCCCAGCCGGTGTGGCCTGAGCTGGCTTAGGTCGCTCTAGAGGGATGTTATAACCACTTGCTTCATCCAGGGCAATTTCTTCATTAACCTAGAAGCATAAGGAATGCATTCAGTGTACAGAAAACATTATTTTAACAGGAACTGATCATTTATTGGCAGCTTATAGGAAATCATTGATGAAGAAATGTACCTGTTCTAACAGTGCTTATGAAACCTAACAATGATTCTGCTGTTCAAATTTTTTTTAATTTCAAAAATATACTTTATTCATAAAATATTTTGATGATCTATACAATTGGACATGCCATACATATGTAAACATTCCATTTCTTTGCATACCGAAACAGAGTAATCATTCCTACTTACAGGTCTGTACGATTACATTTTTAGCTGAGGCGCCAGCGGAGCCCAAATGACTGCATGGGCTCCCTGTTCTTCTTAGGCAGGCAGATGTTACATGGTGGTCTTTCCCCACTGCGCCTTGGCGGCAGCTGCCCCAAGCTTCAGTGCGTTCCTCAACATGTAGTCCTGGACCTTGGAATGTGCCAGTCTGCAACACTCAGTTGGGGTCAACTCCTTTAGCTGGAACATCAACAGGTTTCGGACCGCCCAGAGAGCGTCCTTCACTGAGTTGATATCCTCCAGGCGCAGTTGATGTTTGTCTCAGTGTCCGTCTCGGGGAACAGGCCGTAGAGCACGGAGTCCCGCGTCACAGCGCTGCTCGGGACGAACCTCGACAAACACCACTGCATTCCTCTCCAGACTTCCTCTGCATAGGCACATTCCAAAAGGAGGTGTGTGATAGTCTCGTCCCCACTGCAGCCACTTTGAGGGCAGCGTGCGATGCGGCAGAAAGTCCAGGTGTGCATAAAGGATCTCACAGGCAGAGCCCTTCTCACCACCATCCAAGCCATGTCTTGGTGCTTGTTGGAAAGTTTCTGCTGTTCAAATGTTTCAAATAAAAAAACTTGGGGAGATTAGCTTGCAGTGGAAGAGGTCGAGCACTGAAAATGAGGGATGTGCAAGATATCTTTAAGGAGAGGGTTACTGTATTGCTAGAGGAGCAAGGAGACCACAAATGCATTTGGAAACAAAGAGAAGAATTTTAAAATCTTGCCTGGCTCCTGTATCTTTTATTCCTCACTTAAACTGAGCCCTTCTGCAGGTTTAAAGACACACAAAAAATTACCTCAAAACACTGCAAATCAGACCTGTTTCAGAATTCGCTGGCTAAGCAGCTCTTCATTTTCTTCATCACTGTCCAGCTCAGCATATTTCCAGTCAACGACAGCTATGATGACAGAAAGTAGAAACCATCCATGAGTCTGCAATCCATTTACTACAGTCTTTTATCATTGCTCTTGTGTATTTGCAGAAATGTACATTGGCAGTGATGGTATCACACTCACTAACCCAGCAGTATTGTCTCAATTCTGGATCACTCAATTCACTGCTGACAAAATTTCACTGTTCAGTGAATGTCACTTTTACCACAGCTTCTGTACACTGAACTAATATGTGGTGCACAAGAATCATATGAATTCTGCTTTTAAATTTCCACTTCTCCACTGCATCCCTATGGCAACATCCTGACTAACCAGAATCTACCTGATTGGTCTCAGGATTAAGAGTGACAGGTAACTTGCTGTATCTCCAAGCCAACGATGGCCTGACCAATCAGCACCCTCTTCTCATACAACATAAAAAGATGCTCCTTTTTCAAGTCAGTTTCTTGCATCCCAGTTCTAATCAATGCCAGATGAAATGCTTCAACCTCTTGCCTCCTTTTAGCAATACTTCAGTTTCTTACGATGAGGCAATTAGTTGTAGGCCCCAATATAAATTTGAATACCTGCAAAACAAGTCCTCAGACCAGCTAAATGTGGTATATTGCACTCAAGTTCTATTGTTTTAAATCCCTCTGACTATGATCAGAGAGACATCCTCCAATGCACAGTATCATTAAGTCTGCATCTGGATTGTTGCCACTATACCCATGATATTCTGGCAACCCAGAAGGCCAAGTTCAGGGCACGTTGGGCGTGATCACTGCAGACTGAGAGCCTCAACAATGATTATGTCACACCATTCTCAGTACCTGGAGGAAGGTGCATCCTCACCTATGTTGTACTGCTCTGCACACTATGGTAAAGGGCAGTATTTCCCAATAAGCTGAATTAAGTGTAAGATGAGCAGAATGAATGAGTGATATTCAGCTCCCACCTGGAGCAGTAGAAATGTGAAGTAGTCTGGCTCTCAGCAGATACTACTGCAATCCACCAGCTGACCACGAAACGTGAAGACCCTATACCTAAAGGAAAGGTCAATCCCCTTCATATACATATTGAACTAAATACCTGAATGTATCACTGTCTCCAACTAGGACTGCATAATCAAAGCCTATTCAAAACTGTCATAAGTTATGAACAGGTAAAATGGCTTTAGACATTAGATAATTGTATGTGATTTCATTTAGAAATTCAATACAAATTGAAAAAAACATTTACATTGTATGCTCCTAGGTGTCTTTGTAACTTGAGCTTTGCAGTAAACCCAAAGTTAAGTTCTCAGTTGTTACTGGATCAGTTGAACTCAACTCTTGCAGATGAGAGCAATGGACAAGCAGCACCTAAAAACCATTAGATAACCTACAGAAAAGTGCACATTATACAATAGAATAACTAGTCAATAGAGTGTCTAAACACACATGTTTTATAGGCTCTTGAACACTGTGGAAAATTGAACAGGGGAGAGGAAATACTTTGTTCCTGCACCTCCACATTTCACTGTGCTTCAGTCACTGGATACAAAAAAACCGCACCCTTCTGCCTTCCAAATACTTTGCAGCATTGCAGCAATCCCAAGAGAAAATCTGTTTCCACAGCCTCAGGGAGACAGAAATGGCATTGCCAGTAGCAATCACACGCAAAGAGTAATTTTTTTGTTTTAGAAGCTCATCCAAACCAATCTGCACTCACCAGCTTTGGTGTCTTCTCCTTTCAGTGTGGCCAGTCTCTGGGAGATCTTTGAAACTTGCTCCTTGTGCAAATTGTCCTGCTTCAGCTCCGCTGTTGCCTGGTCCAGCAGATTACTCTTCTCTTCCTCAAAGCTTTTGGTGTTATTGTCGGCTGCATTGTTGAAATTACGTGGATCAATTCCTTTATTCAGGTCATTCATCTCACCATCTATAATCAAACATAAATGTTGCTTAGAGATTTTGGACAAGTGTGTTAGCCTGTGTAGAATCTGTGACTTTCAGCCAACACAGTTGTCACATAAGGTTCAAATATGGGCATGTGCACACACTTCTGCTGCAATAGTCATTAAAGTCAAAAGGTACTATCCTCACTGAGCACTCAGGTAAGTGTCCTTTTTAGCAGGGTTTAATAGGTCACCATCAGGATTTAATGAAGGTGGAGATACAATTGCAGCATCCAACCACAACCCACAGAGGGTTCAACACAGGTCAATATGGCTGTTTTAAACAGGTCATTCGAGTAATCATACAACTCAATGGGAAAGCTGGTGACCAAAGGCAATTAAGGCATTTGTTTCATGTTTTTGTTAATGAATGACTATTGAGGTCAATGTTCACAATGCTGAGTGATGTAGACAAGGTTCACATTGTCCAAGCAAGATACTACATGAACAGAACTGTATATGTGGAGTTTTTCTTACTGATGTTCAGGCACTACACTCCAATTCACTGTACTATGACGTGATGGGAATTGTGCAACCAATTGTGAACCCAATGCAGAGTGCCCTGAAATCAGACATGTAAGTGAAACTTAGTACCAATATACCCAGTGCACCTGCCCACAGGAAAAAAGGCAGAAGCAGTTTACAGAAGAACCTCGATCATCCAGCATTCAATTATCCGAATGTCGGATTAGCCGGCAAGATCGCAAGGTCCCGATGCTCGGCTAAACAATGTTATCCGGTGTTCGATTATCCGGAATTTGATTAACCAAACTAAATACTGCTTGCCCATGTCCTTTGGATAATCGAGGTTCCTCTGATTTGGGTCAACAGTTCAATCAACATAATAGGTCTGAAAGGATTTGCAGCATCCTTTGGTTTTTCTCCGTGATTACACAAACATTTTGATTCCCAGTGGCATCCTCCCTTAACATTTACTGAATGGTAAAGGAATCTCAGCACAGAAGTCCAGTTATGACAAATATTCAACTTTCTGCAGGGCAAGTTCTCGGCTACAAAGGATAGTTAGGAACAGTGCACCTAAAACTTTGTGCCGATATGTCTCTCCTTATTGCACCACAATAGATTGAGAAATTGATCACAAACACATGCAGGCAATGTATTCCCATTCCTTTGTTCATATTACATGTGCAACATTGCACGTGCCTTGTTTCACAATGGCCAATTAAAAGAATTACAGGAAATTAGAAGTTTTCCCATGTGAAAATATATTGCCTGGTTAAGTATTGAGCTATACAACCCAGAAGAGACTCAAGTTTTATTTCAGTCTGTGCCAGTTAATTGATAAAAGAAAAAGGCAATAAATGGAACCCTGCAACTAGACATAATAATTCCTGTGGTCAGGATAATAACAAGAACTAACTAACTAGGCCTCCAGCTTCTAACAGCCACTCAACAACAGACACAGAAAATCACACAACAATGATGACTGCTGCTCACTGGTGAAAAATAGTTGCCATTCACAATGAATAATGACCAGTGACTGCTCGCACCTGTGACATTGCTAGTAAGTATGCTAACACATTCAATAAGGGAATTAAATGATGAAAAATAATATCTGCAGGGAGAATTAGGACAGAATGGTGCATCAATTAACATGCAACAGCATGGAGCATTGGGAAAGAGGGTGGGGTGTGAAACTCCACTGTCCCAATTAAGAGAACTAGACTCAGTTTTTCTTTGCATTCAACAAGAATAAACTGGCTCTTTCTTCATGCTTCTCTTAATTTCAGACAGGGAATATAGCAATCTGCCTTGGTCATATTCGCAAGCAGAGAATATTAAGATTAATAAAGAATTTTTTTAAACAAAACTTGTACAGAGAAAGGATTCTTGAAATGAATTCGTGAAAGACTAGAGAGCACCAGTAAGCAACAGTCCAACAGTTCTATTCCTGGAAACCTCCTCCCACTTACTACAGCCTGATTTTTCATTGTTTTATCCCTCATTCACAACACCTTGCTGCCTATTAAGCACTCCAAGCTAACCACTTCAAATACCCCCATGGCAGCATCTTTGACAATCTTGAGTGTTCCCTTGTTAAAGAACTTTCTCCTGAATCCTCACTGGTTTTATGAGTGGCCATTTCATTGACGCCCTCAAACTTTTGGAATTCAAGAAACTCAAAAGAAAGGCACAGGAAAAGACTGAACAGAAGATTTTTCTTAAAACTTGCCTTCAAGACCAGGGCCGTACTTTTGATCTAAGGCTGCTTCTTCTGACATTTGTTTGAAGAGGTCATTGACTTGTTCCGTCTGAGTCCTAGTATCAGGACCCTGATAACTCTACAACAGTAAAAATAAACAAACAGACTTCAGCTTAACTTGCAACTGGAATTTGCAGACAGCTAAGAAAGTGAACTTGGGATATGGTAGGCAAAGCCTTCATTGTTGTGAAACTGGCCTCTATTTAGGCTGCTGGGATGAAAGCCTCATTATGAATTACGATTGAAGAACTTTGTGTGAAAATGAACATTCTTAACCCAGTCCTTGATATACAACTGCTCAGTCAGCATTAACCTGATAATCTGGATGGTTACATGAACAGGAAATGTTTAAAAGGGATACGGGCTAAATTCTGGCAAACAGGACTAGATTAATTTAGGATATCTGATCAGTATGGATGATCTGGATCAAAGGGTCTGTTTCAGTGCTGTTCAACTCTATGATTCTAATCCAGGATAGTCCAAAGGATGCTTGGACTGGGAAACAGGCAAATACTGCAGAAGTTCAGGAGCTATGTCTGACCAATGACAATAAAACCTCAGCGCAAAATAGAATATATTACTAGTAACAAAGGTAAACAAATGAATGTCATACTAAGTTATTTAAGAAAAGAATCTCTCTAAGGTTAAATAAAACCAAAATATTGTAATACTGGAAAACTAAGGAAAACAAAATGCTGAAGAAACTAGCATTTTAGCATTAACTCCTGTTTCTCTGCACAAATGCTGCCAGACCTGCTGAGTTTCTCCAGCATTTTCTGTGTTTACCGCTCTAAGGTTTGACACAAGAAGCAAGGCTATACTTAGAAGTTGACAGAATCTGGAGATTTTGCCACCAGTAAGAAGTTCTGAAACCTACAAGAACTTGGCTTTGGACTCAACTCTTATCAGACTTGCTATTTATGAAGGACAAACTTGTCACATCCATGTTTAATCAAAACTAAGAAAGCATTTGTTAAATTTTGCCTCAATTACTCAGGAAATTTAACAATTTAGAAAATTAAGTAATGTGATTTTTTAAGTTGAAGGAAATTCATTTTTCTGAACTAATCTTTATAACACTGAAGCAAAAACATTAACAATTCATAGCTTGCAATGCATTTTCCACTACTCCAATAAGCAAAACTTCAGAAAATGATCAAAGGCAATGGTATTTGTGGACATTTCACAACGTTCACACAATTATATCACACTGTTTCCATTCGGTCTCTAACAGAATTCATTCCAGACTCAAAGCAATTCCTGTTTGTAATTTTTTAGAACAGTGGAAGAAAAGACTAGGTCCTTACAGGTCTGGGTGCTTTTGAAGGTGGTGGCTGACCCTTTAACAGAGCTAATCTGTCCTCCATCTCTGCTGTGGAGAGTATAGGTCGCTGAGGGTCCTTCTTTAGTGCGGCCAATCGCATTTCAATCTCCTGCTGAGAAGGTATAGATTCTGCAACAAAAAGGAACATGTTATGGCATGGAAAGCAACGGGGAACCAGGGAGTGATCCAATCCATTCCCTATCTAAGGGTTGCAACATTTTTGGCATTCTAGGTGAGGACCAGTCCAAATGGATCATCTGTAAGTTTTCATATCATGAACATATTCAATTTTGTTTCTCCTGATTGCTATTCTTGAATTTTGTAAAAATCACAGCAAAGAAGAACATTTTTCCAGACACTGTCAGCAAAATGTTCCAGCTTAAGGGTTGATTCAATTTGAATGAAGGGAATTTCAGGGTGATTTGTAAATGTTACAACAGTGACTACATTTTAAAACATTTCACTGTCTGTGCCAGTCCCAAGATGATGAGAGTCAGCTTCATCGCTTGCCAAAAGCACCAAACAAACTAGACATCAGGACTTTGCCACATGGAAGAAAGATGACAACCCAGGGAAATCTTCAGCCAGAAGAAGAAAGACACTGATGACAACAATGGCTGTGTGGTTTTGAAATTAACGATGTAATTTTAATAAGGGTCTAATTGGAACAGTGTATTGTTATGGTGTTTGAGGCAGATAATAAGCAGTTAAGAGAAAGGGAGGGGGGTCTTAGAGTTGTGATTAATTGTTGTTTAATGTTCACTTTCAGAGTTAAAAACATGAATTGATGTTATTGTCTTCAAATTTGGGAGTTCTCTACCACTCATATTTTAACAGATTTACGAGGCGAGGGTGGGTGTTTAGTTTTTCTGGGTGTTTGGTTTAATTAACAGCAGGCAACTTTAATTTGCCGATTGCTCCAAGGTAACTTCCTTGAACACATTGCAAATTCTCCCCTTTCAGAAAGGTATTATTGAGTTTGCTTCTACCCTCCACTCAAACATTGCAAATCAGGTTGCAACAACTTCTGTGACAAAAGCAAATTTCACCTTGGCACGAATTCTTCAGGAAATTACTTCCCGTGTGTTTTGTCCAGTTACCCAGCTTTTTACCACTGGGAACAACCAATTCCAAAAAAAAAATTGAATGTTCTAGATTTATTCACCGCTGTTGGGGATGGTACTTTCAGGAACTTTGTAATTATATACCTTGCAAAACCTTGAAGGATGACGAGATAGTTGCATTACACACCGAGGTGTTTTCTATTCTTCCAGACTACTAACTACTTTTCCCACGTGTTGGATGCTGTGATTGTTTCCCAGCAAACACAGCAGGTAAGCAACATCGCTGATTTGTCATGTAAAGGGCACAAATTGCGTCCCTTCACCGGTTCCCACAAGTTATCACTGGGGGAGTGTAAATGTAAGTCTCCAATTGGCCCAAGACAGTTTGGGGACACAGTGAAAGCAGAAATCAGGAACAGTGATACTCATGACTCACATGTTTTGAATTCATCATCTCTCGCTGCCATATCCAATTCAAACAAGAAAAATGGCTTGTATCATAAACCACAATGTCTCCTGGTCAATATAAATTAGATTAGATTACTTACAGGGTGGAAACAGGCCCTTCGGCCCAACAAGTCCACACTGACCCGCCGAAGCGCAACCCACCCATACCCCTACCCCTACATTTACCCCTTTAACCTAACACTATGGGCAATTTAGCATGGCCAATTCACCTGACCCTGCACATCTTCGGACTGTGGGAGGAAATCGGAGCACCCGGAGGAAACCCACGCAGACACGGGGAGAACGTGCAAACTCCACACAGTCAGTCAGTCGCCTGAGTCGGGAATTGAACCCGGGTCTCTGGCGCTGTGAGGCAGCAGTGCTAACCACTGTGCCACCGTGCCGCCCACAATATGTAATGAGTTAGTCTGAAGAATAATCACTAATGTTACGGAATGCAAAATACTAGCTGGTCCGTACCCAGAAAAATTCTACAAATAGCAAGGATAAATGACAGGTGTTGTAGGTTAAATAATTTTTGTTAACCCATCTGCTCGAAAAATGACATGTGCATAGGCCCATGTATCCTCAACCTAGAGGGAACAAGTTGCACCATTCTGCATTCTGCTTACAAAATCACCTATACCAATATAAATTACAAGTGACTGGGTACATTTCATTAGTAAATATTAAAAATACAGGCTTCCAGATTTGAGATGTGTCTGAACCTCAATCTAAAGATAAACATAATGTTATCATGATCCTGTGAGACCATAGGTGAACTCTCCCATTACAGAGAAATGACTGGTGGTGGTTTAACCAGAGGGTCATCACACCTCAGAGGTTAACAGTCCTTCAGTCCTCAGCCAGTGCAGGAATTGAACCCATGTTATTGGTGTTACTGTGCATTACAAACCAGCCATCCAACCAACTGAGCTAACCAACCAGTTAATCCAGAATTGAGGAAAGCAATGTTGACCACAACACACTCAAAAATCCTCATATTTTAAACAGTGTATAATATTTTTCAGCCTCCGATCTGTAACACCTCAGGCAATGCAACTCCTTCAGTAGTACATATTGGCCTGGACTGTTCTCAGACCTAGACAAGACTACTTACCAGGCTCAACTAAAAGTTCTATAAAGACCATTAGACATTGGAGCAGAAATTAAGCCATTCAGCCCATCGAGTCTGCTCCTCCATTCAATCATGGGGAATAAGTTTCTCAACCCCATTCTCCCACTTTCTCCCTGTAACCCTTGATACTCAAGAACCTATCTTATCTCAGTCTTAAATATACTCAATGACCTGGCTTCCACAGCCTTCTATGACAATGAATTCCATAGATTCATCACTCTCTGGCTGAAGAAGTTTTTCTTCATCTCTGTTCTAAAAGGTCTTCACTCTAAGGCTGTGCTCTCAGGTCCTAGTCTCTCCTACCAATAGAAACATCTTTCCAATATCTACTCTGTCCAGGCCATTTACTATTCTGTATGTTTCAATTAGATCCCCCTTCATCCTTCTAAACTCCATCGACTATAAATCCAGAGTCCTCAAATGTTCCTTATATGTTAAGCTTTTCATTTCCGGAACCATTCTCGTGAACCTCCTCTGAACACCCTTCAGGGTCAGTACATCCTTCCTGAGAAATGGGGCCCAAAACTCTGCACAATACTCCAAATGTGATCTGACCAGAGCCTTATAGAGCCTAAGAAGATATCCCTGCTTTTATATTCAAGTCCTCTCAAAATAAATGTTATCATTGCATTTGCCTTCCTAACTACTGACTCAACCTGGAAGTTTACCTTTAGAGAATCCTGGAATAGAACTCCCAAGTCTCCTTGCACTTCAGACTTCTGAATTTTCTCCCCATTTAGAAAATAGTCCATGCCTCTATTCTTTCTATCAAAGTGCATGATCTCACACTTTCCCACGTTGAATTCCATCTTGGCGCACTGTCCAAATCTTTCTGCAACCTCCCCGCCTCCTCAATGCGACCTGTCCCTCTACCTATCCAGAATGTCCTCAGCTCTTTCATACAGATCCTTAATGTATAAAGTGAAAAGTTACGATCCCAACACTGACCCTTGCAGAACACCACTTGTCACTAGTTGCCATCCAGAGAAGGACCCTTTTATCCCCACTCCCTGCTTCCTCGACTTCTATTGTATGCAGTGAAATTGTTCTGATTAAAAATGATCACTCACTCAGTTTGGTTTCTTCCTTTAACTTCTCCAGTCGCTCAGCAATGGCTCGGTCCTCTTTTGATAGACCTAGATACTTCATGTTTGGTGTGTGACTACCCGCTTTGTTTGCTGCTGTTTGTTCCTGTTGTTTAGCCTCCAGAGCAGCTACTCGCCTAGATTAGAGACCCAGAAGAAAGCATTATGGGGCTACATAAGTATATTAATTGCATTGAGAAGCACATCAATAGCGGTTTCCGTTCATACATTCCTGCGTTTTCAAAAGGCGAGTTTTATTTGTGGAAGTTGTTAACAGTCGTTCTGAGAATGCACACACATGGCTTGTGTGGAGAGGATTGCAATTGTTACTGAGGTCCCGCAGAGTGGGGGAAGATGCTCATGTAAAGAAATATTTTTATTTCCTCTAAGGTATTTTTATAGTTATTTGTAGTTATCTAACCCACAGTTATTTGTCTTTGGGCAGTATTCTTGAAATTATACACATTAAATTGAGTATCTCCATTGCAACTCTATTCAGGCAACTCCAAGTAAACCATTTTGTAAGGAGACAAGGTGAATTTGTTACAGTGTAACAATTTAGGGCAGCACGGTGGCCAGTGGTTCGTGCTGCTGCCTCACAGGGACCCAGGCTCAATTTCAGTCCCAGTAAGACACCACGGAGTTTGCAAATTCTCCCCATCTCTGCATGAGTTTCCTCTGGGTGCTCCAGTTTCCTCACACAATCTAAAGATGTGCAGGTTAGGTGGATTGGCCATGCTAAATTGCCCACAGCGTCCAGAGACATGTAGGTTAGGTGGATTAACCATAGGACATGCAGGGTTACAGGGACTTTTTTTTCTGAAGGGAGACGGGTGAGCAGGGGAAGGAGGGGAAAGTGAGGATCTGGATGGGATGCTCCTCAGAGAGTCGCTGTGGACTTGTTGGGCCAAATACCCTCTTTCCATACTGTAGGGATTCTATGAATTTGTAATCTTCTCTGAAAAGAAATTAAAAATGGAAGTGGTGAGACTAGCACTAGGTATGTTAATCTCCTTCTGCTCATATCTCAAAAGTAATCAGATGAAAGTGACCGGACAAAATTGCTCCATTTCTCCAAAGACATTGTTCAAAGAACGAAACAACTGTGCAGCCTGAGAGATTCACTGGAATTGACTGTTTCTCAAAGAAAATTTACCACTTGGGCAGTAGCATAGGGAGCATTACATGAAGCATAAGAGGAACTGAGAGCAAGAGCAAGAGCATGAGATTCTGAGCCTTTGTTCATCACTCTTTCATTCGTTCCAACTTCTATCCAAGACAAAGTGTGTCCCACGGCAGGCAGGGATAGACACACACCCACATACACACACAGTGAAACACATACAAAAAGAGACACAAATCAACATTAGCATTGTACCACTTTAAACACAGGAGGGACAGACAAATGCAGGACAAATTCTACATGTTAAACTCAGGGAAACTTTAAAATTTCGGCATTCACATGTTGCTGAGTTCCAACCCTCATCAGTTTCCAATTCCATTTAAAAATCTTAGACAGGGATTTAGATTAAAAAGTAGGTAACAGGAGGTACAGATCAGCCAGAAGATAACTAAGCAGTGAATATGTATTAAATCACGTATTACTGCTCCTTCAATCAGCAAACCAGTTTTCTCTTTCAGATGTTCCTAATTTCGTTTCTATCAAGGTTGTTCAGTTCAAGTTCCACAATGGTGGTGATGGAACTCATACCTTGACAGTAACAAATACAATTTGCCAGTGTAGAATTGTCAATCAACTACTCACTTTTTGTAATTCTCTGGTGGAGACCATTTTGCAGCATTATCCTGTTTCCCAGATCTGTGAAAGAACAAACAAATATTTTCTTCAAAGATTCTCGCTGCTCCATTTTTGCATCTTCATATCTTATGTACTACTGCTGAGTCCAAAGGGTGAAATCACAGAACAAAGCTAACCTTCTGTGCCTGCCAAGCAATGTCTCCCCTTTCACTGCATAAAGACATGATTGGAACCTATAGAACAGTTGGAACATACTGAAGCATCAATCAAAAACACAGCTAGCCTGATTATAACAGGTACCAACATAAGCCAGCAATAATATATTCACATAGTCATGCTGCTGTAATGTAAAATCCACCATTTATCATTCATCTGCAACTATTTGGATAGTTGGGTGATAGAGACAAAATTGTAACTTAAGTACCAACAAGCTAAACTACATTATTTCATTTCTTGTTCTGTCCTGTCTGTGCTAAACAGGAAAGAGATAGGAGGTTATTAGCTCAACTTTACCTTCCAGCACACCAACATACATAAATACAAAATACTGTGGATGCTGGAAATCTGAAACACAGAGTGCTGGAGAACTCAGCAGGTTTGGCAGCATCTGTGGAGAGAGAATAGAGTTAATGATTCAAGTCCAAAATGACTCTTCTTCAGATATTTACACAACTTATTTCTCAGTCCTCTCTTTGTGTCTCACTATTCTGCTGTGTCACCATAAGGTTGTGCTCTAGTGTCACCATGAATGAGAATAGTTGATTAACTTCCTTTATTGTTCAGGTTTTATATTGTTATGGAGAGATGTGGCTCATGCTACTACACACGTATGATCTCAGTAACTCGTGAATACCTTGTGAGGGTTCCATGGCACTGCCTGCAGACCTTTTGCTGTGTATTCCCACAACGAGGGACCAAGGTGCTATAGCTGAGACATGATGAACAATACGCATGGCCGCAGTTCTTGCACCCAAGCTGCCAAAATTTAAAAAGAAAAATACATTAGATAAGTCACTAGGACCTCATTTAGAGGGATGGTATCAGATAACTGGAACATTGCAAATATTATGTCCTCATTCCGGAAAGGTGCTAGGATAAACCCAGCAACAGCAGCCAGTCAGTTTAACCCTGGTGGAGGCAAAGCTTTCAGAAATACTAATAAAAGGTCAAAATTAATAGTCACTTAGACAAATGTGGATCAAAGAAAGCCAGAACAGAATTATAATAAGTAAATCATGACTGATTAATTTGATTGAGTTTTCCAATGAGATAATAGAGAGGTCTGATGATAAAAATGTGGCCAATGTGTATATGGAACCTCCAAACACACTGGCTATTTGGCCAGGCAATCCAGCTGCCCAGAGCACTCTTTCAATGCCGGCTAGCTTGTGGTGCAAAGCTGTGTTTACAGGCTATAAACGAGGCCTTCAAATTCAGAGAAGGCTCGCTATCCCACTCAAGATTCAAAGTGTTCATTGCCAATATGAAATAGAATTTGCCTGGATAGGAGATGTGCTTATGTCTACAAAGACAAGAATAACACTGATTCCTAATGGCTAACCAAACAAGGTGTTAGTTGAGGTAAAGTGACACATTCTGACTGAAACAGTGGCATGGTGTGTACAAAGTTCAGCAGTAACTTGCTCTCTAAAGCTATTAGGTACAGGATTTATGCGATGCTGTATCCATCAAGGATCTAAAGCACAGCTGTACATAAACTGACAATAAAATAGCAAAATGATTGATTTTAAATAAAACAGGCTGCACAACAATGTTGAAGGAACAATGGCAACAAAATTACAAAATCTGGAAATCTATAGGAAAGAGCAGTGGTGAATGGTTGATTTTCAAACCTGGGGAAGGTGGTTGGTGGGTCAGGGGTGGGGGGAGAGAGAGGCGAGGGGTGGTGTGGTGTGGGGAGGTGATGGGGCGGATCATTCCTTCATCTGTAATATTTACATGTATTTTAATTTACATTTCAAAATTAATGGACTTGTAAGCATTATGACCCATAAATAGGTTGGTTGAATGGGTGGGCAAGTGGCAGGTGAAATTTAACACAAATTGTAATGGGATATTTTATCAATGACAAAGATAGGCACTATCGTAAGTGTATAGTTATATTTAAAAATTGAATAAGCAAAGCTGTAGTAGATTGATTTCAACGTCAGGTCATCCAACTTGAACCCAAAAAAAAATGGAACAGGATGTTTTCTTAATGGTGGAAAGCTAGAAACAGTGAAGGTCAAAGAGTCTTCAATGTCAAGGTATTCATAATAAAAATATCACTGCTCCTCGGATGCTGCCTGAACTGATGTGCTCTTCCAGCACTACTAATCCAGAATCTGGTTTCCAGCATCTGCAGTCATTGTTTTTACCTATAAAAATATCACAAGCCAGTACAGAAAACAATTTTAAAAAGTGAAGAGAATACTGGCATTTATTAAGAGGGCAACAGAATACAAGGAAGTAGAAATCATATGTCAGCTGCACAAAGCTCTGGTCTGATCGTACCTGGAAAACTGAGCAATTCTGTGCTCCACATCTTATACAGGATAAAATGGCCTCAAAAGGACTACAGTGTACGTTTACTGGAAAGATATTACAACTGAGAGTTCAGCTAGAAGGAGAGGTTAAATATCCTCGTGTTGTAATTCCCTGGAACTTAGAGGTTAAAGGAAGATTTGATCAAAACATTCAATTATTAAACAAAATAGATAGGTCTGACTGGAAGAAATGATTTCCTTTAGTTGGGAAATATAGCAGCAGAAGATGTAATCTCAAACTTGGAAGCAGAAGTGAAAATTAGAAAACATTTCTTCACGCAAATGGTAATAAAGTTTGGAACACTTCTGCAAACAGTAAATCATTAATTTTGAACCAGAATGTGGTAGATTCTTGTTAGTCAAGGAAAATTAAGCAGCAGGGGTGTACATGGAACTGAGAGGATTTTAAAGATGGCTTTAAGCAGGGTAGGGAGGGAATACATTAGCTCAAGCCCTTGGCAACTAAAGACACGGCCCCAATTATGGAGCAATTAAAATCAGTGATGCAGAAGAGCTAAGAATATGCATTGCATAAATATCAATGGAATTGCAGAAAATTGAGCTGAGGTAAATGTAGGGTAAGACAACATTACAGAGATGAAAGGAGTTGGATTGTTGACAAGTATGTTTAAATATTTTAATATACACCTTAAATAATTAAATACGTATCCACTGCAGCCAGTGATAAGATGCCAGGTTTAAGTGAAGTTTAGGATGGAAATTAAGCCCAGAATATTTTCCCAGTTCCACAAAACAAAAAGCGATGTTTTTAAAATTGGCTTACTGACAAAATTTTCAGTCAGTGCGTTTTGGATAAACAGGTTGTTTTGATTAAAGTATGTGAGCTTGAACAGCAACTTCCAGCTCAATAATCAACCACATGCATTTCTGCAGTAATGAATCCTATCCTTAGTGACTGCCAACAACACCATCAGATCTAGGGAGAAGCAATCAGTACATGGGACATTCCCAGCTCAGATGAACTATAATGTCCAAATGCAGAAGTAGGTCATTTGGCCCATCAAATTTGCTACATTATTCAGTGAGATTCAAGACTCATTTGGTGTTTCTCAACTCCACTTCCTTGCTTTTTTCCCCATACCTCTCGATTCCCTTACTAATTAAAAATAAAAATCAGTCAGTCAGTCTCCCTCAGCTAAAAATATAGTGAATGGACCAGCTTCCACAACCCTTCATGGTAAAGAATTCCAGAGATATACTAATCTCTAAGAGAAGAAGTCCTTTCTCATCTCTGCCTTAACTAGACAATCCTTTACTGAGATTATAGCTCTTGTCCTCGACTCTCCCCAGGGGAAACAATCTCCCAGCAGCTATCCTGTCAAGCCGCCTTATACATTTTGATAAAGTCACCACGTTTTTTTCCAAATTCAAATGAGTACAAGCCAAACATACTCAAACTCTTCCTCTTACGAAAACTCCTCCATATGCTGGATCAATGTTGTTAACCATCTCTGGACTGTATCCAATTCTACTCTGTCTTCCCTTTGAGGAAGGGACAAAGATTATTCACAGTATTCCAGGTATGGACTGACTTCTATATTTATAGCAAGACTTTCTTATTTTGATACTCCAAAGCGACCCATACAGCAGTGGGAGCTCAATGATGCAATGTCAACAAGCAATTGTCAACAAGTGGACCACCACACAACACTGGTTGAAATGTACATGAAAGATACCTAGATGTTGTATTATACTGTGTGCTAGGCCTGTTAGAGAATAAATGTGTTTCACAAATTACACACATGCACCAAACTGGTCCTGCTTGATATTAACACAGCAGCCAAGTAATTTGGGTGTATATGGGAACATGAGAGCACTGACCTAGATGCTCCATCTTCTGTGTCACACTGTTGTTTCATCCAGGACAATACCAACCATTGTTACACTTATGTGGCATATGACCTAACAGAGTGCCTTCACTTGCCTCGTCCTCAGATGGACACCGAACACTTCTTAGGCGGTTGACGATTTCAGTAGACAGAAGTGACTAGATGAACTTGCATCCGCACCAATCAAATGCAAAAGAATACTGAAACAATTGTGCAAATAAGTTACCTACCGAGTCTTGACAGACGACTGAAAGCTTGGGAGAAATAAAATTTCACCAATCTTAATAATAAATTTGTCACTCAATAGAATCTTTGCAAATATGAAAGACAATTAGTGTAAAGAAGAAATCTGTCAAGTGCTGAGAAAAAGATTAAGCTCAGTACATTGTTACCTGCTTTATAGGTTTTCCTCCTCAAGAAAAAAAGAACACCTTCAGGAAGGTTGGCAATGTCACATACAAGTATAACATTGCAGAAGGGTAAATTGAAGCAGGTTCTGGAGGTGCAAGAATACCTCAATAAAACTGCATTGTAATGGGGTGAATTAGAAGGGAGGAAAGAATAGGGCAAGATGTTGGGGGAATACTAGATAGAGGAGAAAGTGAAAAGCAAAAGGGTCTTATTCTGCACTAATCTTTTGGTTTCTCAACAACTGAATATTGCTGTGTCTGATCATCAGTTGTACCAGTATTTTACAGTATTCCTGGATAGCTTAAAGCTATCAAAGCTGTTTTACACTATGTATGTCAACACCTTCACTTGCCTACTGACAATTCCTCTTTCTGCAACTCTTACTTCCTGTCAACCTTTTTTGAATTAATGTCAGTATTCCAACAGTACAGAGCAGACAGTCCATACACTGGCTTTATTTTAAATCGGCATTGTGAAAAATTACAATATGTGGCAATGTTCTAGA
This sequence comes from Chiloscyllium plagiosum, assembly GCF_004010195.1. Taxonomy (NCBI): domain Eukaryota; kingdom Metazoa; phylum Chordata; class Chondrichthyes; order Orectolobiformes; family Hemiscylliidae; genus Chiloscyllium; species Chiloscyllium plagiosum. The sequence goes on along the minus strand of NC_057719.1, from coordinate 85,446,068 downwards.
GAAAATTGAGGAAACAATTTATTTCAAGGTTACAGCTTAGAGTCATAGAGATATACATCAGGGAAACAGACCCTTTGGTCCAACTTGTCCATGCTAACCAGATAACCCAACCGAAACTAGTCCCACCTGCTAGAACAATAAAATTGTTTAAAGTTGAAAATTCACACATTTTTCTAGGAAAGGCCAGGCTTTTGTTATTGTCCCTCAAAATAAAGGTTGATTGACAATTAGAAAATTGTTTTGCCGTCTTCATTCCAATGTTTCTGGAGGTGTTTTGCCTTGCACACCCCCAGTGAGGTCCTCAGACCAAAAGTCTTGGTTTGTAAACACAGATTAAAAAGAACCAGGCACGGATGCATTCATCAGGTTTTCAAAGACAGGGATTCAATTCACAGACTCAGGAAGACAAGAGGTTGTTTGTTTCAGGCAAGCTACATGATCCACCAATATCTTCTTTATGTTTAACAAAGATAATTTATACTGGAAGGTAGAAACCTTCAGGCTGCAAAAACACAGATTGATTGCTAACTTGGCCAAACAGCAAGGGATGCTGGGTGCATCAGCCAAGTTAAACTCTGAAATCACAAAACTCACACACCAGACACCGTGCAAACAGTAGCCAGATGCTAGTGACATTAGCTTACTGTAAAAGGCAATATTTTCCTGGACAGACATGCCCGTAACAACTTATCCACCAAACAAAGGAGGGACCAAACAGAAGTCTGGTCCTGCTGAAAAAAGAAATGTACAGTTTCATGCCATCCAAATGATTGATTCTGTTTCAAACTATTAAGCGTACCTCCCTGATTGGCTAGAACTATGGAAATTACCAGGAAAAATAAATCTAAAAAGGTATAAAAACACAGAGTTCACCTGCAGACCTCTCTTGGAATCTTGAGGCTTTCCAAGGAGACCAGCTGACCATCCAGATAGAACAGAGAGCGCAAGAGAAAGCAGGTTCACAGACCCAGAGACAGAGACACTATATACATTTACAAGAGACTTGGGAAGTATCGTAAACATAAGCGGCCAAATAGCATTAAAAATAGTATGTTTAGTATTAAAGTTTATTGTAAATTTGTTCCTAATGAAGTTGGGACAGTTTTGCACTGGTACCGGTTTGTGTTTGTATCGATTTGACTGCTTTGGTATTATGGGACACCTCGGCAAATTCAACCATAACGTTCTGGTTGGAGTCATCAGAGTTAAGGAGAAACTTGACAACTGAAGGTTATCACGATGATTGCTTTTCTATGGACTCCTGAAGTGAAGAAGCCTGATCATTTCAAACTGGTGATATTTCATTTAATGTTTTTTAACTAATCTGATGAGTATATAAAAAAAAGGCATGATTTTCCAATTCAGTGTATAGACGGTTGTACTATTAGTCTGGATGAAGTTTTTGTATAGGCAGCCTTAAACAGCTCACAGCTTCAACTTGCATCACTCTGTCAGAGAATATTTATGACAACAAAAACAAATTGCTGCAAAAGCTCAGCAGGTCTGGCAGCATCTGTGGAGAGAAATAACAGTTAACATTTCAGGTCCAGCGACCCTTCCTCAGAGTTTGCATACAAAGGAAAGTTTAGAGTTAAAGGGAAAGGCTGGATAGGTTGGGATTTTTTTTTAAATCGCCTGGAGCATAGGTATCTGAGGGGTGACCTTATAGAAGTCTACAAAATCATGGGAGGTGTAGATAAGGTAGATCATCAACAGCCTTTCCCCTTGGCAGGGGAGTCTAAAACTAGAGGGCATAGGTTTAATGGGAGAAATACAAAAGCTTCCGGAGAGTGCCTAGAACGGGCTGCGAGAGATAGTGGTGGAAGTGAATACAATTTCATCATTTAAGAAACATTTGGACAGACATACGGATGTTATAGATGTGGAGGGAAATGGATGAGATGCAGGCAAATGGGACTAGTTTAATTGTGAAAACCAGGTGGCATATACAAGTTGGGTCAAAGTGCCTCTTTCCATGCAGTAAACCTGACTCAACGAAAATACCAGATCAGATAAACAAACATTTAGCTTTTTTAAAGTTTTGTTTTAGCCATGGAAAGTAGAAATTTACTTCCTCAGGTTCACCTGATGTGTTTTGAAGAACACCACAGCTGATTCTGATCCCAGTGAGATTCTATGAATCCCAGTCCCACCCACAGCTAATACCTACTCAGCTTAGATAAAGGGTCAGTTAGACTCGAAACATCAGCTCTTTTCTCCCCTTACCGATGCTGCCAGACCTGCTGAGATTTTCCATTTTCTCTTTTGGTTGCTAATCCCTACTCTTTTGGACTTTCTATCAGAGGTAACCAGGAAGGGAGGGGCTTATTCCCCTTTCAAAATCTCAGCTGCTGCACTAAAACAACAAACTGTATAGTTGAAGCATCCATTTTCTGGTTGTGGTTCAGGACCAGACAAACAGTGCAGTTAATGAATGAAGTATAATATTCTTAAATGTTACAGTTATCACCTAAATAAACACAGATTTAAACACCTCACAAGATTTAAGATTGTTCATCATATCAAGCAAATCAAGGACATTACTTTCCATTCTACGATATATCTCGATCAGTTTTCCTTCCCTTCTCCAGCCAGTCACCCAAGCCTTGAGAAATCCTCATGCAATGTTCAAACGGCAGGCCAGCTTTAGGGTAATCGATTCATCAAAACTGTTGGTTTTCACCTCTATGAAAATCCAACCCAACTGGAACTATGTTTTTGACAGCTCTAGCCTCAAGTGTTCAAATAGCATATTAGTAGCATATTAGTCTCAAACATCCCAAACTTAACCATGCCCATCTTGGCTGACATACCCATCCACCTCCATCCCCAACGATTTACCCTAGCACACAGAATTTTGAAACAGTTTATTTCCATTTGATCAAATTAAATAAGAACATGCATCATAATATTGCAGCATTTTCAGTCAGGATAAATCGATTATTTTCCACAATATAAGTACCCTGTTAAATAAATATGGTCTAATTCACACAGTATCATAGAACAGCCCTTCATCCCTTGATGTTGCACCAGTTAACCTACACTATTCCATTACCATCCATATGTTTATCCAATGACCATTTAAATGCCCTTAATGTTGGTAGGTTCACTACTGTTGCAGGCAGTGTATTCCACACCTCTAACATCTGTCCTTTTTCTATCACCCTTCAATTTAAAGCTACATCCCCTTGTACTAGCCATCACCATCCAAGGAAAAAGGCTGTCACTGTCTACCCTAGCTAATCCTCTAATCATCTTGTACATCTCTATTAAGTCACCTCTTAACTTTCTCCTCTCTAAGGAAAACAGTCTCAAGTCCCTCATAAGACCTTCCCTCCATACAGGTAACATCCTGGTAAATCTCCTCTGCAGGCAAAAGTGAGTACTGCAGATGCTGGAGATTAGAGCTAAGAGTGTGGTGCTGGAAAAGCACAGCTGGTCAGGCAGCATCCGAGGAACAGGAAAATCAACATTTCAGCCAAAGCCCTTCATCGGAAATGAGGCTGGGACCCTCAGGGGTGGAGAGATAAATGGGAGTGGGAGGGGGCAAAGGTAGCGATAAAGGTGATAGGTCAGAGGGGAGGGTGGAGCAGATAGTTGGGAAGGAAGATGGAATGGGTCATATGCATGGTACTGAGCTGCAAGGTTGGAATTGGGGTAAGGTGGGGGGAGGGGAAATGAGGAAAGTGGTGAAATCTACATTGATGCCATGGGGTTGGAGGGTTCCGAGATGGAAGATGAGGCGATCTTCCTCCATTCCTGATGAAGGGCTTTTGTCCAAAACGTCAAATTGCCTCTGCACCCTTTCCAATGATTCCACGTCCTTCCTATATTGCAGCGACCACAACTATACGCAACACTCCTTGGAACTCTACCAACCTAAAAAGAACATCAACGACTTCGATGACAGATAGATGGAGAATGTTCACTAACTGGTGTGAATTGCTGCTGAGATATTGGTGCAAAGTTTTACACAAACAGGCCCCCTGTTTTGGGGAGAACACGAACTTGCCTCTTTCCTCAGGAGAGTGAATTTAGACGCGCAACCATAGCATCTTCCAGCCATCCTCAGCCTGCTGGCTGTTAACCTCGCAAATATGAAAGGAAATAACCTAACTACTTTTACATTACACCGACTCCGACATTCCAACCCATCAATGCACTATTCCTTCACTCCCCATCGCCAGGACTCCCAACCGGAAACAATACCATTCCTCAATGCATGCCGGGTGCTGTAGTCCTTTATTTCCAGGAGAATAACACAGTGCTCGTGAAACCGGCGCAGTGTGGACTACAGGTCCCATCTCGCATCGCGCCCACTGCAACGGTAAACTGGACTACAATCCCAAGTGTCCGCCAGTGTGTGCCGTGATGCACGCAGGGAGTTGTAGTCTTTTCTGGGTGAAATGCCAACTGGTATGAGCGGACAGTTGGAGACTCGGAAACTACAATCCCAAGGGGCTTCGAGGATCGAGGGCCTGGTGTTTTGGAAGTCGGGGTTGAGAACCGAGTGGTGAATGACGAGGCCCGAGTTTTGTTCGAAGTCGGTTTTGAAAGGGAAGGCCAAAATCTGCTGCCTCGGATTAGGTTACCTTTAATGTGAGGAAGGATGGCAGCTAAAGAAATCCTGCAGTTAGACCTCTACTCGTTGCTGGGGGTTAGTGAGGATGCAACTGGTAAAGAGGTAAGGAAATATCTGTGCAATTTTTGGTTTGAAATACCCGCCAGTGACTACTGCCTGAAGCCGGGTCTTCCTCAGGGACAGTATTTACAACTGGTCCAATCTGTCTAGTCGCAGCGTCAGGGATCACAGATTGGTCACAGGTCAGAAAGAGGTTGTTCGGTCCTTCGTGTGTGCGCGCCTACCCACCCAATGTGCAATTTACCTGGTTCTATACCTCCCCTTCCCTTTCAAATCACACTCCCAATTCCCTCCTGCATGCATCAACTGAAACTGCTTTCATCACGCACTGCATTCTTGAACTTAACCATTCGCTGTGTAAAAATGTTTTTGCTCACGTTTCTTTTTGTTTCTTTTACCAGTCTCCTTAAATCTTCCACAAGTGGGAATAGTTTTCTTCCCAATTTACTATGTCACGTGTTTCAGTACCTCTATCAAACCTCTAAGAGTCATAGAGATGTACAGCATGGAAACAGACCCTTCGAACCAACCCGTCCATGCCGACCAGATATCCCAGCCCAATCTAGTCCCACCTGCCAGCACCCGGCCCATATCCCTCCAAACCCTTCCTATTCATATACCCATCCAAATGTCTCTTAAATGGTGCAATTGTACCAGCCTCCACCACATCCTCTGGCAGCTCATTCCGTACATGTACCACCCTCTGTGTGAAAACGTTGTCCCTTAGGTCTCTTTTATATCTTTCCCCTCTTACCCTAAACCTATGCCCTCTAGTTCTGGACTCCCTGACCCCAGGGAAAAGACTTTGTCTGTTTACCCTATCAATGCCCCTCATAATTTTGTAAACCTCTATAAGGTCACCCCTCAACCTCCGATGCTCCAGGGAAAACCGCCCCATCCTGTTCAGCTTTTCCCTATAGCTCAAATCCTCCAAACCTGGCAACATCCTTGTAAATCTTTTCTGAACCCTTTCAAGTTTCACGACATCTTTCCGATAGGAAGGAGACCAGAATTACACGCAATATCCCAACAGTGGCCTAACCAATGTCCTGTACAGCCGCAACATGACCTCCCAACTCCTGTACTCAATACCAATACAGGAAAGCATACCAAATGCCGCCTTCATTATCCTGTCTACCTGCGACTCCACTTTCAAGGAGCTATGAACCTGCACTCCAAGGTCTCTTTGTTCAGCAACCCCACCATTAAGTGTATAAGTCCTGCTAAGATTTTCTCAGCCTTCTCTTAAGTAAAATTTTCCATTTCCAAATACTCAGTTCCAGACTGGTTTCATTTCTATCTCAAAGCTTTTACTCAATTTATGTAGTTTCACTGACCCCTATAAAATGCAGGGATCACAATCCAATTAATTATCTGCAATATGTCTTTGTTTCCTGTTCAGTTAAGATCAAATCGCTTATCTTACACTGTTGTTTCAGGCATCGACCCATTGTCAGATTGAGGTAACTCAAAAAAACTTTCGACAGTTCAATAAAGTGCAACATAATAAGTTGCTATCGAAGTTAAAGCCATAGATTAAACGAGACAGTGACAGCATAGAAGTCCACAAAGCGACAGGAAAAAAAAGAGCAGTGGTGAAGGCTTTTCTTTTAAACTACAGGATGTTATGCAGTATTGTTCCTCATATCTTCATACCTGTTCATGACTTTGAACATGGTTGTTTCATAACTAAATTTCAAAATTAGCAATGGGAAAACTTATAGTGAATTGTGAGAACATGGTAGATATATTTTAACTCAGAGAAGTGAAACATTTTAGTGAGAGTGAGGAGTGTAGGAATGGCAAAACACGGGATTGTATGCATACAAAACATTGTAAGTGGCAGTGTAGATTGAGAAAATGATTAGTAAAGCATACCGGATCTTGGCCCTTCAAAATAGAAGCATCACATGCAAATATAAGGAAGCTACGGTCAATCTTTATGAAACTCTGGTTCACCCTTCACCAACTCTGGGTACTGACATTTTGAAAGGGTTTGAAAGCTATGTAGAGATTGGTTCCAGCAGTGATAACCTTCTTCTGTGCTTTAATACTTCAATGATCTTGTGAAAGAAAATATGAAGGATAAAACCAGAAGCAATGGGCAGAACAGGTTTGTTTCTCATTCTCTGTGGCTCATCCACTCATCTCCAGCGATAAATGTGAGGAGCTTTGCCTCGAAGGCTGAGTCATCATTGAGCTGCATTTGCCATATTTCTCTTTTTTCATCAATTCAGACTTCCTTCTTGCCTGCTTCTTTCTTTGTCATTTCTAACTTCTCTTCCCTCCTGTTTCAGAACTAATCTTGACCTCCGTATTCTTCTACTCTTTCCATTAAATTGTAGACCCAAACTACACCCAAATTAGTTGACTTCTTTAAAAGTGTGTTCTCTCGTCAAATGCTACACCCAACTTTTCTTGAATCAGCCAACATCACCCTTGTTTCAAACAAGTCTAGCATCATTGTTCTGTCTTTGAGAACCACAAAACCATCTCATGTTGCCCTTTGCTCTCAGGTTCTAAAGATGTTGTAGTTTCAAATGTGACCTTTTTTTGCAGAAATTGAAATATGACGTTGCATTTGAGGTTGTGTGCCTGCCACAACACTGAATTAACCCTAATCTAAGTTAAAAATGACCAGCTTTAACTCTGTGGTATATTGGTCTTCGATGCTCATCTTATTCTGTCTGCAGCATTTAGTGTGGCCAGCCGCACCATTTTTTATTTCAGAGCTTCTTCCCCACAGTCCTGCTATATGGAACTATCTTCATCATTACATTCTTGACATAGACAGTAAAAACCATCAGGCAATCTCATCCCACCCCTGTCCGCATTTGGATATTCCTGGTCCAATACCTTACTGCTTCTAGACAACATGCCATCACTTTCCATCTGTGCACCAACAATGCCCAGCTCTACCTGTGTGCAACCTCTCTCCACCCCTATGCAGCTGATGTTAGTCGTGGATGAGCTAAAATTTCCTGCAGTTAATCATTGTGATGACCTCAGCCATTGTCTTTGGTCACAGCACAAACTCAAATCACTTGCTTCTGATTCCATCTCTCTCATTGGCTAAAATCTCCGGTTGAATAGCAAATTAGGTGTTCAACTTAAGTTGGAGTGAAGTGTCTGACGCCATAATCTTATCAACCACCAAGACCATCTCCTTCCACCTCCATAACATTGTCTGTCTCTGCCTTAGCTCAGCCCAAAGTGTTGCTGAAACTCACGTTCATATGTTTTTTAAAATCCCTGGACTTGATATATCCAGTTACAAATGACTCCCATTTTTTCATAAAGCTGTAAAGCGGAGCTCATCCAACATTTGTTGCCCAGATCATAATTTGCACCGAATTCTGCCCACTCAATCAGCAGTGTTCACTGGCTTGCATTGGCATTCAGCCCTCTAACACCTCAGATTTAAATCTTGTCGTCTTCAAAATGTCTGTAGCCTCCGCCTTCCTGTCTCTATATAACCTTGTTAAGTCCTATTTCATTCTGCAATCTTTGTGTCTATCCATCTCTGGGCTGTTGCAAGTTTCTTGCTTCAATTTCCTACTATTGATAGCCATTCTGTCAGCCAATTAGACATAAACATGTAGAGTTCCCTCCTGAAAGCCTTTAAGTCTTCCTGAAAACCTTCTAATTTGTCCAAACATTTGACCACTACCTGTAACACTATTCCTGATTTAAGTTTATTATTTTTTTTCGAAGGATGAGTGTGTTACTGTTTGAGCCACCATTTATTTCCTATCCCTACTTGCCCTTGAGAAGGTTTTGGTGAACAGCCTTCTTGAACTGCTGCAGCTGATGTGGTGTAGGTATGCTGCTGGGAGGGAGTTCCAGAATATTGATCTAGTGACAATGAAGGAACAGTGATATGGTTCAAATAAGGATGATCTGTGGCTTGGAGGGTTGCTACCATTGGCCTTGCAGGTAGTAGAGGTTGTGAGATTAGAAGTTGCTGTTGAGAGACTCTTGATGAGTTCCTATGTATCTACAGTTGCCACATTGCAATCGTGCTGGGGGAAGTGGATGGGGTGTCTATCAAATACTTTGTCTTGGGTAGTGATCAGGTTCTTGCTGGAGCTGTACTCATTCAGGCAAATGAATCCTAACTCTGTGCCTTGTCGATGGTAGACAGGCTCTGGGAATATCACAGAATTCACAACCACTGTTATGGCCACAGTGGTTATATATTTGGCATGATTCAATTTATGGTCCATGGTAATTTTGCAGGATGTTAATAATGGGAGATTTAGCGATGGTAATACCATTTAATGTCAAGGAGAATGGTTCGATTCTCTCCCATTGGAGATGGTCAGAAGTACTGAAGTAGTACAAATATTACTTTCCACTCATGCAAGGTATTGGCCAGATCTTGCATGGAACAGCTGAGGAGTTGGAAATTGAATTGAATTTTGCACAGCCATTCATGTACATCTCTGCTTTTGACCTCATGTTAGAGGGAAGTATTTTAGTGAAGCCGATGAAGTTTGCTGGGCCTCCAAAGACCAAAGCATTCTTTCTTCGAGCATTTTCCCTGACAAAGTATTTGTAAGTATTCAATTTTGCCAAAATTCCTTGATACCACTCAGCCAAATGCTACTGTGACAAGCCTGATGGGAAGAGGACAGTTCGTTCTGATATAATGTGTTAGTTCCATTCCCATGTGATCTCGTTCTAAAAGAAAATGGTTTAAAAGCAGCGCGATTTAAACTATAATGCAGGATTGCATTATAGCCAGTACAGTGAAGGGAAGTTCACATTCTGTGAATAATGGCTTAAATCCTTCTATTGCATTATAGCCATTTGGCATTGAAGAAGCACATACTATAGCAGAACCGACTATAAACTGAAAATTGTGCCCCACTATTCCAAGTCATCACAAATGTTAAATTAACCTGTTTAATTTCTGGAATGGTTAATGCCTCACTGTGATGATTATTTAATGTTAAGATGCCATTTGTCTTAATATTGCTAATCAAGGCTAGTGTATGTATTACATATATTTTATTTGAAATATTAACTGGAAGATGAATGTTTAGATAGTTGTATTGGAGGGAATAAACTAGTTCTTTTTCAGTGTAAAGATTTCAGATTAAAGAAACTAACAGGAGGTGTCATTAACAACTTGTTTATTATGACAAACATCCTTTGGATTTAGCTTTGAAACTATTTAATTGGTTACACTGGTGATTATTGGTCTTGGTTAGTAATTAAGGACAAAAATGTAAAAAAAGTCATGATGATTTTGGTGGTGGAAAAATCGCTCAGTTGTACATGAGAGCACTTGAGAGAATTTTAAAAAATCCTTTTAACATGTAGCAAAATGGATTATTAATTACTAATGTACAAACTTATGTTATGACATAGGGCACACAGAAAAGCTCACCTCACCTTATAATCTGTTAAAGTATGAGTGACGAAGAACTACCGAATCCCTCTATTTAAAGAAAAAAAATAACAATTTATTCTTTAACTCCACTTTAAAAGAAAAAGTTAAACAGCTATCTACACTGTAATCCTTCTTCGTCTGATCAATTATCTACCTCCCACTCTATAGCAATATACTGAGCTATAAAACCCCTGATTTAAGTTTAACAAGAAAGTTCAAATTTCAAAATTAGCCAGCTGTCGCTTTTCCCTTGGTATCTTCATCTGTACTTTCCTGGGTCTTTCCTTCAGTCTTCTGTTTCACAGATTTCATATGAAAAGGTATCTTCCAAAGATTGAATCTGTGGTGCAGCCTGTTGGTGCTCTTTGCTGCTCTGGCTAACTGTTTAAAATGCCCGATTTTTATATACCCCAAAACATTGGACTGTCTCATTAGTTTGATGTCATCCAAAACAATAAAATTGAAATTTGATTGGATTTGTTATCTTGGGGCATAATTTAAACTGATTGGCCGAACTTGAATTTGTTGTGTAACATAGCAACCAAGTATTTGCTTCATGACCAAATGTTACATTTTTAAATTTTTCAGCACACGGTTTGCTTGTTAAGTCCTTGCCAGCTTTCAATCACTCTTAAAGGCACAGTGCACACCTACAACTTCATAACTCCTCCTCCCTTAAGAAAAAAAGAAACCATCGTAATGAAAAGGTGGCTTCATGTTTTCTATTGTTTTACCCCATTACCATGACATACATATGACTTTAATCTAAATTCATACTAACTTCTTCTCACATATTATATATATTTATATATTATAATAAATACTTATTTCATCGGTACTTTATCTGTTAAATCCGCGATAATGCATCTGCTATTATATTCTTATGACCCACAACATGTGTGATTTGTAAATTAAAAGTCTCTAATATAAGACTCCAATGAAATAGTCTCATATTCTTGTCTTTAAAACGTTCCAAGAATGTAAGAATATTGTGATCCGTGTACACAACCGTATCCGTCACATCGTTCGTGACAAACATTAAAATGTTGTAAGGCCAGTCCCAGACTCAACAATTATTTTTTGATCATAGAATATTTTCTCTGGTGGGTATTGAGGTTCTTTGAAAAGTAACCAGCTGGCAGTTTGATTCCATCATCATCATCATCATCATCCTGTAGCAGTACAGCTCCAACTCCTATGTCACTAGCATTGATGGCAACTATGAAGGGTTTCAAAAAGCTTGGTGTGGTGTTTAATATTGCTTTTAAATTGTCAAATGCCTCCTGGCACAGTTCTGTCCACCGAAGTGTTGTGTTCTTTTTCAGCAAATCTGTTAATGGTGCCACTACGCTGCTGAAGTTTGAAATAAACTTCCGATATTGTCTGCTTGGTCCCAAAAATCGAAGTACCTCTTTCTTTGAGGTTGGTCGTGGAAATTCCTCGATGGCCTTCGTCTTTGCATTCCATGGGGGTCAACCTTCCATGACCGATGTTATGTCCCAGGAACATCACCTCTGCTTTCATGAATTCAGTTTTGTTTAAGTTTATTACCAATTTTGCTTATTTTAATTGGTCAAAGAGCTCTGCCAACTGTACCATGTGATCTTTCCAGGACTCACGAAAGATCACTACATTGTCCAAATAGACTGCACAGTTTGTTAACCCAGCAACAACTCTGTTCGTGAGTCTTTGGAATGGGGTGGGTGCGTTCTTCATTCCAAAAGGGCATCACTTTGAATTGATAGAGCCCGTTTGGGATAACAAACACAAATCCCTTTCACCTTCTCTGATAAAGGTACCTGCAAAAAACCACACCGTAAGTCCAACTTTCTTGATACAGTCCTCTAATCTCTGTATTGAGTATGAGTCCAATTTCGTTACAGCATTGACCTTCCGATAGTCCACAAAAAAATTGTTGAGTCCCGTCAGGTTTGGGAACTAAGATGATGGGCGAACTCCACTCTCTCTGCGGTTTGATGATATCTTCTTTGAGCATGGCCTCTACTTCCTTCTGGACCTGTCTGGCTTTGAAAGGATTAAGCCGATAGGGGTGTTTTATTGGAATAGCATTCCCTACGTCTACCTCATCCACAATACATTAGTCTTCCCCTTCTTATTCCTAAATATGTCCTCATACTGCTGTAACAAGCCTTTTAACTGTGTTCTTTGCTCCTGAGACAGATAGTTTACTAACCTGTCCCACCCTTCGAGGATTTCCTCATTGTTTAATGTATTTTGAGGCACATCAAACTCTACAACATCTGGATTTGATTCCTCACTCTGCAGGGTAGTAATTAATACCTGTTTCTCCAGTTCTTTCAGATCATAACCCTCAGGGATATCTTCTGCCTCCTTTTTAGAGTATGCATCAACATGTATATCTCTTATTGTCTCGTCTTTCTGTTGCAAGTCCATTAGCCTTTCAGGATTAAAACTTCTGTCTGACCCTCTGCCTGTTCAGGTTTTTCCTACACCATTGCACCAAACAGGGTGTCCGCTAACTGATTCTCAACTCCTTCATCTTTCTCTTTAGTTTTTGCTTCGTGCTGGGACTTATGATAGTGGGATCTTGTTACTACACAGTCAGGGATATTTCCTGGATATTTCTCTTTTAACTCCTCAGTTTCTTGGTCTTCCTTGGGCTTTTCCACAACAAGGGGTGTCACTCCAACCTTGGACTCTGCTAAATTGTTGCCAAGAACAATCTAGATTCTTGGAACTGAAACTCTGTCAATCACTCCCACTGTTACTTCCCTAGTCTTGGGTTGGCACTCCAACCTGATCCTACATAGGAGAATGCTAAATTTCTGTCCTTCTATCCCACAAATTACTCCCTTTAGTAACAGGTCAGAAGGAGTGCAAATTTGTTGATCTCTTACTATTGGAGACTAGTTTGATCCTGTAACCCCAAATTTCAACTTCTTGTCCTTCTCCCACTGTTCTTTCTGAGTAAACTTTACCCACTGAGGCAAATTCTTTATAGAGATCAGGCACTAACTCCATACCCAGCCCCTGCCTAGGCTGTGCACTCTCCTGCAGCTCCTTGGCTCTTCCTGTGGTTTCCTTTACTACTTTCACTAATACCACTGGCTTCGTTTCTTTTACCACATCTATTCCCACAGTGCAGCAGGTCAGGCAGCATCCAGGGAACAGGAGAATCGACGTTTCGGGCATAAGCCCTTCTCAGGAACACATTTTCAGCTCTGATCTCCAGTATCTGTAGACCTCACTTTCTCCTCTATTCCCACAGTGCCTTTCTTTAACGACCAGCACTGTGACTTCACCTGTTCCACTGTACCATAGTGGAAACACCTGAGGCCTTTTACTACTTTTCCACCCTCTTAGGCTTCTTTTCTAAGCTGTGGTAAACACTTAGTGTTCTCTATTCTTTGTTTCGTAGTGTAGGATCTCCCCTTCTCCCAATTTGTATCTCTCACAGGATGAAATTCTTGCTGGAAGCTTGTCATATGCACCAATGTATATTCTTCTGCTCTTCTTACTTGCAGAACTTTCTGTTCCTCCATGTGAATTCTTATCTCTGGAAGTGAGTTTTTAAACTCCTCCAACAGAATAATCTCTCTTAGAGTCTCATAGGTTTTATCTATTTTTAAAGTCTGCACCCATCTATCACTACCTTCTCTTTTAATCTCCATTTTGTTAACTTGACTTTGCTGACTAAGTCACAACTTCTCAAGTTCAAATTCATTCTCTCTATCTCTATCTCTATCTTCTCGCTCTCTTTGCTCACCAAGAACTCACTCTCACCCCTCGCCCTCGCCCTCACTCTCTCCCACCTCTTTGCTAATGCTAAGAGTATGGTTTTTTCTTTCTAAACTTTCTTCAAACCCCAGAACCTCTTTTGCAATTTTAAGAGCTATTTCTCTCACTTTTAATTTCAAAAAAGCACAAGTAAACGAAATTAAACAAATTGTCTCACCTACGTTTTATTTTAAGATCACCGACCCTAACCGGCAAGTGTTTAAACTTACAGGGCTTTTCTTATACCCTAAATCTAGATCTCGTGGTGGAAAGAGGCACATTAGTAACATTTTAAGGTGTAGCTTGATAGATACATAAACATGAGGCAAACTAAGGGATAGATTTCATGCACATGCAATAAATAGAGGGTTTGAATACGGAATGGGAATTGGCGCAAGCTTGGTGCGCCAAAGGGCTTGTTTTTGTGCTGTATTGTGTTGTATAACTGTAACAGTCCTCAATTCAGTAGCTGGTTGGTTAGTCTAAGGTTTTGGCTTGAGTTGGAAGATTTTCTCTTTGCAGACTCTTTGGTTCATAGAGTCATAGAGATGAACAGCTCAGAAACAGACCCTTCGGTCCAAACAGTCCATGCTGACCAGATATCCCAATCCAATCTAGTCCCACGTGCCAGCACCCGGCCCATATCCCTCCAAACCCTTCCTATTCATATACCCATCCAGATGCCTTTTAAATGTTGCAATTATACTCGCCACCATCACTTCCTCTGGCAGCTCATTCCATACACGTACCACCCTCTGCGTGAAAAAGTTGCCTCTTAGGTCTCTTTTATGTCTTTCCCCTCTCACCCAAACCTATGCCCCCACCCCAGGGAAAATACCTTGTCTATTTATCCTATCCATGCCCCTCATGACTTTATAAATCTCTGAGGTCACCCCTCAGCCTCTGACGCTCC
>NC_057719.1:85411044-85430907 GCF_004010195.1 Chiloscyllium plagiosum | reverse complement strand
CTCCCAACTCCTGTACTCAATACTCTGACCAATAAAGGAAAGCATACCAAACGCCGCCTTCACTATCCTATCCACCTGCGATTCCACTTTCAAGGAACTATGAACCTGCACTCCAAGGTCTCTTTGTTCAGCAACACTCCCTAGGACCTTTACCATTAAGTCTATAAGTCCTACTAAGACTTGCTTTCCCAAAATGCAGCACCTCGCATTTATCTAAATTAAATTCAACCTGTACTTCTCAGCCCATTAGTTCATCTGATCAAGATCCCATTGTAATCTGAGGTGACCTTCACTGTCCACTACACCTCCAATTTTGATGTAATCAGCAAACTTACTAACTATACTTCTTATGCTCGCATCCAAATCATTTATACAAATGATGAAAAGTAGTGGACCCAGCACTGATCTTTGTGGCACTCCACTGGTCACAGGCCTCCAGTCTGAAAACAACCCTCCACCACCACCCTCCAAATGGCGAGTTCTCCCGGTATTCCATGAGATCTAACCTCACTCACCAGTCTCCCATGGGGAACCTTGTCAAGTACCTTACTGAAGTCCATATAGATCACATCTACTACTCTGCCCTTATCAATCCTCTTTGTTACTTCTTCAAAATACTCAATCAAGTTTGTGAGACATGACTTCCCACGCATAAAGACATGTTGATTATCCCTAATCAGTCCTTGCCTTTCCAAATACATGTAAATCCTCAGGATTCCCTCCAACAACTTGCCCACAACCGATGTTAGGCTAACTGGTCTATGTCCTTACCACCTTTCTTAAATAGTGGCAACACGTTAGCCAACCTCCAGTCTTCCAGTACCTCACTTGTTGTTAATTATTTTCCACTCTGAGTGGAATGGTTTGGTGTCCTTTCAGGTTTTTGAAGCTCTGATTACCTGAAGCTCTCTTCTCGTTTCTGTGACAATCGGCTACTTGAAAGCAGCCTAAAAGCTGCTGCTGGGCAGTTTTTGTTTATTTCGATCCAAAGGCACCTGATGCCGATTTGTCTTGCACAAGTATGAAATCCAATTTCTTGAGAAATTGCATGTTTTAATGTAACCCCAAAGTTCTAGTTCTGCTTAGAGTTGAAAAATAACGAGTTGATTTTCTGCAACACTATCCAAGAATCCATCTTCCAGCTTGTATTTCAAATAAAATAAATTAGTTCTTACACTCGCCTTTATTAGCAATATTAAGACCTGGCATTTTAACCTTCGGGTTTAATGAGATCTGAGTACAAGAATAAAGAATAATTTATACGAGCTTTTTGTGCGACCACACTTGCAATACAATGTGCAGTTTTGGTCTCCATATTTAAGAGAGTATGTGCTAGCAATGAGGTGATCTAGTGAGAATTCACTAAGTTAGTCCCTGGGTGAGGGAATTATCATAAGGCAATAGACAATAGGTGCAGGAATAGGCCATTCTGCCCTTTGAGCCTGCACCACCATTCAGTATGATCATGGCTGATCATCCTTAATCAGTATCCTGTTCCTGCCTTATCTCCATAACCCTTGATTCCACTATCCTTCAGAGCTCTATCCAACTTTCTTAAATTAATCCAGGGACTGGGCCTCCACTGCCCTCTGGGGCAGAGCATTCCACACAGCCACCACTCTCTGGGTGAAGAAGTTTCTCCTCATCTCTGTCCTAAATGGTCTACCCCGTATTTTTAAGCTGTGTCCTCTGGTTCGGCACTCACCCATCAGCGGAAACATGTTTCCTGCCTCCAGAATGTCCAATCCTTTAACAATCTTATATGTCTCCATCAGATCCCCTCTCGGTCTTCAAAACTCAAGGGTATACAAGCCCAGTCGCTCCAGTCTTTCAGCATAAGGTAATCCCGCCATTCCAGGAATTGACCTCGTGAGTGAGTTGAACTACTATTCTCTGGAGTTTAGAAGAATGAGAGGCAATCTCAATCAAAATAGAACTTCAGAAGAGATTGAGGAGGGCTGATGTTGAGTTTCTCTTGACGACGAAATTTAGAGCACATTGGCACAGTGTCAGCATAGGGGAGCAATGGGCCTCACTGACTCAGAAGATGTTGGAAAATTGAAATAAAGATGAGAAGGCCAAGAAATTGTCCTTTGAGGAGCTGGCAGCTGATGATAGTAAGTGAAAGCAGGAGAGGCAGTAAAAGAAAAAATGTGATAAAATAATGGAACAAAAAGGAAATAATGCAGATGAAGCTGTTGAAGCTGTGTACAACAGTCATGTTCTGACAGAACAAAGACTTTACCTGGATCCTGACCAGGTGAAGCAGAGATGAATTGATCAATAATATGAAAGCAGAACAACGATCTGTTGGATTTGTCAAGTGTCTGGAAAGTTCTTGCCCAATTTGTCATCAGAGTGTGAATATTTGCACAAGTTCACTGCTAAGGATGTCAACTGGTTTTGGGACATAGACAAAAAGCAACTTCTTTTAGAATATTGCATACAGTTATAGTTGCCATGATATAGGAAAAATGTTGTTAAACGGGAAAGTGTGCAGAAAACATTTGCAAGGATGTTTCTGGGACTGGACACTTTTTGTTATAAGGAGAGCCTGCAGAGGCTAGGACTTTTTTTTCCTGGAGCGTCGGAGGCTGAGGGGTGACCTCGTAGAGATGTATAAAATCATGGGGGGCATGGATAAGGTGAATAGTCAAGTTCTTCGAAGGGAAGGAGAGTCCAAAACGAGAGGGCATGGGCAAGATTTAAAAAGGACCTATGTGTCAACTGCTTCTTGCAGAGGGTGGTGCATGTATAAAATGAGATGCCAAAGGAAGTGGTAGAGGTGGTTACAATATCAATATTTTAAAAGACATTTGGACAGGTTCATGAATAGGAAAGGTTTAGAGGGATATGTGCCAAACGCAGGCAAGTGGGATTAGTTCAGCTGAGGAAACATAGTTGGCAAGGACAAATTGGACTGAGGAGTACTGTGTGATTCCATGACTTGAAATTTAAAAAAAACAGCAACAACCCAACATACTCTGGAAATCATGAACCCAGCAGAGACATTGAATCTGAAAGGAAATTGTCTTGCTTTGATCAAGCAGAAATGACACTTCCTAGAGAAAGAATATCAATTCAGGAATAAGCAGACACCAGACAAACTGACAACAGCAACTTGCAAGCATATCAATAAAACACATACATGCTTTAGAGATAATGGACTAAATACATGTGCAGAGACAAAGTGGAACAGATTTGACTTAAGAGTTTTGATCATGGAGGTTTTTCTTTAACGGTATATCTTGGAATATGTCTAACAGCAGATAACATGCATGCACATTTGTTATATACTTGGAGAAAAGCAATTGTACATCTAAGTTGGTTTGCATTTGTCATGTGATCTCTACCTCTGTAACTGGCTTTCACTTTAGTTTATGGCGGCCATTATACACATTACTTGAAACAGTTGAGCAGGATGTTCACAGCAACAGTAGTATGTTATTTCATGCCTCGAGTCTCTTCTGCATTTCAATTAGATCATGATGTGAGGTCCCGGTGTTGGACTGGGGGTGGACAAAACTAAAAATTACATGACACCAGGTTATAGTTCAACAGGCTTATTTGGAAGCACAATATTTCAGAGTGTTGCCCCTTCATCAGGTAGCTAGTGGAGTCGGATGATAGGACACAGAATTTATAGAAAAAGATCATAGTGTCATACACTGATGCGATATATTGAAAAAAACTTAGATTGCTGTTACGTCTTTCATATTTTGGAATGTGTTGCAGGTTTTGATTTTATTAATATGTAAATCCCAGAACTACTTTCAAGTCACATTCCCGAGATAACCTAAGGTTTTATAAAAAAGGTGAGATCTCCGCTCGGACAATGCCTTAAAGGTGTGAGGTTAGAGTCTGGCTGTATCCCAATCTTGAGTCAGACTGGTTCTGTTTCCAAAGTTGGAATTTATAAAATTTTACATGGATTATGAAAAATATTGACTGCCTATGATTGTGTGCTTTTTTTTTTGAACAAAATTGAATGTATCTGCGAATGCAATTCTGTAAATACAAATTCACTCCATCAACTTGTGTGCGTATGTATGCAATAGAGGGACAGAGAGAGTGTGAATGTATGTGTGTGCTTGATAGAACGTGGGGATGTGTGTGTATGAGAGAGGGTCTGTGAGAGTGTTTTGAGAATGTGTGAGAGAGCGTGTTTGTGTAGTGGGGTCACCTGTAGTGTGACACAAATCCAAGGTCCCTGTTGAGGCCCTCCTTATGGATACCAAACTTGGTTATCAACCTCTGCTTGGCCACTCTGCGTTGTTGCATATCCCGAAGTCTGTCTTGGAGGACCGTCACGCAAGGATCCGAGGCTGAATGCCCCTGGTCACTGATGTTCCCTCCCATTCAGAGAATACATCTCCCCACTGTGCGGTGTCCATTTATCCATTGTCGTAGCCTCTGCTTGGTTTCACCATTTATACCATGCCTCAAGCATTATCAGATAGACAACGTTGGCTGAGTCACATGAGTACCTGCCGCGTACATGGTGGGTGGTGTTCCCCATTGATACTACCATTATACATGTCGATGTTATATGTTCAATATAATGCATCCATGTATAACGCTGTGATCTTTTGCTATAAATTCTGTGTTCTATGATCCTACTCCACTAGCTACCTGATGAAGGAGCAGTGGTCTGAAAAGTTGTACTTTCAAATAAACCTGTTGAATTATAACCTGGTGTCATGCAATTAAGTCATGGTCTATCTGTATCTCAATGCCATATACCTATTTTGGTCCCATTACTCTAAAATCATGTTAACATTCTGTTGATGTCTAGCTTCCATAGCCGTCTCAGATCCATTTCGGATTTGCACTGCCTTTTGCCTGAGGACATCAACTCTGTATTACTGAGCTGTAATTTTTAGATTGTCCCATTGCAGTGGACTTGTTTGCAAGAAGAATTAATTAATTACTCTCTCATATATCCTCAGATGCTGAAGCAGTCTGGAATACAAGATCTGGACAATATTCATGCTTGGGCCTGCAAGTGGCATGTGTGTTGCGCAAATGACCAACTCCGACAAACGAGAGTGTATGCATCGAGACATTGGTGGCTCAGTAATTAGCATTGATGTCTCAGCACCAGGGACCAGGTTCGATTCCAGCCTTGGGTGACTGTGTGGAGTTTGCACGTTCTCCCCATGTCTGCGTGGGTTTCCTCCGGATGCTCCAGTTTCCTCCCACAATCCAAGAAGTACAGGTTAGGTGGACTAGCAACACTAAAAAAAAATTGTCTGTAATGTCCAGGCAAGTGCAGGTTAGGGGCTTAGCCAAAGTAAAAACTATATGTGGGGACGGGATGGGGTCCACAGGTCTGGGTGGATGCTGTTTTGGAGGGTTGGTGCAGATATGATAGGCTGAATCCCATTATGATTTTTTTGTACTGTACTGTACTATAGGGATTCTGTGATTCTGTTCTATTATTCTTAATTCTATTATTCTATCACACCTTAATGTTCAATGGCATTTCCACTGCTGACACCCACACTATTGACATCTTGGAGGTTACAATCGACCAGAAATCTGGACCACCCTTATAAACACTTGCGCCACAAGAGCAGCTCAGAGGCTGGGAGGTTTGAGTAGCTATGTCATCTATTGACTCTCAACAAGACAAAACAGCTTGTTTGATCAACACTTGATCCATCAATGGAAATATTGACTCCCCACACCAAAAACACAGATTGGCAACAGTGTGTACCATCTATCGGGTGCATTGCAGCATCTCAAGCTTCCTCTCACAGGACCTTTCCCCAGTAACCCCTGCCACTTAGAAGGAAAAGGGCGTTAGACATACGGGAAAACCACCAGCTCTTGAGTTCTTCTCCAAATCTCTCAACATCCTATGTTGTTATCATTCCTTGACAGTTGCAGCATCAATTTGTTGAAACTCCTTTCTGAGCTGCCCTGTGGATGTCCCTGCAACCCAAGGACTGCAGCAATTCACTACTACCTTTGAAGGTGTAGTTAGGGATAGGTCAGCAAATAGGTGAAAGTGAGGACTGCAGATGCTGGAGATTAGAGTCAAGAGTGTGGTGCTGGAAAAGCACAGCAGGTCAGGCAGCAACCGAGGAGCAGGAACATTGATGTTTCGGGCATAAGCCCTTCATCAGGAACACACACTCCATATAGGTCAGCAAATATTGGCCTAGTCAGCAATGTCCACGTTACTATAAGAATAGCAGTCATATCTTAAATCTCCTCGACCTGAATTATTAATCTGAGAACAGTATGAGCTCTTTGTGGATTGAATTGGTGACAAGCGTACAGACTAACAATCTGTGTTTCGAGATATTTAGTATTGTGGGGTGACTTTGCAGTCTGATCTTTTGCCACCAACACGTGCATTAGAAATCATACAATCCCTACAGTGCAGAAAGAGGCCATTTTGCCTATCAAGTCTACAACAGCCCTCAGAAAAGCATCCCACTCAGTCCCTGCCCCCACCTGATCCCTGTAACTCTGCATTTACTCAATCCATGTCCTACACATCCCTGGATATTACGGGGCAATTTAGAATGGCCAAACCACCTAACCTGCACGTCTTTGGACTGTGGGACGAAATTGGAGTACCCAGAGTAAAGCCATGCAGACACAAGGCGAATGTGCAAACTCCACACAGACAGTTACCCCAGATTGGAATCGAACCCGAGACCCTAGTGCTGTGAGGCAGCACTGTCAACCACTGAGCCACTGTGCCATCCAAATTAATTTTAATTAAAATTAATTAAAGTCGAATCAGTTGTTGCTAGATGCTGTGGTTTTGCTGTGAAGTGAATTCTGATGCTGCAAGTAGATCTAATTTGTGGTGACCTTTTCGTGTGAAATGCATCCTAATTTATGATTACTATTGCTCAAATGGCATTTGGTCGGTAAGTCTCTCGTGGAATGTATTTCTGCATTTAATCCATACTGGATGTTGATACTATTTCTATACCTTCACATCTCATGTGCTGATTGAACACAGAATGTCTTAGGTTGGTATGAATGATAGAGTGCCTGGTTTGTTCACAAGCAAAGATTATCAGTGGGTCTACATTAATGCAATTGCCCTGACTGTGGACTATTGTTAGGAATTAGTGTCATACAGCATGGAAACAGACCCTTTGGTCCAACCAGTCCATGTCAATCATAATACCAAACTAGACTAGTCCCACTTGCCTGCGCTTGGCCTATATCCTTTCAAACATTTCTTATGAGTATTTTAGGTGTCTTTTAAACATTGTAACTGTACCAGTTTTAAACTATTTCAACACTGAGCCTTGTGAAAAGTTTTATTTTCCATTATCGTGTTTGGTGAACTTTTATATTCAATTTATTTTAAATTGCAAAATTCAGCGAGCAGTTTTTATTTAAGGAAAGGGTGCATTTATTGTAAACACCAACACCAGATGGAGTATGTGCACAGCAACAAAGTGGCACTGCCAGCCAACACCAACAATGCATGTGCTAGCAACTGTTTTAGCATGTAGAAACCGACGTGGGTCACTCCTGAGCAAGGGGAAGCACTGCATTCCCAGCCTTTAGGCATAGCCTCTCCTATCATCAGGAAGGGCTTGGACCCAAGTGGTAGAGTGGCTGGAGAAGGCTGGGATTAAAAGCAGAGGTGGGAAAGGAGAACTCCCTCGTCTGTCCCCAGCAGCTGATGAAATTTTGGCTACATCTGTACATGGTGCCGTTTTGGTGATGTGGATAATTAGTCCATTTGAAAAATAAATGATCAAACTAAGTCAGTATCGAGAGTAACTCCAATGGTCACTCTGCACCTTACACAGGCTACCTTGGGAGTGGAAATATTACTGTGGTCTATATGCAGTTCAATGGGATGAAATTTGAAAAGTTGCTGTTGGTTTCTGCTGATGCCAAGTCATGTTGATTTTAAAAAGAACCTCCATTCAAGCTGAGTTTAGCTTGGAGATCATAGCTGGCACAATTGTGAGAGAATGGTAAGAGCAGTTAACTCTGCAGCAGCATTTTGCTGCATGGCATCCAATTTCCTAATGACAAGCTTTTTCCTGATACTGTCCCGTGATAAGATAATATGTCTATACTGCTTGACAAATATACTGTTTGAAATACAAGCCATGCCAATCCCTGTGGAACGTTTTGACAGAGGTATTCAAGATCATGAATGGTCTGGATGGAGCAGATAGAGAAATTGTTTGCACATGTGAAAGAACTGAGAACAAGAGGGCTGAGATTTAAAACAAGTGGCAGAAAGAAACCAAAGTGTTATGATTTATTACTGGACAAGACATCCCAGATTGAAGTCTGGCTTGACATTTGTTTTTTGTTGGTTGTCACAAGATGGTCTTTCGCGAAAATGCAAATTCACACTGTGCTACAGATTCAGATTTAGCAATAAAATGCAAGTTTATTGCACAAAGAGTTGAAGGTAATGTAGTTTAAAAAAATAAAACACAAGTTTAAACACTTAGTAACACATTTTAATGTGTTACTATCACTGGGGTAGCATGTTGGAAATGAAGACTTCCTTATTCCCGGAGTCGTCATAAACATTAAAGATTTTAAGATGAGTGAAGATTTCCCCAATTTACCTCTTAGATTCAGGTTGACAGCATGGATCAGATCTCTATACTTGACAAGAATGACTCTTTATTACAAATAAATATATTTTAACTATAGATAACCAATTATGAACTGTTGACACATAGCTGTACCAGGTAAAACTCTAACCCACAATAATATTTCCCCTCTGTACACACACATGAAGACATAAGAAAAGGGTTTTGTGAGAGAAAGGAAAGACATGGAAGATGATCCCTGTCTGCAAAGTTTGCTGATCAGAACTCAATATTTCTTCTCAAGATTCTTTCACTTGCATGAGATTCTAGATGACTGGTTCACACACATAAAGGTCTCTGACGTCTTAATTAAAAGTCACAGCTTATAGCAAATGAAGAGGGAAAATAAACTGGCTATCTTCAGGTTTTGGATGCTTTCTACTGCAAAGCAAAAGCAGCTCCTTCCAATGTCCAGTAACTTCTGATCCAAAAATTCACACATCCCAAGCTGTTCAGCTACTTTGGAGCCCGTCACATAGTTAGTTATTGGCAGGCAGGATGTCTCTGTCATTGATAGCTGCTCTCCATTTCACAGGTCAATCAGTTGTGTTTTGCCAGTCAGATCTTCATCTGTCACAGCTTCCAAGCTCCAGCTCACTTGTAACTAGACCTCTTCTCAATGCTTGAACAGACAGCTTCATAAATAGCACTTGCAATGAGTGTAAAGTTACTTGCTTGAAAAGTACAGTAATCCTTCAACAATCCTTAATTTTTAAATCAATCCTTTTCCCATTTCAGTTAATAATGAAAAATTTTAAGAATTAAAGGGGATGTTCTTTCACAAAATACAATCCCATTGATCTCAACAACGTCCCATTACAGCACTCGAACATCAGCTCTTCTCTATCCCACGTATGATTTGACTTAGCTATGGCTTCAGTTCACAGTCAGGAGAACATGATAGCCTCTTTCCAGATTCGTAATATAATTAAAACAATTCTTCTACATATCCAGTTTTAACTAAATACCCTGCAGAACTGTCCAAACTGAAACTAAAATGTTGGCAAAGTGTCACTGAATTCAACAGTAGGTCTGTTTTTCTTTCAATGAATGCTGCCAGATCTGCTGAGTTTGTCCAGCACTTTCTGGTTTTGTTTGGAAGTTTAAAAAAAAACTTTTTTTAAGCTATGGGTGTTTTCCCTAAGCCCCTCCAAAATGACTAAATATTGAAAATGCTATCTGAAAACTTAATACTCATTAGTGAAGTTTCCCAATGTAAACACAAATTCATCACTCCCCAAAACTCTCTCTCCCAGACAGTGTATTAAAAGGCATGGCTACAAAAGTGACATGAGGAACTTCTTTCACACACTCAGTGGTTAGGAACTGGAGTGAACTGTCAGAGTGTCAGAGCCAGATTCAATCAGTTTGGAGATGCCAGTGTTGGACTGGGGTGTACAAATTTAAAAATCACACAACACCAGGTTATAGTCCAACAGATTTAATTGGAAGCACCAGCTTTTGGAGTGACGCTCCTTCATCAGGTGGTTGTGGAGACTCAATCAATTCCAGATTCAATCGAGGCATTCAAAAGGGAAGTTGACTATTATTTGAGGAGAAGAATATATCGGGTTACAGAGAGAAGACTGGAAAATGGCACAATGTTACTTGTGCATTTGGAGAGCCAGAGTAGTCTTGGTTTACTGAATAGCCTTCCTCTGTGCTGCAACAATTCTGGGATTCTATTCCAGTACAGTTCGCTACTTTTGTACCAGGTTTTCTTGCTTTCCATTCAGTGCTTCACAGCTCAAGCTGGCTGATAGTTACATTCAGTTTCCAGTGGGCAAACTAACTCTCCTATCCTTACCTATTGCATGTTGCCTTCAGTAGCACTGCAGAGATTGGCAACCAAGTTATTGTCTGGGAACCCGACACACATTAAATCAGGGTTGAGGTGTATAGACAGCACGAGGAGTTAAAAGCAGCTTTGTGCTATTATATGTTTGACCCTATCAAATCCCTCCGGGCTTCTTTTCACACCTTGACCTGATTCTCTTTTCTGCCTTTGTCTATCAGCAATGACCCATCTTGGTTGTGAGTCACAGAGTTCCAGGTTTAAGTTCCACTCCAGGATTTGAGCACAAAACTAAATGCTGACTCTCCAGTGCAGCAGTGACAGAGTAGTGTAACATCCGAGGTGCTACCTTTTGAATGAGACATTAGACTGAAGGCCTGTTTGGATGAATGTGAAAAATCCTAATGACAGTATGTTGAAGAAGAGGAGGAGAGTTATCCTCAGTGACCTGGTCAATATTTATCTGTCAATTAACATCACAAGAAAACAAATTACCTGGCCACTATCGAATTGCTGGTTTGTGAAATTGATGTGCATATATTGACTGCCGTGTCTCCTACATTATTATATTGATGAAACTTTTGAAACAAGTAGTTTCGTCACTGTAAAGACTTTGAGATTTCAGTTGTGGAAAGTGCTATACTGAATAAAAATAAGTATGTATTATTTCTTCTTCAGTTTCCTTAGTGGTGTATGAGACAGTCAAGGCACATAGTTTGGTCCATTTCCCCAGACTGGCTTTCTTGTAGCCTGTTAACCATCACCAGAGACTGTCGCTTGAGAGGCTGCAGTTCTCATTGAGCATGGCTGACCGAAGGTGTGTCCAGCTCTTAATGCTTGCATTTGGCATATTGGAAGAACTTACAGCTAATAATCAACATATAGGTGTGTTCATAATCTTGACCATCCTGGAACAGGACTTGAACCTGGAGGGCTGGCTCAGAGGCAGGGACACTACCCACTGTGCAACAAGACCTAATTTTCTTACTACATGTCCCTATTATACTCTGGTCGTCTTGATCTTAGTATTTTTGGTGCACTTCATGGGGTGAAGGTCTATCCAAAGCAACAATGCCAAAGTCCTATTATTTATTTGTAAGAACGAGCTGAGAGTTCAACTTATCTATTGACAGAACACAGCCTTTTCCTTTGGAAGTAAATTAATTTGTGAAATGATACTTTCCACTCTCTGGAGCCTCACTACGGCCTATATACATAATATCTTTTAGGAAGAAGCATTGTCTCATGATTAACAAAAATTGATTGCTGGATACAAAAAGGTTAACAGGAACACACAAACAGGTGATATACATCACTCTTAACTGAATAAGTTTGGGAGTTATAAAATTGCTTGTCCAGCAAGTGGCACTGTAACACCGCTGTTCTCAGTATTATAAAAATGTTTTTAACACAGTCCATGGAAAACTGCAGTCGTACTCCAGGGACTGCAATTCTTTAAATGACAAATGAGTTCTAACTTTAATCTAATGGGCAGCAGCAGTAACATTACAGTTTATCAAGATAACTATGGTCACTGTAATTTGGCTGTGCTTGTTTTGTGAAGTCGAATGAGTTTTTGGTGCTAAATATTCATGGTTTCTCCTGCCCTGAAACTGGCAGAAGCCCCTTGGGGTCCTACTGACTTGAGTTACAAAATTACCAGTTGCTGCTGTTATTAATTAAATTTCCAGGCCATCTCCTTTAGCATTTTGCTGGATCTCTATCTGGTGACCATTTTGGTAAACCCCAGTTAGCTCTTTAGGAATTATGACACAGGAGACATGTTGGTGAGGAAAGAATTGGAAATGCAGAGGAAAATATTCAAAGATTGGCCACATCGGCAGTTTGAAAGGACTAATCGCTTGATCCTCAAGCTGTTTGGTCATACCAGGAACATGTATCACCCATGTGTATTACTACCTCAATGTTTTAACATAAGGATTGAATGTTCAGTTGTTGAGATTCATAAATGTGAGGTCTACTGGGAATATTGTGGTGAGGTTCTGAGACTACACTTTAAAGTTAAGAGCCCATAATGCAATACAGTCTTTACACAAAAGCAGTTCTCAATTGAGCAGTGCTTTTCGTTCAGATTTTCAGGGTGGGAACACTGAACTGTGCAAAGTAAGATAGCCCGCTGCTCAAGAGTAGACTTTGTATGTTTTATGGATATCTTCCATATTTCAGTGGCATCTGTCACACTTCTAAATTAGTCTTCGCAGCTTGCATTCTAAGAATTAATTCGCCTTGCCCTGTGGTGACACGTAAAATAAAGTGACCCGGGGTACAGTGAATAACCCAGTCCTCCCAACAATATCTTGTACATGAAACTGTTTTTTTTTGTGTGTACTTATTCAGTCACCCACATGGTATACCTAGACAACACCAAATGAGTGAAAACTTAGAGCGACTAAGTTTTTCCATTCTAGATGGCAGAGCTGAAATTATGATCAGATTCAGTCAATGTAATGTTGTTCCACGTAATAATTTGAAAATAATGTACATTTATTTTATTTCTTTCACTGGATGTGGGCTGTCCTAGTAAGGCTAACATTTATTGATTGCCCTGGAGAATGTAATCGTGAGCTGAAAATGTGTTGCTGGAAAAGCGCAGCAGGTCAGGCAGCATCCAAGGAGCAGGAGAATCGACGTTTCGGGCATGAGCCCTTCTTCAGGCCCTTCTTCTCCTGCTCCTTGGATGCTGCCTGACCTGCTGCTCTTTTCCAGCAATACATTTTCAGCTCTGATCTCCAGCATCTGCAGTCCTCACTTTCTCCTAGAATGTAATCGTGAGTTGTCTTCTTGAACTGCTGTATTCCTGGGGTCTAGACGCACCCACAATGCTGTTAGGAAGTGTGTTCCAGGATTTTGAACTCGTGAAAGTGTGGTGAAAGAGTCCCAAATTTGGGTTTGTGAGTGGCTTGAAGTGGGAGTTGCCAGTGATGCTCCCATTCTTCCACTGCCCTTATCGATGATGGAGATCCTCCGCCGGTTGTCTTTTTAATTCATTGTCATTCATGGTGGGATGTGGCAGGACTGCAGCACTTCATTCTGATTCATTGGTTACAGGATTGTTTAGCTTTATCTACCTGAGTTGTGGTTTGAAATGCTTTGTCTCCTGGTGTAGGCGAGACACATCCAATTTGTCTCAAAGTGAAGAGAGCTGGTCAAAAGTTAAAGTAAACAAAATATTGAGGGTTATTGTGATAGAACTGAGTTATATGATTAATTGGGAAGCACTACCAAATAACCATGACTGGCATGAAGGGTCGAATGGCCTTTCTGTGTTTTATCATTCTATGAATTACATACTGCTGCTACTGTTAGCCACACAACTAGTCCTGTGTTGGAGCTTCATCAGCTTGACACTCTAAATTTAGGTATGGCTGGTGCTACTCTTGGCTTGCCATTGTGTACACTCTCTTTTTGAACCAGGGTTGGTCCTTCAGCTTGATTATATTGATAGTGTGTAAGGGGGTGGCACGTTGGCTCAATGGTTACCAATGCAGCTTCACAGCGCCATGGACCCGGGTTCAATTCCAACCTTGGATGAGTGTCTGTGTGGGGTTTGCACATTCTCCCTGTGTCTGCGTGGGTTTCCTCCGGGTACTTAAGTTTCCTCAAACAATTCGGAGATTTGCAGATTAGGTGAATTGGCCATGCTAAATTGCCCATGGTGTTCGAGGATGTGTAGGTTAGGTGCATTAGTCAGGGTAAATATACGCTAGGGGAATGGGTCTGGGTGGGTTACTCTTCGGAGGGTCAGTGTGGACCTGTTGGACCGAAGGGCCTGTTTCAACACTGTAGGGATTCTAATCTCTATGCTAGGCTATGAAGTTACACATTGTGATTAAATGTAATTCTGCTATTGCAGATGGCTAAAAGCACAACATGGATGCCAAGCTTTGAGTTGCTAGATCTGTGCCATATCTGTCACATTTAGCACTGCGGTAATATGACATAGCATGATGAAGAGAGTGGCCTCAACTTGAAGTCAGAACTTCCATTTCCACGAGAACTGTGTGGCAGTCTTTGCTACCAATGCTGTCAAGGATAGATACAAGTATGAGAGGTAGATTGGGGAGGTCTAGTAGGTTTTCTCTTCCTGTTAATTACCTCACCATTTGCTGCAGGTCTACTTCAGCAACTACGTTGTTTAGCACACAGCCAACTAGGGGAGGAGTAGTGCGACAGACCCACCTTATAGACTCCCGTCACCCCAAAGAATCCATTCTGTGCCCTTACCACGCTCGATGCTCATATGCTACTAATTTAAAGTCATTCTTGCCAAATCTTCTGAAAGTAGAAAGATAGATAAATGACTTAATAGCTTTTGTGGAGTAAGTTATGTTAAGACTGGTTAAGTTTATTCAAGGGTTATTTAGACATGAAGTCAGAAATTTAACTTTGCCTGTGGAGAAAGTCCGTTTTTGAGACTGCAGATAACATTGCTGTGGTCTGTGCTGTTCTGGAGTTTCTGTGTATTGATGTGTAATTTTCTGATTAGAAAGAAATTTTAAATTGACCTCGCCTCCTGTCTTCTCCCAGTTTTCCCCTCATCGACACAAGCTGTTCCTTTCCTCAGATGTCCCCTCTTCCTTTCCTCACTTGTGTCTGTTCTCCATTCACCCGTATCTTTAATGCTGCCTTTGGGAATTGTACAGCAGGCTTACTGCACTGAAAGGAGCTCGTTTGCTTTTTTGAGGAAGTAGTAAACAATGCAGGCTCTATATCTCGGCACAATTTGTGGCCAACTTGGTGAGTGATCCATGATTGGAGTTGCAGATGTAGGTATTGTATACAGCAGCAGTAATGGTTTTCATATGCCTGCACTTCAGTTAACCTAGGCAATTTACCATGTGTGATGACAGCTGATTAAGTTTTTATTATCAGATGAATTACAGCCTGTGTTTGAGTAGAATTTATGCAGCTTAATATTGTCGTCTATTAGAACAAGGCAGTCAAACTCACGAGTGAGTTCCCCCACTTCTGTCCAGTAATGCAGACATTGCCAAGTTTCTGGCTGCCTCTCATTAAGACATTATTTTTTGATTAGTTTACGGTCACCAATCAGGTCACCATTCTTGCAGTGTCAGATTGGGGAGGGGAATAGCTTTTGTAGAATGGGGAGCATGTCACATGGCATACTTTGATCCTGTACAATATTCATGTATGTATTGGTCCCATAAAAGACGCTAGGTTATGGTCATGATGTGAAACTCACGCTAAATTCTCATTTCCAAAGCCCAGCTGTGGACACTGAGGCACACGTACTCCTATATCTCAAATATTCTAAAGATGTGACTTTAACTACTGAACCATCAGGTGCATTTTGAAAAGTAAAACTTGTAGGTTATATAGCGAAGGCAAGCTGCGGATGTTTAGAATTACATTAACTGTGGGGACTCATAATCTGCAGTCAAAATATTCAGATTATTAATGACTCTCAATGACCAATTTGACTGTAAAGGTCAGTGTGCAGGGAAGCTAGAGGGTGACAGTGATTGGTCTGATTCCAATAGTCAGTGGGCAATGCCAGATCAGAGATAGCATTGAGCTGAGTGTAGACCAATGATATCCAAACACCATGTTGCTGTGTTCTGAGGTTCTATTTATCTCTAACATACTGAAGGATGAATCTTGCCACGTTGCCACAGAGCACTGCAGTAAGTTGGACTGTTTGGTACCTTGTAGTGAAGCTTTTATGCAGAGAAACAATTGGGTACTGATCCAAATGCAATGTCTTCAAGGTCCTTTGGGAAAGGGAGATGGTAAAGGAGATGATTCATGGAGCAGACTGTTAAAGTCATCTGGTAAAGCACTTAGTCTTCAGAACTTCCAAACAAAAATCAACATACAGCTTATTTGATTGGATGGGAAAGCCCCCCCAGTCTACATACCTGGAATCCAAACACTCCTCACTCTGTGCCTGCAGTGGGGAAGAACTGCTGTGTGCATCCTTCTGCAATTTACTCTTATAAACAAGACCTGGAAAGAGATGCAGTGATTTTTGCCAAAGTTCATCGCATGCAGTTTTGTAACACTGTGCTCCAGACAGCCCCAGTACCATATGCACTATGATAAACGACAACTGCTCCATTGAGGATCATCACATTTTGAAGATGCCCCTTTCTGCTGCTTAAAAATTGCTGGCTTTCCTGCACAAAGAGCTATTATGAACAACTAGCTACTACAGACTGACACATTCCAAGATCCAGGACTATATGCTGAGGGTGTACAAAGTTTAAAAATCACACAACACCAGGTTATAGTCCAGCAGGTCTATTTGGAAGCACTAG
This sequence comes from Chiloscyllium plagiosum, assembly GCF_004010195.1. NCBI lineage: Eukaryota > Metazoa > Chordata > Chondrichthyes > Orectolobiformes > Hemiscylliidae > Chiloscyllium > Chiloscyllium plagiosum. Next base: position 85,414,210 of record NC_057719.1, on the reverse strand, counting down.
CTTTTGGAGCGCTGTTCCTTCATCTGGTGGTTGTGGAGAATAAGATTGTAAGATGCAGAATTTATAGCAAAAGTTTACAGTGTGATGGAACTGAAATAATATATTGAAAAAGACCTGGATTGTTTGTTAAGTCTCTCCACTTTTAGAATGACCATGTTGGTTTCAGTTCTTTCATATGTAAATTGCAAAACCTTTTTTAAAAGTTCTCCAGTATATGCTGAGGGTGCAGTAAAGCTTGGGCCAACAACAGCAAAGACACAATAGGGAAGGCCATTTTCTAAGGCCTATGGCAAATACTGTGTTCAAAGAAACTGATCTGTTTTGCACTTTATTCGATGTTAAATTTGTAACTTAAGAATTTTTTGTGAATTAAATGTATTTTAGGTGAAAAAGAGATTGCCAGGCTGGCTATCATAGCCCAATGGGTGTGGTTTCTTGAGAAGCAAACGAAAACAGAAGGTTCTGAAGAAGGGTCACTGGACTCAAAAGACTAACTTCTGTCTTTTTTCCATAGATGCTACCAGACCTGCTGAGTTTCTCCAAAACTTTCTGGTCTCATTTGTTTCAGATCTCCAGCACATGAGGTTCTTTAATTTTAGGGATTTGATTAGAAGCTGGGTATAGTCGATTTTTGTTGTGATTTCTAGTAATATTTGATGAAGTGGTAAAGTGGATATTGGGGGCCAGAACATCAGAACAAATATGGACTCCAGGATGATGATTCTAACCTAAATATCAAGAAACTGAGGAATGCCTACTTGATGCAGGGACCATGTCAGTTTACGAGGATAGGTTAGATTAGACTAAATTACCTACAGTGTGGAAACAGGCCCTTCGGCCCAACAAGTCCACACCGACCCTCCGAAGAGAAACCCACCTCCCGATATTTACCCCCGACTAATCCACCTAACACTATAGGCAATTTAACATAGCCAATTCACCTGGCCTGCACATTTTTGGACTGTGGGAGGAAACCAGACCACCCGGAGGAAACACGTGCAAACTCCACACACACAATTGCCCGAGGCAGGAATTGAACCCGGGTCCCTGGCACTGTGAGGCAGCAGTGCTAACCACTGAGCCACCGTACTGCCCAATAGATAATGATTCCCTGATTTTCATTGTTTCATTATTAATAGCTCCACTATTGGCAGCCTTCAATTTCCTAGGTCCGATGTTCACAAATTCAGTTGATATCATTAGAAGTAATTATGAAGAACTAATTGATGTAAACTCCAAATTGATTGACCGATGTTATAATCATAGAATCCCTACAGTGTGTAAAAAGGCCATTCAGCCCATCAAGTCTGCACTAACTGAAGAGCATCCAAAACAGACAGACCCACCAACCCTACCCTATCCCCGTAACCCTGCATATTCAACTAGCCTGCACAACCCTGGACACTATATGGGCAATTTAGTGTGACCAATCCACCTAACGTACACATCTTTGGACTGTTGGAGGAAACCAAAGCATCTGAAGGAAACCCACGCAGACACAGGGAGAATGTGCAAACTCCAGATAGGCAGCCAAGACTGGAATCAAACCAGAGTCCCTGATGCTGGAAGGCAGCAGTGCTAACCACTGAGCCACCATTGCGGGAAAGAACCTGCTTTTCTTGTATAACTAGTCTCACCAAAATGGTTGAAATTCAATCACAATAGCTCCATGTAATTTTTGACTATATCAATATAGAATGGAACAGAGACTGGTCATTTTGTGGAAAATGGCTAACCTTCTGATTTTACAAAATCACTCCATTGCCAAGGCACAGGTCGAGAGTGACATGGACTTGTCTGGATAGGTGCCGCTCCAGTAACTCTCAGGAAGCCATAAAGCCAAAGTTGTTGGCCAGACTGGCACTTTGCCCTTTATCCTAAATATCAATGCCCTCCATTATTGCCATATCTTGTCCACAGCATGTATTCATGATTCTTTGCAAACCCTTCTGTAAATCCTAACTTCTACCACTTAGAAGTACAAGGGCAGCAAAACCGATGGTGCACCATTAGCTCCAAAGTACTGGGAACATAGAAAGTTCAACTGCATAACCCAAATGCCTCTGTATGAATATAAAATTCATCAAAAATAATATACTGTTTGTATTTCAGTATTGCTTGTGTGTAATTTTAAAGTGGGCTTCATTTAAAGTCCCTGACTTGATGCCAAGCCTGTGCGTGTGAGCCCCAATCCAGGAAATGTCTGTGTGGCATTCTGCCGCATTATGTACTTCTACCCTGTTTTCCTGTATATTTCTCTGGGGCATGAACTGATCGTTATGATAAGAGGATCTGTGACACATTTAACCCCATCAATCCCTTGTTACTTTCACTTAAACTTTGACAATTGAGTAGTTTGCCATTGGCATCTAAATTGACTGTATAGGCAGAATTTAGTTCTTGTGACAGCAATTCTCCCTCCTTGAGATGGACACTGAGTGCATTTCAATGAGGGACTACCCTGGTAGACTGTGCAGCAAACCCTATTAGGTTTGCTGGCAGTCTTTGTGAGGCACATCTTATTCAATCTCTAAGCTTTTAAATCCCAGTTTGTTAATGAGGCTAATTGACCTGTTGCCACTGGACAGCATTCCCACACTAAGCCCTTCCTGCTCCCCTCTAAATTGGGCACTGTTTTTCCAAGGCTGGGTATTGGACAATTGTACCCCTGTCATTTACTGCCATCACGTCTGCTCTGAAGGACTGTATTAATTGCTGTCTCGGAACTATGTATGTTAGTATTGTCGTCAGGTTGCCTTAGCAGATGAACAGTGATGTACAATTTGGAAAATAGATGTTATGTTCAGCAATATATTCCATCTCTTAGCTTAACCCATTGAATCAAACTGTACCCACGATCTATAATCACTAATCCTTCATGTGGGTGTTAATATCTTTTCATTTAAGTATGCAAAGCAAACTTGGACTTAAGCTATAATTGCATGTAGCATGTTCTTTCAGAGTTTGTGTGAGTGTGTATGTTTGTATGTATCATATATAGTAAAGAAAAACCACTATGTAAATTTGTTACTCTCCACTCCCGGCACCTTCCCCTGCAACCGCAAGAAATGCAAAACTTGCGCCCACACCTCCCCCCTTACTTCCCTTCAAGGCCCCAAGGGATACTTCCATATCCGCCACAAATTCACCTGCACCTCCACACACA
>NC_057719.1:85399644-85410854 GCF_004010195.1 Chiloscyllium plagiosum | reverse complement strand
CCTATCACCCTCACCTTGACCTCCTTCCACCTATTGCATCTCTAACGCCCCTCCCCCAAGTCCCTCCTCCCTAACTTTTATCTTAGCCTGCTGGACACACTTTCCTCATTCTTGAAGAAGAGCTTATGCCCGAAATGTCGATTCTCCTGTTCCTTGGATGCTGCCTGACCTGCTGCGCTTTTCCAGCAACACATTTTCTACTCTCTAATTATGTCCTGCATCAGCAATACTACTGTAATACGTAAATGTTATGTTTGCAGCTCCCCAGCCTCAGTGTTAACTAATGGAGTTGATGAGGGGGAACCAATTGATGTAGTTTATTTGAACCTCCATAAGGTTTTTAACAAAGTCCCACATAAGAGATTAGCATGTGCAGTAAAAGGACATGGAATTGGGGTTAGTGGCAGAACAAGAGTGGGAATAAACGGGTCGTTTCCGAATGGCAGTGACTAGTGGGGTATCACAGGAATTGGTGGTAGGACACCAGCTACTTACAATGTATATTAATTTGGCTGAGTGAGCTAAATGTAGTATGTCTACATTTGCAGATGATACAAAAGTGGGTGGGGGGGTAAACTGTGAGGAGGATACAGAGATGCTTCAGTGTGATTTGGACACAGAGTGAGGTGGGCAAATGTGTGGCAGGTGCAGTAGGATGTGGACAAATGTGAGACTATCTACTTTGGGAGAAGAAAACAGGAATGTGATTATTACTTGAATGGCTACAAATTTAGGGAGGGAAATGTGTAACAAGATCTGGATGTCTTTGTTTACCAGTCACTGAAGGTAAGCATGTAAGTGCAGCAGGAGGTCATGTGTTGGCTTTCATAGCGAGAGGATTTGAGTACAGGAGTAGGTTATCTTGCTGAAATTATACAGGGCCTTGGTAAGACCATGCCTGGAATATTGTGTGCAGTTTTGGCCGCCTCCTGTGAGGAAAGATGCTCTTGCTACAGAGGGAATGCAGCAAAAGGTTTACTAGACTGATTCCTGGAATGGCAGGGCTGATATGAGGAGAAGTTAAGTTGTTTAGGGTTATATTCGCTGAGGTTCAGAAGAATGAGGGTGGAATCTCATAGAAAACTATAAAATGCTAATAGGATGAGACCGGTAGATGCAGAAAAGATTTTCTTAATGACGGGGAGTCCAGAACCAGGGGTCACTGTCTCAAGGGAAGGGGTAAACCAGTTAAACCATTTAGTGCTGAGATCAAGATAAAGTTCTGCACTCGGACAGTGGTCAATCTGTGAAATTTGCTACCACAGAAAGCAGTTGAAATCACACTCAAGGGGCTGAATGACCTATGTTAAACCATTTTAATCATTTATTTTCCAAATTGCTACTGTTTGGCTATTTAAATGTATCTATCAAATTGGAATCCAGCCACTTGAAAATAAATACAGAATGCATAGTTTAAACCCCTTTTTCACTGAAGACTTGGTTTTGTACTCTGCTGTGCAAAGCTGTGGAAGATCAGTAAATGTGTAGCAAATTAAGTGCTTGCTTTGTGTTATATTTTGTTGATGAGAAGCTGATTGCTCTGCTCTGCTTTTTAAAAGCAAAACTGATTGCACTGCTCATGATGAATCAGACAAAGAGAAATCTGTTAGTTGCATTGTGGCCATTACAAGTTCACCACATCTGATCTCTGAATAATTGTGTGTTCTGTACTGTCCTGCCTATCACTTCAACCTCACCAAACTCAGCACAGCATCTCCGGTTTAGTTCTTAATTTTTTTCATTATAAATATAAATAAGTGATAGGCAGGACAGTACAACTGTGGGAAAATATTGAATTATAGGGACAAAGCAGAAGTTCACAAAATGAAATGTCTATGTTCTCTTGAGAGCCAAAGAGTGGAAGGGGGGCAGTTTCACAGCCCAAATTCTCAGTGTCCCTATTTAACAAACTCCAGCATCAGAAGAACCACCGTCAAAAGCCTTTGTGCTAATTTTCCAAAATTCTCTAAGGCTGGGAAGGTTCCATAAAGTAGCAAATATAATCCTTCTATTCAAGAAGAGAGGAAGGCAGAAAATAGGTAACAATAGGCCATTTAGCTCGACTTCCATCATAAGGAATATATCCCAGTGAGGAAGAAAGATTCTAGAAGGGGGATAAACCAACCACAGTGAACCAAGGAATTTAAGAATAGTATCAGATTGAAAGAAAAAGTACTGTGTGACAAAAATGAGTTGAAACATGGAGTATTGGGAAAGTTTTAAAAGAAAAGCACAGCAACAAAAGATGATTTTAAAAATATAGAAGCAGGGAGAAAATAAATGTTGAGGGTAAACTGGTAAGTAATATCAAAACAGACAGCAAAATACATAAAATACATAAAAAAATGGAGAGGTCAAAGTGAACATGGGCCACTTTGAGAATGAGGCTATGGAAATAATAATTGGGAACCAGGAAATGGCAGAGGATTTGAATAAATTCTTTGTATCAATCTTCACAGTAGAAAATGCTGAGGAGGTCCAAAAACTCAAGGAATCAGGAAGAGTCAGCATGATTTTGTGAAAGAGGAATCCTATTTCGTCAGTTGGAGTTCTTTTGAAGGAGTAAAATGCTGTATGGCCAATAATGTACTGTATTTGGATTTATAGAAGGCATTTGACAAGGAGCCACGTAAAGTTATTGGGCAGGGTAAAAGAACATGCAGTAGGATTATTTGCAAGCTTTTGAATTGAATAGAGGTGTTGAGTCCCTGAAAAGCAGAACTGGCAGAAGTCAACCATCAAGGCTAAGGGCAGCATCAACAGAGGGCTTGGAAACAATGTCACTTGCTCAGCTTTAAGGGACAGAGCAGCAAACCTTGGGGACAGGATGAGAGGTAAAAGTCACATTTGGGTGTGTATGTGTCTCTGTGCCTGAGTGGCAGGGCTGGGGACTAGTTAATTAATTCGGGAAGTAAATTCACCATCTGATCTAATACTGAGCTAGTTGGACCAGAAAGTCCCAGGTTCAAACCCTGATCTGTGTTGGATTAACTGATTTTAGCCTAAGCAGCCTTGGGCTTCTTTAATTCACATTAGGCTCTTGGATGAATGTTAGAAAAGTAACAAGTTTCTACCCATTTCTTGTGAATGAAGTCCTGTAGAAAACTGCCATATTTGGATATTATTAAACATGTGAGGATCGGAACAAGCTAGGCTTGTGATGCTAGTGTGACAGTAAAATACTGCAGGTACTGGAAATCTGAAATAAAAACCATGTGCTGGAGCAATTCAACAGATTTGCGAGAGAAGCAGAGACAATGTTTCAAGTCCAGCATGACTGTTCAGAAGAAGAAGAACGTTATTGAACTTGAGATATCAATTCTGTTCCTCTGTGCATGACTGCTGCCAGACCTCCTGAGTTTATCCACTTTGTGTTTTTAACTGGGCTTATGATACTGTCAGATTCACGAAGCCTGACAGTATCCGGTGTTGTATTTTGTACCATAGAGACTGTCAACTCCTGGGGAATTGTACCCCAGCAAGCATCATCTTTATGGAAGGCAATAGGAGGAATGAATTAGGAGAAGCACTAATTCTGATAAATATGTTAAGATGTGAACCATCTCAATGAAAATTGTTTTATTTGCTGAGATCTTTTTATCAAAAGATAACGTCCCCACTGGTGACCAGACTCCCTTTAGTGCACACATCCATTTTTAGTCATCCTTGAAATTTAAAAATATCTTTTTGAGTAATTTTCCTCATACTTGTGTTTCCTTTTAGAACCATCTTCCCAGCAAAGCGCTGTAGTGTGTTCTGCTTAGAAAGAAATATTTTCTCATCAGCTTGTTCAGAGATGTTATTGCACATTTCTGGAGCAGGTGGGACTTGAACCTGGGTTGTCTGGCTCAGAGATACGGATGCTACCACTGTGCCAGTTAAATGGGTACTGGAGTTGTTAGTTTCATCCTCTTTGTGATACAGCATTGGGTTTGACAATGAATATTCAATTCTGAATCGACCTTATTGAGACAAAGTGAGAGCAAGCTTATAAGGACAATAAATTCAGGCAACAATTTGCTATCTAAAGCAGATTAAATACTTCCTATATTAATTCTGGATGGGAAAACACCCCCTTCTTGCAGTTTCACCCTTCTAGCTTCTTTTTTCAGCTTTCTACTCTGTGTCATCTTCTATCTTCTGTGGTGTTTGCCTTCTTCTGCCATCGTTGTCTTCAGAATCTTTTTTTGGTTCTCTACTGATGAAAGAGCCTTCTCTTTTACTGGCCCACAACCACATACATGTTACCATGGACTGCACTCACTGTCTATGAGTGCACATGTGTTTTTCCTTAAGAATTTGCAGCTTTTGTGATTTCTATGTCTGATGTCGATCAATGTCCTGTTTCCACCAGCTCTGGCTTGGAAATAATCCTGCTCTGCAATTGGGTTACATCTGCTCCAGAATTCAGCATATGCAAGTAGTTTTGAAGCCTGACGTTTTCTTGTATGTTTCCCTTTTTAGTGTTACCCTGCCTCGCAGCCATATGCAGGGATGCACGATTTCTGCCAACTCCCCATCTTGTTGGGGAGAAATCCTCTCTGACAATTCAATACTTACGTATTAAGAAAAAGCAGCAAACTCTAAGTCTCACTTTATCCTCTTCAGCTCCTGTATCAGATACTTCTAATAATACAGGATGACAATTCTGAGTAGAATAATGGCCAGATTGAAACCGAGGACATCCAAGTTGGATCTAAACTACAAACTTCGGTGATGCAGAACCTTCTTCCCTTGGTTGTTGTTTTCCTAACTCTGGTAATTTATCACTGTCTTGTTGCATTCTGGTTGAAAGATTGTACAGGTATTTGAAACACATTGATCCTTTGGGTGTTGCATTGGAAACTGAGAAAAGTGTAGGATGTCCAAATTGATAGTCTTAAGGATGATATTTTGCATGAAAATGTATCATAGAGTCATACAGTGTGGAGACAGATTCCATGCTGACCAAGTTTCCCAAACTAATCTGGTCCCATTTGCTTGCATTTGGCCCATACCACTGTAAACCTTTCCTATTCGTGTATCTGTCCAAATATCTTTTAAACATTGTATATGTGCCTGCATATACTATTTCCTCTGACAGTTCATTGCACATATGAACCACTGTGTACAGGAAAAAGTTGCCTCTCAAGTCCCTGTTAAATCCTCTCTCACCTTAAAATTTGTGCCCTCTAGTTTTGAACTCCCCTATCTGAGGGAAAAGACCTTTGCTATATACTTTACCTACTCTCCTCATGATTTTTAAACCTCCATAAGGTTACCTTCCAACTTCCTATGTTCCAGTATCTACAGGAATAGTGCCAGAAGACTGGAGGATAGCAAATGTTGTTCCCTTTTTCAAGAAGGGAATAGAGACAACCCTGGTAATTATAGACCTGTGAGCCTTACTTCAGTTGTGGGGAAAGTGTTGGAAAAGTTTATAAGAGAGAGGATTTATAATCATCTCAAAAGGAATAAGGGATAACCAATTTGGTTTTGTGAAGGGTAGGTTATGTCTCACAAACCTTATTGAATTCTTTGAGAAGATGACCAAACAGGTGGATGAGGGGAAAGCAATTGATGTAGTGTATATGGACTTCAGTAAAGCGTTTGATAAGGTTCCCCATGGTAGGCTATTGCACAAAGTATAGAGGCATGGGATTGAAGGTAATTTAGCAGTTTGGATCAGAAATTGGCAAGCTGAAATAAGACAGAGGGTGATGGTTGATGGGAAATGTTCATCCTGGAGTTCACTTACTAATCGTCTACTGCAAGGATCTGTTTTGAGTCCACCGCTGTTTGTCATTTTTATAAATGGCCTGGATGAGGATGTAGAAGAATGGGTTAGTAAATTTGTGGATGACATGAATGTTGGTAGAGTTGTGGATAATGCCAAAGGATGTTGGGGCTTACGAGGGACATAGATAAGCTGCAGAGCTGGACTGAGAGTTGGCAAATGGAGCTTAATGCAGAAAAGTGTGAGGTGATTCACTTTGGAAGGAGCAACAGGAATGCAGAGTACCGGCCTAATGGTAAGATTCTTGGCAGTGTAGTTGAACAGAGCGATCTTGGTGTCCATGTGCATAGATCCCTGAAAGTTGCCACCCAGGTTGACAGGGTTGTTAGTAAGGCATATGGTGTGTTAGCTTGTATTAGTAGAGGGATTGGGTTTCAGAGCCATGAGGTCATGCTGTAGCTGTACAAAACTCTGGTGCAGCTGTACTTGGCGTATTGCATACGGTTCTGCTCACCGCATTTTAGGAAGGATGTGGAAGCTTTTGAAAGGATTCAGAGGAGATTTACTAGGATGTTGCTGGTATAGAGGGAAGGTTTTACAAGGCAAGGCTGAGGGAGTTGAGGCTGTTTTTGTTAGAAGGTGGAGAGGTGACTTAATTGAGATGTATAAAATAATCAGAGGGTTGGATAGGGTGGACAGTGAGAGCCTTTTTCCTCTGGTGATGGCTAGCACGAAAGGACATCTCTATCATCTCTCAATTTAAAGCTATAGGATAGATGTCAGAGATAGTTTCTTTATTCAGAGTAGTAGAGGCATGGATCGGCCTGCCTGCAACAGTCCTAGACTTGCCATCTTTAAGGGTATTTAAATGGTCATTGGATAGACAGATGGATGAAAATGGAATAGTGTAAGTTAGGTGGGCTGAAAGGCCATACTGCGCTGTAATGTTCTATGTAATGTCCCAGCCTGTCCAGCCTTTCCTTATACCTCAGACATTCCAGTCCTGGTATCATCCTTGTAAATCTTTTCTGCACCCTCCAATTTAATAGTCAGTTCTTCTATAACATGATAGTTCTATTCTCGTGTGATTTCATAATTTTCCTATTGCGCACAATGGTCACGCTATTTAAACCAATGGGGCCGGAATTGCTTTCTCACCAATACAGGTAAGGAAAGTTTGTGTTCTACAAATAATGGTCTAAATTCTTCAATTGCATTAAAGCCAATTCACATTGAAGAAACACACATTATAGCAGAACTGCACCAGAACTGTACACAGTACTCCAAAAGTGGCCTCAACAATGTCAGTAGACAATAGGTGCAGGAGTAGGCCACTCTGTCCTTCGAGCCAGCACCACCATTCATTATGATCATGGCTGATCATCCTCAATCAGTATCCTGTTCCTGCCTTATCCCCATAACCCTTGATTCCACTATCCTTAAGAGCTCTATCCAACTCTTTCTTGAAAGTATCCAGAGACTTGGCCTCCATAGCCTTCTGGGGCAGAGCATTCCATACACCCACTGCTCTCTGGGTGAAGAAGTTTCTCTTCAACTCTGTTCTAAGTGGCCCACCCCTTATTTTTAAACTGTGTCCTCTGGTTCGGGACTCACCCATCAGCGGATACATGCTCCCTGCCTCCAGAGTGTCCAATCCTTTAATAATCTTATACGTCTCAATCAGATCCCCTCTCAGCCTTCTAAACTCAAGCGTATACAAGCCCAGTCACTCCAATCTTTCAGCGTAAGATAGTCCCTCCATTCTGGGAATTGACCTTGTGAACCTACGCTGCACTCCCTCAATAGCCAGAATGTCTTTCCTCAAATTTGGATACCAAAACTGCGCACAATATTCTAGGTGCGGTCTCACCAGGGCCCTGTACAGCTGCAGAAGGACCTCTTTGCTTCTGTACTCAATTCCTCTTGTTATGAAGGCCAGCATGCTATGAGCTTTTTTGCCTGCTGTACCTGCATGCTTGCTTTCATTGACTGATGTACAAGAACACGTAGATCTCGTTGTACTGCCCCTTTACCTAATTTGACTCCAGTTAGGTAGTAATCTGCCTTCCTGTTCTTGCCACCAAAGTGGATAACCACACATTTATCCACATTAAACTGCATCTGGCATGCATCCGTCCACTCACCTAGCCTGTCCAGGTCACCCTGTATTCTCCTAACATCCTCCTCACATTTCACCCTGCCACCAAGCTTTGTGTCATCAGCAAATTTGCCAATATTACTTTTAATATCTTTATCTGTATCACTAATGTACATTGTAAAAAGCTACGGTCCCAGCACTGATCCCTGCGGCACACCACTGGTCACCGCCTGCCATTCTGAAAGGGAGCCGTTTACTTTGTTTCCTGTCAGCCAACCAATTTTCAGTCCATATCAGTATTTTGCCCCTAATACCATGTGCCCTAATTTTGCTCACTAACGTATTATGTGGGACTTTATCAAAGGCTTTCTGAAAGTCCAGGTATACCACATCCACTGGATCTCCCTTGTCCTCCTTCAGAGTTACATCCTCAAAAAATTCCAGAAGATTAGTCAAGCATGATTTCCCCTTCATAAATCCATCTGCTGACTATGACCTATCCTGTTACTGCTATCCAGATGCTTCGTAATTTCGTCCTTTATAATTGACTCCAGCATTTTTCCCACCACTGAGGTCAGACTAACTGGTCTATAATTCTCTGTTTTCTCCACTATTACATCTGGGAGATTGCTCATGTCTTCCCCAGTGAAGACAGATCTAAAGTACCAATTCAGCTCTTCTGGCATTTCTTTGTTCCCCGTAATAAATTCACCCGTTTCTGTCTTCAAGGGCCCAATTTTAGTCTTAACCATTTTTTTTCTTTTCACAAACCTAAAAAAGCCTTTAATTTCCTAAACAACTACAACATGATGGCTCAACTATTATATTTGATGGTCTGACCAATGAAGGTAAGTATGCTAAGTTCCTCTTTACCTCCTTGACTATCTGTGATGCAACTTTCAAACAGCTATGTATCTGAACCCCTTGGTCTCTCTCTGTTCGACAACACTCCCCAGAGCCCTACCATTAACTATATATAAGTCTTGCCCTTGTTCATCTTACTAAAATGTAACCCCTTGCACTTATCTAAATTAAACTTCATCTGCGACTCCTTGGCCCATGGTCCTAATTGATTGAGATCCCTTTGTAATCTTAGATAAACTACTTTTTACTGTCCACCGTACCACCAATTTTGGTGTCATATGCAAACTTATGGTTCCTATATTCTCATCCACACCGTTTACATAAATGACAAGCAACAAAGGATCAGTATGTGGAATCACTGTTGAACACTGCTAGTCACGGGCCTCCAGTCCAAGAAACAACCATTTACCACCACCCTCTGCCCTACCATCAAGTCAATCCTGTATCCAATTGGTAATGTCTCTCTGAGTCCCAGGTGACCTGAGTCTATTAACCAGTCTAGTTTGCAGAACCTTGTCAAAGACCTTACTAATGATACATTAATATGAGGAATAAAACATGAAACAAACACGGACAATGCTGCAGGAACTCGGCTGGTCGAGCAGCATCTGTGGGAAGAGAAATGGAGTCAATGTTTCTAGTCCAATGTGACTCTTCTTTAGAATAGGAAGAATTGGAAATGGGGTTCTTATATACTTTGTCCCTCCTCCACCTCTATCAAAGGGAACAGACGATGTAGAAGTTAATACAAAACACAAAGGAGTTGTTAACTAGTGAAAGGGGGGCGAAAAGATGTAAAGTGGGTACAAAGGTGCTAAAGGGAGAAAATGGGTCCTTTCTACTGAAAGCAAAGTAAAGAAGACACAAACAACTTATGTATAGCTAATGGTAGGGCCATGGGGAGTGTTGCTGAACGAAGAGACCTTGGAGTGCGGGTTCATAGTTCGTTGAAAGTGGAGTCGCAGGTAGACAGGATAGTGAAGGAAGTGTTTGATATACTTGCCTTTATTAGTTCAGTGTATTGAATATAGAAGTTGGGGGGTCATGTTGCAACTGTACAGGGCATCAGTTAGACCATCTTTGGAAAACTACATGCAATTCTCCCTACTATAGGAAGGATGTTGTGAAACTTGAAAGGGTTCAGAAAAGATTCACAAGGATGTTGCCAGGGTTGGAGGGTTTGAACTATAGGGAGAGGCTGAACAGGCTGGGGCTGTTTTCCCTGGAGTGTCAGAGGCAGAGGCTTATCAAAGTTTATAAGATCATAAGGGTCATGGATGGGATAAATGGACAAGGGCTTTTCCCCCGGGTGGGGGAGTGCAAACTAGAGGGCATAAATTTGAGAGGGGAAAGATTTAAAGGCGACCCAAGGGGCAACTTCTCACGCAGCGGGTGGTGTGTGTATGGAATGAGTTGCCAGAGGAAGTGGTAAAGCCGGTACAATTAGAAGATTTAAAAGGCATCTGAATGGATATATGAATAGGAAAGATTTAGAGGAATATGCGCCAAATGTTGGCAAATGGGACTAGATTAATTTAGGATATCCAGTCGGCATGGACGAGTTGGGCCAAAGGGTTTGTTCCGTGCTGTACAGCTCTATGACTCTAAGATAAGGCTGTATGTTCGGGCAGGGTTGAGGGGAGTGGGGAAGAATGTAAGAAAAATGGAGAACACTCTTCACATGGTCAAACTCTAGGAATCTCTTGTAAAACATATTGCATTCATTATAATCAATATAGAGTATAGATTTTTCTGTAAAATACTCACTTTAAATGCTCATCCGTTTTGGTAACTGTATTCCTACAGTTTCCCAGCACTTGTTTTCACCAGCTACAATGGTCACCTTCATTTGCTTCAAGATGAAGGCTATAAATCTAACCCATCTGATCACTGTTGATTAGCATTCACCATCACGAGTTGAGCATTGCCATTTCCTCTGCCAAATTTTCCAATGCTGCACAATCGCTAAGTAGTGAGGAGAACTGAAGTCTCCTTTTTTTTTGTTGAATATACCACTTCCATGAACCCAGATTTCAAGGCTCATATTTCAGTGCTAAAAGAGGAAAGCTTAAGTATCTGTCATCATCTCAAAGATAGATAGCAGCCATACATTGTGTTCCTTCTGGTATTTCGTATTTGTCTCTGTTTTCACCCTTCCACTTCAGGTGTACTCTATGTAATTCTTTGTCAGTAGAGAATGTCCATACAAACCCAGTTTTGAAATGCTGAAGAGAAATTCTGATTAATGGAGTTTGTGGGTGGGCTGAACGGCCTTTCCATTGATTTACAGTCTCAACACTGAATGGGAGAAAATGCAGATTACTCTTAATTCATGTTTACCAAATTTGACTTGTATTTTAATTCTAATTGAATTAATTGAACTGCAAAAAACTAACCTGCCTGTGCCCTTTTAAAATTACCTAATGTAATTCACTAGATAGGGGAGAAAGTGAGGTCTGCAGATGCTGGAGATCAAAGTTGAAACTTTATTGCTGGAACAGCACAGCAGGTCAGGCAGCATCCAGGGAACAG
>NC_057719.1:85366553-85399617 GCF_004010195.1 Chiloscyllium plagiosum | reverse complement strand
GTTCCCTGGATGATGCCTGACCTGCTGTGCTGTTCCAGCAATAAAGTTTCAATTCACTAGATAGTCCTATTCTAAAAAGATTATTAACAGCAGTAGATTGCAGTACTTCAACTGCCAAAGTTGAAATGTTCATATATTGTTTTCTGGAATCTTCCACTTGGTTTCAGTCAGATCGTCGCACTGTCTATTACACTGTCAACTTCAAAGTTATGTAAAACCTGAGTTTGAAAATAAAATACTCTGCAATTCTGGTGTGGTCATCAGAAGAGAGAAAGATACTAATCCTCTGAGCTGTCAAGCAGGATGCAGTAGGAAGGTGTCTTTTCCTTGATATGTATCCTATGGCAGTTGAGAGACTCTTAGAAGGTTTACTCTGGCGTGGCTCAGTGATGAAAGGGCTAGAATGGAGGCTTAGTGTTGAAATTGGTTTGGGGATTATCAGAGGACTGAGGGAGAAGATCTTCATTGGTCACTGGATGTTACAACTCTGTTAAATGGAATAGATGGATGCATTGGAGGTTGTGAGTGACTGTGGATTGTTCCTTACAAATTCTGGGGAGACTGTATTATAAAGTGTCCATATGTTCAGCATGAGGTTTATCGTCACATTAAGACATTAGTCTGGGTTATTGTTTCCACACTTTAGAATATTTGATACCTACATGGTAAAGTTTAGTATATGTTGGTTTTAGTTTATTTCTTGCAGTAGAATTCTCAAAACTTGAGGATTGTAACGTAAAGGTTGTACATGCGTCATCACTTGTCAGTCAAGTGGACAAACACGAATACTGACAGGTTTTCAGTAATTTGCTTTTGAGCTAACTAGGAACAACCTAAGTGCACTCACATCATTCTCTTTAAGACCATAGTGGTCAGCTTCCCTTCGTTCTTTCCCTCCCCTGTTGCACTCCTGAATGTTGGATAACATTGCAATCTTCCTGTGTTGAGGTTTGGCATGAGACTGTTCCAAATGTATTCTGATGGTACTTTTGAAACCCTTGTGCTTGGATTTCGATTTGGTTGTTTTGTTTTCTCTCCAGCTGTGGTTGACTGATGGCAGATGATGCAGACAAATACAGAATTAAAAGCTGTCCAGTTTCTCTGGTTCACTTCATCGTTAGTATAAAACCGGCACACCTTGCTCTGTTCTCAAGTGAGGTATGCAGCAACCAGTCTGTGCCATCTGCTCCACAGCACACTGATCAGTTTCTCTGTGGTTCAAAACAAGCAAGGGTAATAAACAAATAGCACACAGAACGCTGTTGGATCGCTGTGATTTCCTTATTCAAAACCACAATTACAACCAGACTTCGCAGCTTCATTTCTTTTGAGTACAAATTTTAATTGGGAAAATCTGTGCTTACTCATGAAATAGGAATAATCATTATTAACCGTCTTATTGCCAGAAGCTTGAGCTTGTCGGAGATTGCTCAAATGTGATTCACAAATTGGCAGACAAGTCAAGTAGTTAAGTTTTTTTTTAACTTGCATCTCTTCAGGTTGTTTGCTTTCAATGACCCACTTTATGACAGTCACTTTGAAGCCACAACATAATTCCGTGGATCCAAATGTGAAATGTGAAACCTTGAAATGACGATCATACAGCTGACAAGATGCTCTGTAGCTTTGATCTTGCGTTGCTGAGCTCTCTGTCCACAACTCCGCCTTGTCATCTTGCTCAACTTGCCTGCTGCATAGCAACATGGACTTTCAATGTTCAACTATACTATGTCATACAACAATACTAATTTTTTTGCATTTCTTTCCTTGTCTTCCAACAGGTTCAGATCATGTTGTGTACATGCAGTTTTCTCAAGTAGTCATTTATATGTTTGTGATTTGTCATCCGGTGATTTGCCACTGCAGCTGATCCTGCCCATGTTTCAGTCGGGGCTCCCTGATCACTGGTTGGGACATTTTCCAGACTGAGGCAAAATGTACTGTCCCTCCTTAGGCCCTGCTGTGTCTCTGTCTCTGGTAATGCACACATGTCCACACCCCCACGTCCTTGCTGTCTGAGTGAAGCTTGATTATTCATCATGCCAGTATGTGTGAACCTATATCATTGCATAGTTTGCTAATTCCAGGAGAGAAAGAAAATAATTTTAAGTGTGGAGAGGAATGTACAAGGAATGACTTTTCCAAATTCAGTTTGGAAATTAATGTTACCCATAGATGCTCCTTACAATGATAATTTTTTTTTGTTTTTGCCTTTTGAATTTATAGATTAAGAAAGCATACAGACAGAAGGCTTTGAAATGTCACCCAGACAAGAACCCAGACAATCCCAAGGCAGGTGGGTCAATATGTTTCTTTCAGGGGTGACTCAAGTATTATTCATTTGGTTTGACATCTAAAGCTTCATTCAATTAACTTGGCTAGTAGACCACCAATAATTAGTCCTGATGACTTGCAGGGTATCATAGAATGTGACATAGCACACTCTGGAAGATGAAATTTGATTAAATTTGCGGTGCTATACACTGCTTGAGAAGGACAACGGCAAAAGGAGAAATGAAGATTTCTTCACGTTCAAGATCATTTAGAAATGAAGGAATCTGAACTTCTAGGAAGGGCTGAAGTGAAACTTTGAGGTTTGAAATAAATAATATTGAGAATTAAGTTAAAAGAGATTTGAACGTGCAATTGAAAATAAGATGTTCTTGCAAAGAAGAAGAATTACCAAGTTGAATGCCCTCTTTTAAATAAACGAGTAGGACTTCTGAGAAGATTTATAGCTCAGATTGAGGTTATAGATGTAAGTTTGCTCGCTGAGCTGGAAGGTTCACTTTCTGATGTGTATATAAAAAGAACAGGTACCCAATGAACACAGTCTGCCGATTTCCCAGCAACAAACTCATACAAGCAGACAAAACATGTCCAGAAACCCTAGCCGCTCTCCCCTACAACAAAGACATCTCTGAAATGACTGCCAGACTATGCAGACCTCTTGGCATCATGGACCTCACAAACCCAATAACACTAAAACAGCAGCTAATGAACTTAAAAACCCTATAGAAACAACAAGCAAAACTAATGTCATTTACAAAATACCTAACAAACATTACACAGGACAAACCGGCAGAAAACTAGTTACCAGGATACATGAACATCAACTAGCCACAAAACAACATGACCCACGATCACTAGAATCCTTACATACAGATGAGGAAGGACACTACTTTGACTGGGACAACAGATCCCACTCTAGGACAAGCCCAACAGAGACATGCATGTGAATTCCTAGAAGCATGGCATTCCAACTGGATCCTATCACAAACACATTGACTTGGACCCCATCAACCAACTCAAACCCCCCCCCAGTAGTTGCATGAAACAGACCACACTATCATATTGTCAGAAGTTAGAAATTTATTTGAAATGAAATAGAAGCTTATAGAATAACTGTGGTGAGCAGAAAAGCAGAATACCAAGAATGCTGGAAATCAGAAGGAAAAGCCGAAAGTGCTCAAAAGAGTTTCAAAGAAGAGTCAATTTGGACTTGAAATGTTAAGTCTGTTTCTCCCTCCAACAGTTGCTGCCAAACCTGCTAAGTAACTGTCCACACCGGTGTTTAGAAGTATTCTCTAGCACTTGTTGGTTTCTGGTTTTGTTTGGAAGCTTAGTATTTTGTTCATGGATGTAAAGCTAGGTTAAAGGTCAACATTTGATATTGGAGAGTGTATAAAACTTTCCATCAAACTTGTTTTGAATTGATTATATGTGTCTGTGGCAAATAGAGTTGGGTGAGATTGCCAAAATTGCAAAAAAGCCCAAAATAAAACACAATGGCTCTTTATGCATGTAAATGATGATGCCACCTCTACCTCATCATCATCTCTTTCTACTGCCTGCTTGTCGTCAGCCAGCTTATCTGATGTGCGCTCCTGGATACAATTATCTCCAGTTAAACATTGGGAAGACTGAAGCTATTGTTTTGAGTCCCTACCGCACATTCCATCCTTCACCACCAATTACAATCCCCTTCCACTCCAATGTCTTAGACTGGATCAAATTTATGTAACTTTGACGTCCGAATTTACCCACAGCTCAATGGACTCCATATGCTAAACTTGTGTCAACAGCTAAATCCACATCTATCTCATTCCATTTTTCATCCATGCTTTCAAATTTGTCGGCATCTTGTCTTTGCTTATTTCTATAATACATTCCACCAGTAAAATCCCTCATGATATCTGCATTCATCTCTGCTTTTGTATTCAAGTCCTCCCAAAATAAGTGTGAACACTGCATTTGCCTTCCTAACTACTGACTCAACCTGCAAGTTTACCTTGAGAATCCTGGAATAAAACTACTTATTCTTTGCACTTCAGACTTCTGAATTTTCTCCCCATTTAGAAAATAGTCCATGCCTCTATTCTTCCTACCAAAGTGCATGATCTCACACTTTCCCATGTTGTACTCCATCTACCACTTCATTGCCCACTCTCCTAACATGTTCAAATCCTTCTGCAGCCTCCCTGCCTCCTCAATATTACCTGTCCCTCTACCTGTCTTTGTATCGTCTGCAAACTTAGCCAGAATGCCCCCAGTTCTTTCATCTAGATCGTAATGTACAAAGTGAAATGTTTCGCTCCTAATACCGAGCCTTGTGAAAAACCACTTGTCACCGGCTGCCATCCTGAGAAGGACCCTTTTATCCCTACTCTCTGCTTTCTGTCAGACAGCCAATCGTCTATCCATGTTAGCATTTTGCCTGTAACACCATGCTTCCTTATCTTACTCAATAACCTCCTGTGCAGCACCTTGCCAAAGGCCCCCTTGGAATCTAAGTAGATGAATTCCATTGGCTTTCTTTGGTCTCAGCTACTCATTACTTCTTCAAAGATTTGTAGCAGTTTTGTCAGGCGTGGCCTCCCCTTGTGAAACCATGCCGACTTTGTCTTATTTTACCAGCATTGACCTCAAAACAAGAGATTACAATTACAACAATGTGTTACAAGAAAGGGAAGAGGAATAATCTTGGGAATTACAGACCAGTCAATCTTACGTCTGTGGTGGATAAAGTATTGGAGAGGATTCTGAGAGACCGGATTTATGATTATTTGGAAAAGCATAGTCTGATTAGTCAGCATGGCTTTGTGAGGGCAGGTCATGCCTCACAAGCCTTATTGAATTCTTTGAGGATGTGACAAAACGCATGATGAAGGTAGAGCAGCGAATGTGATGTTTATGGATCTTAGCAAGACATTTGATAAGGTTCCCCATGGTAGGCTCATTATGAAAGTAAGGAGGCATGGGATTGAGGGAAATTTGTCTGTCTGGATACAGAATTGGCTGGCCCATAGAAGACAGAGAGTGATAGTAGATGGAAAGTGGTGGAGCTCGGTGACCAGTGGTGTTCTGCAGGGATTTATTTTTGGACCTCTGCTCTTTGTGATTTTTATAAATGGCTTGGATGCAGAAGTGGAAAAGTGGGTTAGTAAGTTTGCTGATGACACAAAGGTTGGTGGAGGGCTTTTGTAGGTTAGAATGGGACATTGACAGGATGCAGAACTGGGCTGAGAAGTGGCAGTTGGTGTTCAACCTGGAAAAGAGTGAAGTGATTCACATTGGATGCACATTACAGGCTTAAAGGTAGGATTCTTGGCATTGTGGAGGATCAGCGGGATCTTGGGGTCCACGTCCATAGATCCCTCAAAGCTGCCACCCAAGATGATAGGGTTGATAAGAAGGTGTATGGTGTGTTGGCTTTCATTAGCAGAAAGATTGAGTTTAAGAGCTGTGAGGTTATGCTGCAGCTCTATGGAGACCTGGTTAGACCATACTTCAAATGTTGTGTTCCGTTCTGGTCGCCTCATTATAGGAAAGATGTGAATGCATTAGAGAGAGTAGAGAGGAGACTTACCAGGATTTTACCCGAACTGGAGGGCATGTCTTATGAAGAAAGGTTGAGGGAGCTAGAGCTTTTCTTATTGTAGCAAAGAGCTGTGAGCGGTGACTTGATAGAGATGTACAAGATGATGAGGCACAGGTAGAGTGGGTAGAGACTTTTTCCCAGGGCAAAAATATCTATCACAAGGGGGCATAAATTTAAGATGATTGAAGGAAGCTTGTAGGGAGATGTCAGAGGTTGGTTCTATGCACAGAGAGTGGTGGGTGCATGAAATGCTCTGCTAGTGGTGATGGTAGAGTCAGATACATTAGGGACATTTAACTGCCTCTTGGATAGACACATGGATGATCATAAAATGAAGGGTATGTAGCTTAGTTTGATCTTGCAGTAGGATAAAAGTTCGGCATAACATTGAGGGCCGAAGGGCCTGTACTGTTCTATGTTCTGAGTGCTACTCAGTCCATGCCAAATACACCTACTAATATCTGGGACAAGTTTTGAAATTGGGAAATTAGTCCCACAGATTGCCCTCTCCCATCTGCTGTTTGACAAGAGAGTGGCCATATCCATTGGCTCAAGTCAGACCTAGAACAAAGGATGACAGCTGTGGTCATTGGAGGACTATCATCTCAGTCCCAGCATACCAATGAATGAGCTTGTTATTTTTCACTAGAAGTGCTCTTACACAGACAACTGAAATTTCCCCCTGCACCCTCATCACCAAATCACCTATGGTATTTTTCCATCTATTAAGCACCATCAGTAATTTTCAAATTGATTAATTTGCATTCAGAGTCCATGAAGTGGAATGCAGACCATCAAAGATGAGGGAGAGAATGGAGGCAAGCTTGGCAGTGTACTGTCTGATGCCCAACCATCTTCAACTGTTTCTTCAATGATTTTAACTCTGCCGTTAGGTCAAATAGGAATGTTCACCATACTGATGATTGCACAATTTTAGTACCATTTGCAACTCCACTTCATGTCCATTGTTTAGCAAAATCTGGACAACATTCAGGCTTGAACTGAAAAGTGACAAGTAACATTGGTATCACACCAGTGACAAGAAATGACCATCTAACACAAGAATTTAACCATCCTCCCCTGAACTTTCAATAATATTCCTATTATTGAATCCCCACTTACAACATTTTGGGCATAGCATTGATCAGAGACTTAACTGGTCCAAAAACCTGAGTACAGTGATTATAAGTGAAGGTCTGAGTCTACGAATTCTGCAATGGGTAACTCACCAGATGCCTGTCTGCCATCTAGAGATGTACACCACAGAAACAGACCCTTCATTCCAACTCGTCCATGCTGACCAGATATCCCAACCTAATCTAGTACCATTGGCCAGCACTTGGCCCATATCCCTCCAAATCCTTCCTACTCATATACCCAACCAGATGCCTTTTAAATGTTGTAATTGTACCAGCCTCCACCACTTTCTCTGGCAGCTCATTCCATACACGCAACACCCTCTGTGTGAAAAAGTTGCCCTTAAGTCCCTTTTATATCTTTCCCTTCTCACCCTAAACCTATGCCCTCTAGTTCTAGACTCCCCGAGGAAAAGACCTTGTCTATTTATCCTATCCATGCCCCTCATGATTTTATAAACCTCTGAGGTCACCCCTCAGCCTTCACTCCAGGGAAAACAGCCCCAGCCTATTCAGCCTCTCCCTATAGCTCAAATCCTCCACCCCTGGCAAAATCCTTATAAATCTTTTCTGAACCCTTTCAAGTTTCACAACATCCTTCCAGTCAGAAATGTGTTGAAATACTCCCCATTTGTCAAGATGGATGCAGCTGCAACAAGCAACTATGCAGGGCAAAGTAGCTTGCTTGATCAACACCTTGTCCACAACTTTAAACATTCACTCCCTCCACCACCAAGACACAGTGCAAGCACTGTATGTAATATATAAGATGCACTCATTGCAACAGTTCGAGGCTCCTTCAACAACTTTCCCATCCTGTGACTGCTACTACCCCAAAGGATGAGAGCAGCAAATGCATGGGAACATCATAGTGCAACTCTATAAAGCTTTACTTAGGTCACATTAGGAGTTTTGTGTGAAGTCTGGTCACCACACTATAAGAAAGATGTAGAGGCTCTGGAGAGGATGGCGAAGAGGTTGGCCAGGATGTTGCGTGGATTTAGAGTTATTAGCAAAAAGGAGAGGTTGGACAAACTTGAATTGTTTTCACGAGAGTGTCAGAGGCTGAGGGACAACCTGATGGAAGTATAGAAAATTATGGAAGCAAGCTTTTTACACAATGAATGGTAGTTGCCTGGAACACACTGCCAGGGGTGGTGGTATAAGCAGATAGAATAACAACTTCTAAGAGTCATTTAACAGACATATAAAGAGGCAGGAAATAGAGGGATAAGGACTATTTGCAGGTAGATGAGGTTAGTTTAGAATGCCACCATTGGGGCCGAAGGGTCTGTTCCAGTGCTGTACTGTTCTATGATCCTATCCAAACCACACACCATCCTGACTTGGAAATATATTGTGTTCTGTCATCGTCTCCTGTCATATCCTGGATCTCTGTACCTAACAGCACTGTGGGTATAAATGCATCAGATGAACATCGGTGATTCAATAAGGTGCTCACTGCCACCTTTTCAGGGGCAATTAGGGAAGTACAACAAATGCTGGCCTAGCCAGTGGCACTCTCACTCTGTAAGAAGAAAAGAAAACTTTCACCCCACCTAGGATCAGCCACCTAGGTGGGGTGAACTCGGGAATATCCCTAATGAATGTCTCCTCAGCGCTACATTTTTCTTTTGCTCCTTACATCCTCCTTTGAGTAAAAGCAGAATGTATCAGGAAGGCTAATAAACCATTTTTGTCAGAGTCAAATTTATAATCTATTGAAAAATCAAAAGAGCTGCCCATGCTACAAATCAGATGCTGTAATTAAGTTTATAATTTGATGATATGGGCTGTTTTCATGCATTAAAGGTCCCATGTAATTGCAGATTGTCTTGTTCTCATTCCACCTCAGTTAAATGTTTTTGAGGGCATTTTTAAGAGTACTTGAGGGCAATCCTTGGTTTTCAGGAGCTCCCTTTTCAATCCAATTGACTCCTCCATTAGATTATGCAGCCTTCCAGCAGCCTTTATTTGTCGTTGATAAATGGGATTTCGATCTGTCTAAGAAGCAGAATTAGAAGAATTCATCAATACTCTCAATAATCTTCATAGCTGCATTAAACTTAAAGATACATTACACAAGGAAGCATCAATTTCCTAGACGCAATAGTATTTAAATCAATACAAGACAGTAGGTAATGTTAGCGACAAAGACCTTTCTTCAAAAAGAAACAATTCACACTTCTGGACACAAAAAGCATCATCTAAAACATGCTTTCTCTAAACTGCTGAGGTCATAGCTAAATAGATTATCTTTAATTAAGCTGCTCCAGCTGATGTAATTCATGCTATGTATGTTGCTTTGAGGTGTCATAACATGCAGCTACACATGTATATGAAATATAGCTACTGATTATTAAGCTATACATGTCATTACAAAAGCATTCTCAATGTTTTATTGAAAGCCAGCTTAAGAGACTCCATATTAACTTGCAAGCAGTTTGTTACTTTTTTTTCTGTTCTCAGTGAGCTGAGTAGTCTTTCATTGAAAAGTGTAAAACTATTCTCCCCATTTGCAGTTCCCTCTTCACACTTTGCAGTTCTGTCTCCCTGCTTTCGAAGCCACATTTGCAGCCCCTTATCCCCTTTGCACCTTGCTTTCCCTCCAGCTCCTGTACTTGGCCGCCAGCCTCATTCTCTGGGTCTTGGCCTCAGCCCCAATCCTCCCTCAGTGGCCTCTCTCCTCAGTCCATTAGCCTCACTTTGCCATTTCCCTCAACAGTAACCACATCCCTCCCCCACCCCAGCTAACTTTATCCCATATCACTCTATCATACCACCAAAAACCTTTGTCATCTCCAACTTTATTTCTGCTGCCATTCACCTTGTTGCTTTAATCACAAGTTGCTTCTCTCCAGCATTTGCTTCTAACAGGCTCAGTGGAAGATCACAGCTCGAATACTGTGTGAAGCTGTGGTCTCCTTGTTTAAGGAAGCGTATAAATGTATTGGAGACATTTCAGAGGAGGCATACTAGATTTCAGCCAGGAATAAGTAGGTTATCTTGTGAGGTTAAATTGGACAGGTTGGGTTTTGTTTTCACTTGAGTTTTAGAAGAGTGAGAGGTAGCTTTATTTAAGTATAAGATTCTGAATGATCTTGACAAAGAGGATATGGAAAAGACATTTCATCTTGTGTTTCAGTCCAGAATGCATTACTTTAAAGTTAAGAGTCACACTTTTTCAGGTCAGAAGAGTTTTTTTTTCTCTCTCTCTCAACTTTGGCACTCTCTGCCTCAGAAGGTGGGGGGATCGGCACGGTGGCTCAGTGGTGAGCACAGCGCCGGGCACCCGGGTTCGATTCCAGCCTTGGGCGACTGTCTAGAATTTGCACGTTCTTCCCGTGTCAGTGTGGATTTCCTCCGGATGCTCAGGTTTCCTCCCACAGTCCAAAAACGTGCAGGTTAGGTGAATTGGCCATGCTAAATTGCCCATAGTGTTCAGGGATGTGTAGGTGCATTAGTTAGGGATGATACGAAAGTCGGAGGAGTTGTTGACAGTGAGGAAGGATGTGGCAGGTTACAGCAGGATATAGAGAAGCTGCAGAGCTGGGCAGAAAGGTGGCAAATGGAATTCAATGTAGCTAAATGTGAGGTGATTCACTTTGGGAAGAATAACAAAAAGATGGGGTACGGGGCTAATGGTCGGATACTTGGTAGTGTGAATGAGCAGAGGGATCTTGGTGTCCATGTACACAGATCTCTGAAAGTTGCCACCCAGGTAAATAGTGCGGTGAGGAAGGCATATGGCGTACTGGCTTTTATTGGTAGAGGAATTGAGTTCCGGAGTCCTGAGGTCATGATGCAGTTGTATAAGACTCTGGTACGGCCGCATCTGGAATATTGTGTGCAGTTTTGGTCGCCATACTATAGGAAGGATGGGGAGACATTGGAACGGGTGCAGAGGAGGTTTACCAGGATGTTGCCTGGTATGGAAGGAAAATCGTATGAGGAAAGACTGAGGCACTTGGGGCTGTTTTCACTAGAGAAAAGAAGGTTTACGGGTGACTTGATTGAGGTGTACAAGATGATTAGGGGATTAGATAGGGTTGACAGTGTGAACCTTTTCCCGCGTATGGAGGCGGGTATTACAAGGGGGCATAGCTTTAAAGTAAGGGGGTGTAGATATAGGACTGAAGTTAGGGGTAGGTTCTCCACTCAGCGAGTCGTAAGTTCATGGAATGCCCGGCCAGCAGCAGTGGTGGACTCTCTCTCTTTATGGGCATTTAAGAGGGCATTGGATAGGTATATGGAGGATAGTAGGTTAGTATAGGTTAGGTGGGCTTGGATCGGCGCAACATCGAGGGCCAAAGGGCCTGTACTGCGCTGTATTCTTCTATGTTCTATGTTCTAAATGTAGAGTAATAGGGTAGGGGAATGGTTCTGGATGGGTTACTCTTCAGAGGGTCGGTATGGACTTGTTGGGCCAAATGGCCTATTTCCATACTGTAGGGATTCTTTGAAGGCAGTGGAGGCGAGGTCACTGAATATTTTGAAGACAGACCTGGATAAATTCTTGTTAGACAGGTGAATCAGAGGTTATTAGGATGGATGAGAATATGGCATCCATGCTTTTAGTGAGCGTTAATGAGTCTGTTGAGGAACTGCTGAACATGGGAGATAATAACTTGAGGTATCTAAGTGAGTCAATTTTGGATGAAGAAAAAATATTTGATACAGTAACAACTTTTATTACATCTTTTCAATATTTCACAGCTTCTAGTTCTTGTATATTATTCAGAAGGATGGCAAATCTGCTAATTTTTTTTGGTTCTTAATTAAGCAGTTCTGGGAAGGCCAGAATTATTGTTCATGCCCATTTTTGCTTTGAGAAGGTTGTGGTTGAAATCGGAGATTCTGAAGGCAGTGGGCGACAGGGCAAGAGTATTGAGAAAACTACTAATATAGATGGCCGAATGTTCTCAGAACCTGCATCACAGGGTTTTAAAAAAAAGTGGCTGCTGAGAGAGTAGCTGCATTGGTTGTATTCCTTGGGTTCTGCAGAGAATCCATCGGATTGGAAAGTAGCAAATGTAGGTCCACTTTTCAAAAAGGAAGGAGACAAAAAAGCTAGTTAGCTTATCTTTCGTAAGGGGAATGTTGGAATCTATTATTAAGGAAAATAGATCAGGCGCTTAGAAAATCTTAAAGCATTCGGCAGAGTCAACATGATTTTGTGAAAGCAAAACAGGGTTTGACTAATTTATTAGCTTTTTTCAGGACGTAACAAGCAACATGAATAAAGAGTGATTTTCAAAAGACATTTGGTAAGGTTCAACTTCAAAGATTACTGCACAAAATAAGAGCTCATGATAAAGGGAGTAATGTACATATAAAGAATTGTTTTGCCAACAAGAAGCAGGGATTAAGATAGGTAGGATGGTAGTTTGTAATGAGGACATAAGCAGTCTGCGAAGAGGCAATGTTGGCTTAAGTTGACTGGCAAAAATTTCACAGATGGAGTATAATGTGAGAAATTGTGAGCTTGTGCACTTCAGCAGGAAGAATTGAAAAGTATGCTATTTAAACGAATTGAGATTGCAGAACTTGTGTACTGAGGGATCTGGACTTACTGGTACAAGATACAGCAAGTGATTAGGAAGGCAAATTAAGTTATATTGTTTATTGCAAAGAGAATGGAATCTTAACGTAGGGGAATTTCACTGTAGTGTATAGGGTCTTCGTGAGGGCAGCCCACAAACCCACCAACACACTAAAACAGCAGCTAATGAACTTGAAAGACCCTATACAGACAACAAGCAAAATTAATATCATTTACAAAATATCTTGCAAGAACTGTAACAAACCCTACATTTGACAAACAGGCAGAAAACTAGCCATCAGGATACATGAACATCAACTAGCCACAAAAAGATATGACCCATTATCACTAGTATCTTTCCATACAGATGAGGAAGGACACCACTTCGACTGGACAACATATCCATCCTAGGACAAGCTAAACAGAGATACTTGCGAGAATTCTGAGAAGCATGGCATTCCAACTGGAGCTCTATCAACAAACTCATTGACTTGGGTCCTATTTACTACCCCCTGAGAAAAAGAACAGGAAATGACATAACCAACCCAAGGAAACCTAAACAGAAATAAAAAGCAGGCCATACCACCTGTGCTTCAACCGGAGGCTCACTGATGATGATACCCAGTATGGTGACGAAATGTCTGAAAACAAACCTTCCAGCTCAGCGAGCAAACCTGCATCCAGAAGATTAACTTTACTAATTCCTCATATGAAGGATTTTTTATATCCTGAGGTTTTTGATAAGATGCCACATCAAAGGTTATTGTGGAAAATAAAAGTTGGGTGCCCTATTGCATTAATCACAGAAGGTTCATATGCAGATACAGCAAGTCCTCAGGCAAACTAATGGAAAGTTGTTTTATTGTGAGGGGAATTGAATGGAAAAGTTGGGAGATTATAACTCCAGTGTTATAGGAGTTGAGAGCACACCTGGAGTACTGTGTAGAGTATAAGTCACTGTACTTACAGAAGGACATTAACAGATTGGAAACAGTTCAGAGAAGGTTTCCCAGACGAACACCTGGAATAGCAGATTGCTTTATCAGGAAAGGTTTGACAGGCTAGGCCTATCCTCTGGAATTTAGAAGAGTCAGATGTTTCTTAATTATAACAAGTACGATCCTGAGGGAAATTGATCAGGTGAGTGGAGAAAAGATGTTCCTTTGTGGGCAATCTAGAACAGGTTGACAGAATCCCATTCCTCAAAAGAGGATTCTTGCAGAATCTTCAAATGTTTTGAAGGCAGAGATAAATAGATTCTTGATTACCAATTGGATGAAAGACTATTGGGGATATGCAGGCATGTTGAGTTGAGGTTAAATTCAGATTAACCGTGATCGTATTCAGTGGTGGAGCAGGTTTGAAGGGCCACATGCCTACTGTTGTTCCTTGTTCTCATGTCCATATGTTTATTAGGAAAGACAGAAAAAGCAGGCCTGGAGTTAGAAGAACAGGGGTAATCTTCTTGAACCATTATAAATCCTAATGTGACTTGAATGCTGAGAGGATGATTTCCCTGGTGGGAGGAACTAGAGTTAGGGTGCATAGTTTGAAACAAGGAGAGTCCCATTTAAGATAAAGAGAAGGAGCAATTTCTTACTGTGAAAAGGTTGTTAGTATTTTCCTTTTCCTGTCATGGAGGCATAGCTAGTGAATATCTTTTGAGGCTGAGTCACATTCTTGACGGACAAGTGAGTTGAGGGTCATGGAGATGGACACAAAAGTAGAGTTGAGGCCACAGTCTCCGGTAAGATCTTATCAAATTAAACAGGCTTGAGGTGCCAGGTGATGTACTCATGTTCCTAACTCATATGTTCATACGTATGCTCAATATCAGTCATGTACAGATTTGATGGAGATGGCAGATTCTGTTCCTTGAACCAACTCTGGATTCCTAGCAACAATCCAACAGGTTTCAAGCTCATTTTCAGTTGTTAGGCCAGATACCAGATTTCTTTAATCTAGTTTCCCAAGCTAACATTGGTAGGATGTAATCGCAGAAAATGGGTTGCTAGTACAGAACCATAAGTCCTCGGGTTCTGGTTTATGTGCAGGAAAGACTCCTCATTTTATTCCGTAACATCTCGTTATGTTCCTTGAGTTTGACCCATCATTAAGTTTAATTATGGCTGATCGAAACTCCATTGACCTTCCTTTGCTTTGTATTCATTAACATGTTTAGCAAATTCAGTAGCCGCAGTTTTGAAAATTTAATCAATCCTACGTGCATTGCATTTTGTACTACAGTTAAGACTTGCTCCTCTTATGTTCATTCTTTATTTTTCTGAATTTTGTAGTGGAATTGTTCCATCAGTTATCCCAGGCGCTGGAAGTTCTGACAGATGCAGCTGCAAAGGTAAGATTCTTAATTGCATATTCCTCACGTTATTGGAACACCTTCCTGACCTGATAACTTTCTGCAGTAACAATGCTGCTTCTGTAGTACTTCACTTTGCGATCAGACATTTTCTCTGATAGACTGAATCTATCTTCAGTGACCATCACTTTTCTCCAGCTGTAACTAGATATTTTTTGAGCAGTTGTGGTAGGTTATTGTGGTTAAGGGAACTATCTTTTTGTTTCAAGTTGATAATTGATACTAAGGAGCTTTCCTAATTTAATTATCCCAAAACACTCCTAAGCCATAGACAACATAGGATCGATGTGTTGCAAAGCTCCAAATATGTTGTCCCATCAAACCTTCCCTGTGTAAATGTTCAATGAACTCTCAATGCTGCCCCTTTAGCCATTAAGAAATCAGGTCAGCTTTCGATAGATATAGTAAAAGTCCCTCTATAGCCAGAAATTTCAAACCAATATCTCTTTGATATCGAGTAAACTGCTTACTACCCAGGAGAGTATTGGCACAGCACCAATGTGATGTGTTCCCATTTGACACGTTGACCATCCAGTGACCTTTGAGTAAGCTTCCAATTTACAGTCTTTCCTCATATTCTTGTTGAATAGATGTTGAGGCAGATGGTTTCAATTTAGCATCCTGTAAATTGAGTGTTTGTTCTTAATTCTTCATGCTGCATTTTTCAAACATTATATTGCATCTTTCAAGGCTGTATGTACCACAATTGATGAATAAAATGGGCTATAATTTACACCAGACGTTGGTTACAAGAATAATATTTACGGTTGTTTGCCAGTTCTTTCCTAGTGGAGAAGCAACAAACTTTAAAAAATGTTTTCAGCAGATATTTTGTTGCAAATTGGCATCAATATAAAGCCTGCACTAATTTCCTCTTAACAGCTGCTCTCATTTTGTTTTCATTGATGTTTCTTCCCAAAACAGAAAGTACATCTTCACACAGAATGCCCAATTATCATTTATTGTGAGACTGAGTGCCAACTCCTGATTTAAGGAAAATGAGTCCTGTCATATGGGATTCAGATGTAGAATTGAAATTGGTTTAGAGAACCTGTTCCTTTGCTGGGGTGTTAACCATTGTAGATTTTTATACTTCTGACTATTCGGTGAATAAATATGCGATGTGGTGTGGTGCTCATCTGTACAAACCAGAAGATCCCAAGTTTGATATCATCTTTGAACTAAGCTGAAACAAAACCAGAAATTGCTGGAGAAAGTCAGCAGATCTGGCAGCATCTGTGGAGAGAAAAGCAGGAGTTAACGGTTCAAGTCCCATCAGACTGTTCTTCAGAACTGAAGTACTTGTCAGTACTGCTTTGCGTAATCTGGCAAGTTTGCCAATGATCACTCTGTCCATGCTCAAAAATATGAATAACACCAGGTTGAGGTGCTGTGTTCAAGTTGGTATCTGTGGAGCTGTACCCCATCACCTACAGATGGAAAGAGACAAAAAGAAGCTATATTTATGCTTTAACCCAACTAAACAGAGTTTAGTTTATCTCACTTTGTTAAAGCCTATTCCATTGTTACATTATTGCATATTATGTAATTGATTTTGCTTTCCCATTCTGAAACTGAACTGGAGTTCCAAACCAAACCATCTGGCTTTCAGCACAGCTATGTGATATGCCCTGAACATCAATATCGGGTTTGGTGCACACATCTTCTGATCCTGAAGGGTTGCCTTTTCCAACTGTAAACAATTGCTGCCATGCTGTCCATTCCCCAAGGTCTAACACCACAACAGGAGTTGCCACTTTCTCGCCTTTCTCCTAAACACCTTAATCGTCAACAGATTTGCTTTCTCACAGGACAGCCTGCAGTCACTGTCTTTGTTCTGTTTTTTTGCTGCTGCTGATTTATCTTCTTTCCAGTCTCAATATTGAGCACTGGATGTATTCAAACCAGCCATAACAAACCCTGTGTACTGAATGCAAAACTATTGGTGTAGGTTTCTCAACTTAAATCTTATTTCTGATGGCATTCTGCTATCATTTTTTTGTGCAGTGCGAAAGCAGAACTGAAGCCAAGACCATGAGCATTACTTTCCCTGCTTTGTTCTTCTAATTCTTTAGAAGGGCAAATGAGGTGGAGACCCATGTTTGGCACTACCTCCACTGGCTTTTGGGACCCATGTAAAATTAGATCAAAGATGCTGGAAGTGTACCATTGAATCGTGGGGTGCCAGCAAAGGAGAATACTTCAGATGTAATTTATATAAATGATTTGGATGAGAATATAGCAGGCACAGTTAGTAAGTTTGCAGACAACACCAAAATTAGTGGCATAGTAGACAGTGAAGAAGGTTAGAGTTGAAAAATGTGGTGCTGAAGAAGGTTATCTAAGATTACCAAGGGATCTTGATCAAATGAGTGAATAGTCTGAAAAATGGCAAATGGAGTTAAATCTGGATAAAGGTGCAATAAACAGGGGTAGGGCTGATAACTGGAGTTCCAAACCAAACCATCTGGCTTTCAGCACAGCCATGTGATATGCCCTGAACATCAATATCGGGTTTGGTGCACACATGTTCTTATCCTGAAGGGTTGCCTTTTCCAACTGTAAACACTGTAAACTGGACTATAACCTGGTGTTGTGTGATTTTTGATTTTGTATGCCCCAGTCCTACACCAGCATCTCCAAATCAAGTCTAAGGTCACATCTCTTGTAGGTATCTGTGATGGGCAAATTAACTCTCTCAATTTTCTTCCACTTCAAGGCAGCCTATGATAAAATCAGAAAAGCGAAAAAGCAGGCAGCAGAGAGGAACCAGAAACTCGACAGCAAGAGAAAGAAAGTAAAGCTTGGTATGTACAATTGGAAAAAGCAGTGCAAGTAGATTGAGGTGACAGATTAAGCACCAAAGGCTTGAGCTGTCACAGCACTGGATAGTCCAGGGTGTGCTATCTTTCACCTGAATAAGACCATAAGATATAGGAGCACAGTTTAGGCCATTCAGTCCATCAAGTCTGCTCAGTCATGGCTGATATGTTTCTCAACCCCACTTTCCCACTTTCTCCCCCTAACCCTTGATCTCCTTGACACTCAAGAGCCTATCTATCTCATTCTTAAATATACTTAATGACCTGGTCTCCACAGCCTTTTGTGGAAGTGAATTCTATAGATTCACCACTCTCTGGCTGAAGAAGTTTCTCCTTCTCTCCATTCTAAAATGTCTTCCTTTTACTGTAAGACTGTGTCCGCAGTACCTCGCCTCTCCTACCAACGGAAACATCTTCCCAACATCTACTCTGTCCAGGCCATCAGTCTTCTGTGTGTTGTATTTAGAGTCCCCCCTCATCCTTCTAAACTCCATCGAGTATAGATCCAGAATCCTGAAACATTCCTCATATGTTAAGCTTTTCATTCCTGGAACCATTCTCATGAACCTCCTCTGAACATGCTCCAGGGCCAGTACATCCTTCCTGAGATATGGGGCCCAAACTGCATACAATACGCCAAATGTGGTCTGACCAGAGCCTTATAAAGCCTCAGAACTACATCCCTGCTTTTATATTCGTCCTCTCAAAATAAGTGCCATATTGCATTTGCCTTCCTAACTACGGACTCAACCTGCAAGTTTACCTTGAGAGAATCCTGGAATAGGGCTCCCAAGTGTCTTTGCATTTCAGATTTCTGAATTTGCTCCCAATTTATAAAATAGTCTATTCTTCCTACCAAAGTGCATGACCTCGCACTTTGCCATATTGTACTCCATCTGCCACTGTTTGCCCACTCTCCTCACCTACTGAAATTGTTTTGCAGCCTCCCGCCACCTCAATGCTACCTATCCCCCTACCTATCTTTGTGTCATCTGCAAACTTAGTCAGAATATCCTCAGTTCCTTCATCTAGATTGTTAATGTATAAAGTGAAAAGTCTTGGGCCCAACTTAGAGTCTTGCGGAGCACCAGTTGTCACAGGCAACCATCCTGAGAAGGGCCCTGTATTCCCACTCTGCTCTCTGTCGGGCAGCCAATCATCTATCCATGCTAGCACCTTGCTTGTAACACCATGGACCCTTCTCTCACTCAGTAGCCTCCTGTGCGGCACCTTGTCAAAGGCCAACTTGAAGTTCAGGTAGACAACTTCCATTGGCTCTCCTTGGTCTAACCTGCTCGTTATTTCCTCAAAGAATTCTAACAAATCTGTCAGGCATGACCTCCCCTTGATGAAGCCATGTTGACGTTGAATAACATATCTCTATAACATCGAAATGCTTAATAATGCTTGAAGTTTTCCTGTGGTTGACATTGAAGCCCTTGACACAGCAGAGTAGAAGGGACACACCTTTGTCTTATCAGTTTTATTGACTATCCATTTCTGAAATTAGATGTACAAAGTGGGCAAGTATTCCCTTGAAACTCTCAATGATCTACCTCACAATCAGAATGACAAATATTCAACACTTTCACGAAGAATGATCATTGCTGTGTGATCAATGAATAGATGGTAAGATGCACCAAAGTTTGAAATATGTTGTATTTCGCAGAGAAAAAAAAATATGATGCTTCAAACCGAGCATCGAAACTCATAACAAATACTAAAGACTATTTTTAGTCCTATTCTCCTTTGCCCTATAGTCTTTTCTGGATGTGCTGTGACACCTGTAATGGCCTTCATTCACTGTCTGTCAGGGTACAAGATATTGATTGATATGAGCTGAAATTTGTATTGTTTCCTCTATATTTTTTTCATTCTCCAACCAAGGATTGCTTTTTGAATTGGGGGTTATTACCTTTAGGGTGATTTAAAGGGTTTGCTTCAATAGCAGCACATTGTTTTCCTCTTTGCAGACTGTTAATCACAGGAAAAATTGCAGGCAGCCACTCGCGTTCCATTCACCCCATTGTCAGTGACTTCTGTGGCCATCAATAAAATGTTATTGAATGACAATTTGAAACTGAAGGGGCTCCTATCAACTGCCCGCAGTCTGATTATTATTGTGGGATAATCATAAAACATGTTGAAGCTAAACTGATCGTTAACCTGTACTGATATGATCTGAATTTGGTTACTCAATTCACTCATACTGGTTGACTTTGAATTCCAGCCGTGTTCCTATTAAGAGTTGCCAGACTCCGCCACACAGATTAAATGGTTGATCATTTTGGCACCCCTCTTTGTACTTACTTTCTGTGTGGCAAGCAATTTCACTGACTGCCACTTGGAGTTTTCTGATGCCAGGGCTAACACATTTGAGTCTAAAATAGACAAAAATTAGCCAAAATTTCCCCTGAGTATTGTTAGTTAGAACCCAGTGTGAAATACTTTTACATTCAGTGTGTCAATAAAAACCCTTGCTCCTTCAATTTTCGAGATAATCCTGTTCAAAGGTCACAGGACGCATGGACCATATTGCACCATAGAGGCAGGTGGCTTGAGTGGGGATATGTCCTAAGTTGGCCAATTCATCTCCATGAAATTGAATTTCACGTGTACACTTTATTCTCTCAAGTTGGGCCTTCTGCCTCTGGCGAAAGTTTGGAAGTGACTGTTCCTTGGTGAGTGCCTCATGCTCCTCTATGCCACCTCCATGCTATCCAGTGCAGCCATAGATACTCACTCTGAAACCACATGGAAGTAAAATAAAATCCTGCCAATGTTTTGAAATACTTCCATAATCAGTCTGTCTCAATGAAATTCAACCTATGGTGCAGAGATAGAGAAGCTTCTCTCTCAATGCCATTTTCTAAGGTTGGGGTAAAGCTTTACTCATTAATTAAGTTAAAAATCACACACCAGGTCCAACAAGTTTATTTGGAAGCGTAAGCTTTCAAAGCGCTGCTCCTTCATCAGGTGGTTGTATTTTTGAAAGCTACTGCTTCCAAATAAACCCGCTGTATTATAACCTGGTGTTGTGTGATATTTAACTTTGTATACCCCAGTCTAACACCAGCACTTCCAACTCTTTAATTAATTGTGCCTAGTTGACCATGTCTAATGCTAGTAATAGGCAGGGTCAATGAATAGGTTCCTTTTTATGGAACAAACATTTTTTATCTCTAGGACTACAAAACATTAACTGAAGTCTGTAAAGAGTTTAAACTCAGCATGGGGGACATGCAAAAAATTCCTAATTTTTGGTATTGGTAGGTTATGATGTATGAACTTAATTACAGGTAAAACTGTTGTTCAATTTTAGACTTAGAGGCCCGTGAAAGAGAAGCCCAGCTCAATGAAGAAGAGGAAATTAAGATTGCAAAGAATTTAGATGAAGTGGTAAGTGCAAGATCACTTTCAGATCTTTGTAAAGTATTAAATGCAGGTGAATTAGGCTTCTGCCAAAGGTAAAGTTCATGCACAAAAGTAACCATTTTGTCGAGGTACTCAAAGACTGCCGTCCAATGAAATCATACAACAATATAAGCACAGCAGTTCGATAACATTTGGTTCACTGATGCTGATTCCTATTACATTGAAATTAGTATAATCAATGATAATCTGAGGATCAATCTTTCAGCAGTTGGTCTAAGAACAAAGCAATCTATCTTTAAAACTCCAGGAAAGCCAGTATGTTTACATGTGAAGTACCCAGTTGTTATTTTTAAAGAAGAAATTAAACTGGTTATGAGAAGTTCAAATACAGGAATTTTACTTGAGTATTTGTTTTATCTATATGCATGTTTAATGCAGTTTCATCCACATGGGTTTTGACTGCAGAGTCGGATGGTGTAATAGGGACTAAGTGGAGAGAATACAGTCAGTGAACAGGTCTAACTTTAAAGAGTGAAATAAGACTCTAGGTCCTGGTTGGATTTATTTAGTGGTAGTGTGAAGTATAAGATCAGATATTGAAATACAATGATGATTGAGATTTCTGTGAAGTTCGTGATGTAGGACGATAGCAGGATCATTGTGCAGTAAATTAGCTGGGGTGAAAATGGGGATAAGGATGATGAGGAATATCATTAAGCTGTAGCTACAGTGATGTTATTGGATGATATTGAAGTGCAGGTGAAGTGTATTATGGAGTCTCAATGGTGAGGTTGAATTGGCATTAGGTCAAAACAAGGTCAGTTAAGATGTTGAATGTGATGGAGACAAGAAAGGTTTAGGATCATTGATGAGGGGAAATGAGTAAATGAGATAGAAATCCACAACAGGGTTTCTTTATTGCCTCTAGCTAGTAGGAATCCAGGGAATAGGCCTAAATAGGTAATTGGCAAGAAATGATAGTACCACGGGGATCGTTTGGGACCTCAACTATTTATAATCTGTATCAATAACTTGACCATATTTATAGTTGCTCACTTTGCTGATGATATAAAAATAGGTACACAAATACATTCTTCAAAGGATATATGGAGTCTACAAAGAAATATGGATAGGTTAATTAACTGTGCAAATATTTGGCACATTAAATATTATGTTGTAAGATATGAACTTGTCCACTATGCAAGGAAGAAAATAAAAGCAGCGTTTTATTTTAATGGAGAGATAGCTGCAGAATACTCTGGTACAGAGAGATATGGGTGTCCTTACACTTGGCTCTCAAAACAAAATGTATACCAGTTCAGCCGATGAGTAGAAAACCAATTGTCATTTAGTGCAAGCGCTGTACAGAGTAGTGTTGAGACCATGTCTGGTGTTTTGATCTTTCTTTGTAAAAGATATGAATATGTTAGAAGCAGTTCAGAATGTGTTCACCCAACTGATACTTGTTTTACGTGGAAGGGATGAGGATACCTGTGAAGATCCTTATGATCTAGCTCTGAGGAAAAGTCATTGGACCCAAAACATTAACTCTGAATTCTCTCCTTAGATGCTGCTAGACCTGCTAAGCTTTTCTATCAATTTCTGTTTTTGTCCTTGTGAGGATACTTACCTAATGAGAAAAAAATGGACTTTGTTTGGCCTGTGTCAATTGGAGTTTAGAAAAATAAATAGTAATCTTTCCGAAACATCTTACATCCTGTGGAGAGTTGACAGGGCAGGTGCTAAAAGGATGTTTCCCCTTATGAGGGAGGCTAGAATAGGGGCATAGTTTAAAAATAAGAGGTCTCCCATTTAAGATGGCAGTGAGGAGAATGAAAATAAAACAAAGAGCTGTGGATTTTGGAAAGTCGAAACAAAAACAGAAGTTGTCAGAGAAACTCAGCAGGTCTGTCAGGATCAGTGTAGAGAAAGCAGAGAGAATGTTTCAAGGCCCCGTGTCCCTTCAGAAGTGAGGAGAGCCATTTTTCCTGAGAGTGTGGTGGAGGTGGATGGTCATTGAATACTTAAGGCAGAGGTAGATGGATTCTTGACTAACAAGGGAGTCAAAGGATAGCGTAGACAGGCAGGCATAGGGTGTTGAGGCCGCAATCAAATCAACCATGAAAGGTGGAGTAGATCAACTCCTGCTTCTATTTCATATGTGGTACCTCTCTGAGGTGAGGGTAGAGTCCTACAGCACGGAGACAGGCACTTTGGCCCAAACTAGTCTATGCTGTTGGATTTTGACACAGAACTTGCCAAATTCTGGTATCAGTATGGTGATTCAGTGGTTAGCACTGCTGCCACACAGCGCGAGAGACCGGAGTTTGATTCCAGCCTCGGAGTTTGCACATTCTCCCCATGTCTGCATGGGTTTCCTCTGGGTGCTCCGGTTTCCTCCCACAGCCCAAATGTGTAGGTTAGGTGGATTAGCCATGGAAAATGCAAGGTTACAGGGATAGGATAGGGGTTGGGTCTGGATAGGATGCTGTTCAGCGGGGCGGTGTTGGCCCAATAGGCCGGATGGCCTGCTTCCACACTGTAGGAATTCTGTGCTAATAAGTAGAGCTTTGGTTCCATTTGCATTAAGGCATTGGGATATCAGTGGAAGAACACTACTGGATTCTAATTTGATATCAAAGGACCCCCACTGGCAAGTGTACACACAGGAGCAAAAGCTGTGGACAGACTCTGGTTGGGTTACATTATTAACTCTTCTACCATTGAATAACTTGCCAATGCCAGCTCCCCTATTCTCTGTGTGAAGAATGGAAACTTGGATAAGGTATTGTAAGGTGTCGGATTAGGAACAAGTCAAATAGTCCATTGTCTGCTCTGCTGTTTAATGAGATTGTGGCTGACCTGACAATGCTTAACTCCACTTTCCTGCTTTATCTCTATCATCTTGATTCCCTTAATAATTAGGACCTCCTTTTAGTCCTGTTATTGGCATTGATTACAATGTCATGGGAATTGTTCTAGGGATTGCAACACTACTGAGTGTGGGAGATCCCTCAAAAGGTGCTGAACATTGGGTATTATTTTGGCAAGAATGTTATGTTTCAGTTGTTCAGGACATTGATGAGACCACAATTCCAATAGTGGGTGCAGCTTTGGTCTCCTTTATTTAAGGAATGATGTAAATGATTTGAAGGCTGTTCAGAGGAGGTTTGCTAGATTAACACCTGGACATGTGGGTTCTCTGCCAAGGAAAGATTGAACATGCTGGGTGAGTTTTCACTGCGAATTGAAAGAGTGAGGGGTGCCTTGATTGAAGTGAACAAGTTCCTGAACAGTCTTGACAAGGTAGATGTGGAAGCAATGTTCTCTCTTGTGGCAGAGCACAGAACTCTGGGGGCACAATTGTAAAATTGGAAGTTGCCCTTTTAGTACAGAAGTGAGAGAAAATTCTTTGAGGGTTGTGTGATATTAGAACATTCTGCCTTTGTAGATGCAATATTGTCAGGAAGATAAATTAAAGGTTATCAGATATAGATTAGATTACTTACAGTGTGGAAACAGGCCCTTCGGCCCAACAAGTCCACACCGACCCGCCAAAGCGCAGTCCGCCCAGAACCATTCCCCTATATTTGTCCCTGCCCCTAACACTATGGGCAATTTGGCATGGCCAATTCACCTAACCTGCACATTTTTGGACTGTGGGAGAGAACCGGAGCACCCAGAGGAAACCCACGCAGATACGGGAAGAATGTGCAAACTCCACACAATCAGTCGCCTGAGGCAGGAATTGAACCCGGGTCTCTGGCGCTGTGAGGCAGCAGTGCTAGCCACCGTGCCGCCCACTTCTTTAAAAATTTCAATCGAATCCCCCAGTCATCTTTCAATATCCCGTAAGTATAGGCCCAGAACGGCACGGTGGTACAGTGATTAGCACTGCTGCCTCACCGTGCCAGAGACCCGGGTTCAATTCCCGCCTCAGGCGACTGACTGTGTGGAGTTTGCATGTTCTCCCCGTGTCTGCATGGGTTTCCTCCGGGTGCTCCGGTTTCCTCCCACAGTCCAAAAACGTGCAGGTAAGGTGAATTGGCCATGCTAAATTGCCCGTAGTGTTAGGTAAGGGGTAAATGTAGGGGTATGGGTGGGTTGCGCTTCGGCGGGTCGGTGTGGACTTGTTGGGCCGAAGGGCCTGTTTCCACACTGTAATGTAATGTAATCTAATCTAAAAAAAAACCATCAAATGATCATATGTTAAACTTTTCATATAGATGGGAATGTGGAATTTGAAAGAAAAACAGATTAACTGTGAGTTTATGGAATGGCAGGACTTGAATGGTCTACATTTGCTCCTTATTCATCTGAATGATGTTGAGAAGATTACCAGTTGGTCTGATATGAGGACTTCTTAACATGTTTAATCTGTGTCAGTGAAATACTTCTTGGTATTGTAGAGTGTTCATAAACAAAGTTGAAGGGTAGGTAAACTTCAAGGGTGAGGACTTTGGACAGAGAATACCTGTCACCATGTGGTTTACTTTAGCAAAATCCAGCAGACAGGCTGGTTGTTTAAAAACAATTAAAATCAGAATGAAGTTGCTAGTTCTGTAGCAGTAACAGACAATGCTGAAAGTGCATAGCCCAACTGCAACAGTGTCTCAACGTGGGGTCTTGGAACTTCACCTTGACTTCTTCAAGTCAGTCAGCAGCTGAAACATATACCCAAGAAAGAAAAATGTAATTGCCTTTTAGAGAAGGATAGAATTGTCTGCATTCCTACCAGATTGTTTTTGTTATACTGGCGTTAGAGCTGAATTGGACCTTGCATGAGATCCCTTTACATATCGAGCTGCTCATACAAGAAGCTGATGTTTTGAATCATGTTTCATCCATATGTATTACAGTGGTTAAACACAAAAACTGGGAATAATTGGCTTACAATTGTAACTTAGGCCTACAGTTCGCTTACTCAAACATCAGGAACAATGAGTGAAATAATTCATAACAATGCAGGTCTTCAATTATCCTCAATTTTAGTTTGAAAGAAATGGGGAAGAATTCTTGAGAAATCAATATGAAAATGCTTAACTACA
The DNA here is from genome assembly GCF_004010195.1 of Chiloscyllium plagiosum. Classification (NCBI taxonomy): domain Eukaryota; kingdom Metazoa; phylum Chordata; class Chondrichthyes; order Orectolobiformes; family Hemiscylliidae; genus Chiloscyllium; species Chiloscyllium plagiosum. The sequence continues at coordinate 85,373,436 of NC_057719.1, read as the reverse complement.
AGAGAGCTAATTTCAGTGAGTTAAAAAGAAATATGGTCCATTCTGATTGGAGACACTTCCCAAAAGATCACTTTCAATGATGAAACATGAAACATAAAGCGTTTCACATAAAGTAGATAAAGGGGGTGTGTAATAAGGATCATAATCCATTACAGTAAAGAGCCAAGCTGATTACAAAAATGCAGAGCAAACACTTGAGTTAGACAGTGTATCAGACTAAGTTAACAGGTAATGTGAAAGGTAGCCCCAAATCTTTTAAACAGAATAGTGCCGGATATGGAAGTTTTGAGTTATAAAGAAAGGCTGGGACTTTTCCCACTGGTTGAGAGGTAACTTTATAGAAGTTTATAAAGTATTGATGGGTATAGATAGAGATAGTGGCAGCTGTCTTTTCCCTAGGATGTGGGATTTCAAGAGTAGGGGGGCATTCTTTTTTTAGGTGAGAGGAGAGAGATTTTAAAAAGACATTAGGAAGTGGTGGATGTGGGTATAATTTCAACGTTTAAAAGATATTTGAGTTAGTACATGAATAGGAAAGGTTTGGAAATATATGGGTCAGGAGCAGGCAGGTGGGACTAGTTTAGTTTGGGATCATGTTTGGCATAGACTGGTTGCACCGAAGGGTCTGTTTCCGTGCTGTTTGACTCTATATAAAATATTAAACAAGTAGTCACGAGGAAGGGTTTGGCCTATTAAAGATCAAAAACAACAATTTCTTGGACTGCAGGCATGGGAAAGCTCCTAAATGTGTGCTTAGTAACTGTTGGCACCAGAGGAGAGAATGCTGCCAAAAATACATTTAAAAAGGAAAACAAAAAGAGATGGGATTTGAAACAGATGAAGAGGTACATTGGCAATGCTGAAAGCAGTAAAATCATTTGGTCATTATAGAATGCATTGTAGTTTGCTAGGGAAATTGTGGGTGTAAATTGTGAGCTTCAAAATCTCCTTAGTGCGAGAATACCAGGATTACAGATGTTACACCCATGTCCCTAAAAAGGAGAGCGTGCAAAATCCAGCAAAGACAAGTCAAATGTTAGTATTGAGAGCAAAGTTAATTGCCTGTGGGAAATTTATGGGCTTATAAATGAAAGCCAGCATGAGATTTATGAAACCAAATCACGTTTGACTAATTTTATTGAATGTTTGAATAAAGTAACAGCAAATATTGATGGTAGCCAAGTTAATATGAGTAGATGTTCAAAAGGTATTCAATTAAATACAACAGAACAGACTTGGGTGAATTGAAACCCCGTGGGATGAACTGATCATTAGTTGGATGTACACTTGAATTAATCAAAATTAATTACAGTGAAGTACTAGAAATGATTATGTAGGTTAAATGTTTTGTTAAAGGTATGTTCCAGATAATTACTTCAAACGAAATAGTGAGAGTAGAACAAGGGGACATCAAATCTGTCAAACGCAAATGTAAGGCAGGGACCCTTTCTCACAAAATGATCAGTACAGGGAATAGACTCCCAGGAACAGAGAAAAACTTTGGAATCGGTCATGAAAATGTTACGTACTATTCTGGATTAAGGAGAACAATAGACTCTCTGGATGGATGAACTAATGGTTATCCTCTCACACAGTCTTTTAAAGAGTTTGTCTAAAATGGCTATGATTTTTGTCAGAACTAATATTGTTGAACCCTCATCCTACTCTGTTGTTCCTATGTGGGGTTTTGTGTGTTGCGCAAGCCATCTTTATCTGACTTAGCACCAGACAAATAGGAAGTGGCTAAACAGCACTGTACCTTCTCATTTCCAGTATCTCCTGGATTGAAAAGCAACCCTTTTTCTTCCGATGGACAGTTTGTTAACGTTTGGTTGAACAGGAATCCAACCTCCCCTCTAATGGCCCCATCTCCTGCGTCCAGCAAACCCCTTCCTCCTGGACACACCCTCCTGGTGTCCCACCCTCCCTCAACATCTTCAACTCAAACTGTCCCCACAACATCAATCGCTTGGATATTTTACTCCAACCTCTCCCCAATGGAGCATGCAGCCAACTGCACCCTTCTCTCCAAACACAACCTCACTATTAAACCCGCCAATAAAGGGAAGTGCGGTAGTAGTATTGCAAACTGACCTCTACATCACTGAAGCCAGACGTCAACTCTGACCCCTCCTCCTAACGTCCCCTCGATCATGACCTTACTCTCATCACCAAAACATCATCTCCCAGACCATCAACAACCTCATGACTTTGGGAGACTGCCGATCTACAGCCTCCAACCTGATAGAAATGGTCAATGTGGGGTTGGGGAACTATCTCCTACCCAAAAGCCATAAACCTGACTGCCTGGTTGACCCATTGCCTCTGCCTGCTCCTGCCCCATCGAGCTCACGTCCTCCTACCTTGACTCCAAGCTTTCTCTTTTTGGTCAGGAACTCCCTACCTACGTTCGTGACACAACCCATATCTTCTACCTCTTCGAAAACTGTCAATTCCCTGTTCACCAACATCTCACCTTTACCATGGTTGTACAGGCCTTTTGCAACTGCATCCTCCACACAGAGGGCCTAAAATCCCTCCACTTCCTTTCCCATAGGCCCAACTAGTTTTCTTCCACTAACATTCTTATTCACTTGGCAGAACCGCTCCTCATTCTCAACAATTCTTCTTTTGATTTTTCCCACTTTCTACAAACCGGAGCTGTGCAGGCCTCTTTGTAGGATTTGTGAAACAATCCCTCTGCCGCAACTACACAGGCATCATCCCTCAACTCTTCCTCTACTACATTGATGACTGCATCAGTGCTGCCTTGTGCGCCTGTGAAGTGCTTGAGCAATTCATCAACTTTGCCAACAACTTCCACCCCACCCTCAAATTGACCTGGACCATTTCTATCACCTCCCTCCCCTTTTGGACCTCTCCATCTCTATCTCTGGAAAGGGATTCATTACTGATGTCCATTTCAAACCCACTGACTCCCACAACTGCCTCAACTACACCTCCTCGCACCATCCTGCTGCAAAAATGCTATGCCATACTCTGAATTCCTCTACCTCTGCCGCATCTGCTCACTGGATGAGGCAATCCATTTCAGGGCATCCCAGATATTCTCCTATTTTAGGGAGTGTAGTTTTCCCTCCTCAGTAATTAAGGATGCCCTCAACTGCATCTCCTCCATCTCCCACACTTCTGCCTTCAAACTCCCTCACCCCAACAACAATAAGGATAGAGTCCCCTCAGTCCTTATGTAGTACCTCGCCAAACTCCGAACTCAACGCATCATCCTCCGACATTTCTGTCACCTATAGTCAGACTCTACCACCAAAATAATATTTCCTTCCCCACCCATGTCCACTTTCCGCAAGGACCATTCACTCCACGACTTCCTCGTCAACTCTATAGTCCCCACCAATGTCTTCACCACACCCGGCACCTTTCCCTGCCATCGCAAGAGGTGCAACACCTGCCCCGACACCTCCCAATTCACCTCCATCCAAGGCCCTAAATAATACTTCCAGATCCAACAGAGATTCACCTGCATTTCATCCAACCTCCTCTAATGCATCCTTCAACCCCGATGTGGTCTCCTCTGTATTGGAGAGACCAAATGCAAACTCTGGGACCATTTCGCAGAGCGTCTGCGCTCTGCACGCATTAACCAACCTGACCTTCCGGTTGTCATCCATTTTAGTTCCCCTTCCCACTCCCCCAGCGACATGTCCACCCTCAGCGACCTCAACTGACAGAGCGAGTCCAAGTGGAAACTGGAGGAATCGCACCTGATATTTTGCCTGAGGAGTTTATAGCCCAATGGCCTCCAGTATTGAATTCACCAGCTTCAAAATCTCTCCGCCCCAGCCTTATCCATTGTTCAGCCCTCTCCCTCTTCCTCTCCTCCCTGACCTGTTCTAACCTGACAATCTTTCTGCTCACCTATCCACTTCAACCCCTCCCACTGACCAATCACAATAACCCCCTATCTGCGTCCGTCCATCTATCGGGTGCTGTCTGACCTGCTGTGCTTTTCCAGCTTCACATCTGTTGACTTCAACTGTTGGCCGTGCTCAGGTTCCAGGCAACATTTTGAAAGTCAATACATTGCCTTACATATGTTGCTATTACAAAGCTTTACTATGCTCTACACAAAGTGTAACTAAGTGTGTATCGCACACTCTATGGTCTGGAGTTCCCCAAGCACATCGTAATCAATAATGTGGTTTTCATTGAATCCCTACAGTGTGGAAACAGGCCCTTCGGCCCAAGTCCACACCGACCCTTCAAAGAGTAGCCCACCCAGACCCACTCCCTCACCCTCTTACTCTACATTTACCCTGACTAATGCACCTAACCTACACATCCCTGAACATGATGAGCAATTTAGCATGGCCAATTCGCCTAACCTGCACATGTTTGGACTGTGGCATGTGGGAGGAAACCAGAGCACCCGAAGGAAACCCACGCAGACAAGGGGAGAATATGCAAACTCCACAGAGACAGTTGCCTGAAGTTGGAATCGAACCGAGGCAGCGGTGCTAACCACCGAGCCACCATGCCACCAGTTTTAAAGTGCCTCTTAGTTCTGTGAGCTATCAGTAGTGGCTATCAATTTAAATACTGTGAAATGTCTGTAAAACAAAGATGAAGTGTTTGGAGGGAGGGTGTTGGGGGCTGTTGATGGTGCCAAGTGATCTTTTCCACTCGCCTGAACACCGTTTCGGTTTAATACCCAATCCAAGAGGTAGCATAATGAGCACTGCTGAATTGCCTTTGTCGACTGTACATCATGTCAGTTTTGAAGCCTTCTGACTAGGAGACAACAAGTAATGGCTGTGTTTAGCATTGGGTTCCCCAGGGCTGGGCACTGTGAACAAACTAGAGAAGAATCATGGAAGCATTAAAAATAGTCAAGGATAGGTGGAAAAATTTTTTGTTGGTCAAAGATCAGTGGTCAGTTTATAGAAAAAGGTTGTTTGCTTTCTAGTTAATGAAGGAAGGTGGTGCGCAATGAGGATGGACTTTTGAGTTATTAACAATAGGAATGTGGGGATGAGATGGTAGGAGATGGAGTCATGTGATTCAGCCTCCAAGAAAGCATCCAAGTGGATCTGGTGAACCTAATGCTGCGATCAAGTGAAACTGGAGCCTTTCACAAATGCAAATGTTTTAAGCAGTGTAAACTCTAATTACAGGTCAGGCGATGCATACAACATATACAGGAAGGTTGTAACTAATAAAATATGTTGCTGGAACACCATGTCAAATAAAATTAAGTTTATTTTTGTTTAAAACAAAATACTAACTTCAGGCTGTTCTCCCATTGTGTAACCCCAGATTAAATGTGATGATGCCAAAAAATAAATTGGCAGATGCTAGTGTGCTGGGTTTCAAGCACAAGGGAGAGAAATGCTCTTTTGCTTCTGCAAAAACCAGTAAATGACTTTCATTCTTGAGTAAATTTGATTCTGGAGAAAAAAACTTATTGCAAGTTCTGTCAATTAATCTTGAGTGCTGCAACGTACATTTGAGTCCAGGTGTTGAGAGGTAAGACATCCGTTTCTGGAGATACAAGGTAGATTTGCTGTGGATGACATGGCTATGAAACCTGATAGGCGTGCATTCAGCTGTGGTCATCAAGAATAGCCCATATCCTTGGCATTTTCTGTAACCATGCTGTTGCAGCTCATCTTTCACCTCTTTACAGCTGTCAACGTAGTTGATCCAGTCATCCTCTCCAACTGCTATGCTTTTTTAAAATTTCTGTCGGGCACCTTTTGCTTGGTTCCGTGCTTAATAAAATTACATTTGGAAACAGGCCATTGAGTCTGACCAGGCCATGTCGTATTTGTCCTCCATAAGGATAGTTATTCCAATCTCATGCACCTGCTTTGCTTCTGTTTGTTTGTATTCTCCTCTCTTTAAACCATCGAACTAGCCTATTCTTAAATGTCTCACCTATTTAGTTGTTCTCTCACTTCACAGGTCTACCAGGAATCCCTCCTTAGATTCTTTTTTACCTTTGTGTGAATACTGTCCTTTAGCGGTACCATTTGAACTCCGATGTATGTTGGTTACTTAAACTTACATCACTGCATCACTCTTGTAACTCATTCATTCCCTGTATTATCAGGATGCATCCAATTTTCTATCCATTGCCTTAATACCCAATTTACAAACACTGAGCATTCACTATCAACTCGAGCCCTCCATGGTGATGATCTCTGGGCTGTCCCTATTGACACCTGAGCTGAGCTTCTGATTTCCTCATCTCTCAATGATAAAAATTGCTTGCCTTTATTTCCTCAATGCCATCCATTACAGACTATCTACTATTGAATACCTGTTTCATGCCTTTGTCACCTCAAGACTTGATTACTCCAAAGCATTTTCCATCAGATGCAATGGATCAAACAAAACCTTATCCAGCACAATGGCTCTCTGCTCCTCACGCCTACATTAATTTTCTTCCAGTCTATAAGTTGTAGATTTTAATTTCTCACCCATTTGTTCTTTTCAGATCCCTTCATAAAATTGCTCCTCATTTTATAATGGCTTCCACCCCTACAACTCTCACTACATCAAACTGTTTCTCTGCCTTCAAACTTTTAAACTGCTATTGTAAGCTGTACTTTCAGCCACCTAAATCATAATCTCTGAATTTCTTCTTAAACTTCTCCACCTCTTTCTCCTAATTTCCCATGTTTGCTTTTGGAAGACTGGAGGTTGGCAAACTTGGTACCACTGTTTAAGAAGGGTGGTAAAGACAAGCCAGGGAACTATAGACCGGTGAGCCTGACCTCGGTGGTGGACAAGTTGTTGGAGGGAATCCTGAGGGACAGGATGTACATGTATTTGGAAAGGCAAGGACTGATTAGGGATAGTCAACATGGCTTTGTGCATGGGAAATCATGTCTCACAAACTTGA
>NC_057719.1:85318922-85366003 GCF_004010195.1 Chiloscyllium plagiosum | reverse complement strand
CTGAGCTACAGAGAGAGGCTGAACAGGCTGGGGCTGTTTTCCCTGGAGCGTCAGAGGCTGAGGGGTGACCTTATAGAGGTTTACAAAATTATGAGGGGCATGCATAGGATAAATAGACAAAGTCTTTTCTCTGAGGTCGGGGAGTCCAGAATTAGAGGGCATAGGTTTAGGGTGAGAGGGGAAAGATATAAAAGAGACCTAAGGGGCAACGTTTTCACGCAGGGGATGGTACGTCTATGGAATGAGCTGCCAGAAGATGTGGTGGAGGCTGGTACAATTGCAACATTTAAGAGGCATTTGGATGGGTATATGAATAGGAATGGTTTGGAGGGATATGGGTTGGGTGCTGGCAGGTGGGACTAAATTGGGTTAGGGTATCTGGTCGGCATGGACGGGTTGGACCGAAGGGTCTGTTTCCATGCCATACATCTCTATGACTCTAAGTGCCTTGTTTCTCCTTATGTCTCTGTGAACCATCTTAATGGTGCTTTTTGAGGGCAAGTTGTCACTAAATATTTCTGACACATCACATTCCAGAATTGCTGTCTGATAAGATAATGATTTTCTATCTTGGATATGTTTTTAGTTATCCAGGATTTAAGCTGGTATCTGCTGCTTTGCAATTACAAGTTGGGAAATTGCCATGTCAATTATAGGAAACAAACTAGTGTAATTTTCTTGGCTACGTGAACTGGACATGTTGGATAAAGGATAAAAGTGTTGATGCAAACAGATTGAAAGGTGGAAATTTAATCTCTCTGCTTTAATGGGTTTGAATTAATTGCTGATGTTGATAGTTCTGTGATTGCTCAGCTTTTGGTGAACTGTGATTTTTAGGATTGGTTTCAATAAAAGTAACAGCATTTTTTGCTTTTACTAACTCTTTGAGTTGACTGACAGCTTGACACTGATATTAATCATGTGAGGAAAAGTCCAGTTTGTAATCCAAGAACACATTTGTGGTCTTCAGTCTATTACTCAGATAGCCTCTGTGTTGCCATGGCTTAAAAATTACATTTGTAGAGATTTTAACTCATAGTGGATTTAATTTACTTCTGAACTGTAATGAACCCTTGAAGGTGATCAGAATTGGAGAAGAGCTCAGATTTTAACAACTTAACTCTGCTCAATTATTGAATGTCCTATTCAGTTTCAGAATGTGGCTGTGTCTTGGTCTCTATGAATTGAACCCAAGAAAACACAAATTATAAGAAGTGGGGAGGAAAATATAACATCAAATTCTCAGAATAAAATTGTAAAACAGAGTTATGTTAAACTCCTACTGAACCTTGTTCAAAAGCACAGTTAGAATGGATGCAAGGTTCAGTTTTCTGCATTTTAAAAAGGGTAAAGTCACTATATAATACAAAAATATTCACAAAGAATAGTGATATCTGAAAAGGATGAACGGTCTATGGCTGAATTCTACATAAAAGAGAAAACTTGGATGATAGTCTTATAGAGGTCTGAAAGTTATGAAGATATTTGCTGATGTACCCATATAATTTGCTGCCTTTGTGGTAGTGTTTTTGGATTTGGAAGGTGCTGTCTTAGGAGCTTGGAAGAGCTTCTGCAATGCATCTTGTGGACAGTAGACACTGCTGCAACTGAGCATTGGTGGTGGAAGGAGTGAATGTTTGTGGATATGGTATTGAGAAAATGTTTCCAACTGTGGGAAAGTTCAGCCAAAGAAAGTCAATAATGAATTCAGGAGATGCTTATTCATTCAGAAAGAGCTTAGAATGTGGAATTTGCTACTACAGTGAATAGGTGAGCTGATTTCATTGGATACATTTAATGGGAAGTTGGATAAAATGTTAAGGGATAGTAGCCTTTGCTGATGAAGTGTGATGAAGTATTCTGGGAGAAGCCTCATGTACATTTGCTGAATGGCCCTTAAATTCAATGAAGTATTACATACAGTCTCTGAAATGTGGTGTCAGGGAGTTCTACGTTGTCAAAGATGTAACTCTTTAGCTGACATGTTGGATCAACCTGTTCAGTTGAGGATTCAAGAAGGACAGTGGATGTTCCCTTTGTGCTAACCAATATTCTGTTTTTACCCAGTCATTTTGCTTTTTTGGTGTTATAAATTATTTTCCAATTGCTATTGACAAGGAAAGAAAATGAAAAAAGGTCAGGGGTCCCAGACTCAGCCTTTGCAATTGTCTCTTTTTTTTCAGCTTGTTTGGATGAAAGTGATAGATGCAGGCTTGATGAGCGAACTGGCCCTTTTTAATGTAGGAAAAAAACATAGAGCACTATTTAAGTGGAAAATCGCTGCAGAATTCTGAGGTGCAGACAAATTAAGATGTTCCAGAGAATTAAGTTAATCCCCAGCTAGAAAACCTTAACTAGAAGGCGAACGGGATGCTATCCTTTATTATGGGAGGAATTGAACATAGAAGTAACAAGTTATGCTTCAATTTATACAGGGCATTGATGAGACTGCATCTTAGATAATTTGTGCAGTTTTGGTCACCTTATTTAAGGAAGAATATGAATATATTATGGACAATTTGGAGGAGGATTATGACACTAATACTTGGAGTAACCGGTTTGCCTAGATGGTACAGTATGGTCTTTCTTTTTCTGGAGTGTCAAAGCATAAGGTCTGAAGTCTGTAAGATTCTTAACTGTCTTGACAAGTTGTATGTGGAAATGATGTTTCTTCTTTTAGGTGAGGCAGAACCACTGGAAGAGTGATTTAAAATTAGGGGTCAGCCTTTTAGGACAGAGATGAGGGGATTTTTTTTATTCTCTCAGAAGGTTGTGTGACCTTGGAACTCTCTGCCTCAGAAGGCATTGGATGTGGGATCATTAAATATTTTTAAGGTCAAGTAGATGATTTATTGTTGTGTAAGCCAATCAAAGGTTACCCAACATGGAATTTTGAACATAAACAGTGGAGCAGAGTTGAAGGGCTGAAGGGCTGAATGGCCCTATATCTGCTCCTAATTTGTGTGTTCATAAATGGCTTTCGCTGAGGTCTCGTCACTGCTGCTATATAACCCCAATTAGTAGAACATTGTATATTGGTGTATATATTAGATCTATCCTTTTTTTTCATTTCCTTAATGACACAATCAGAAGTTGGTCTCAAGGCTTTAATTCCTTAAACCTTGTGATCTCTGAAGCCTGTTTTGGACAAAGTTAATTGTTAATGGATTAACCTGAAAGTGATACTATTGAGAGACAATACATCAAAGACTTTTGCACAGTGTAGCAGTTACTCAAATGCTTGGAACTGACAATGTACTGTATTTAGGTAAAAACAATGACTGCAGATGCTGGAAACCAGATTCTGGATTAGTGGTGTTGGAAGAGCACAGCAGTTCAGGCAGCATCTGAGGAGCAGTAAATTCGACATTTCGGGCAAAAGCCCTTCATCAGGAATACAGGCAGAGAGCCTGAACTGCTGTGCTCTTCCAGCACCACTAAACCAGAATGTACTGTATTTGTAAAGTACAGGTAATTCTCTTATTCTTGAGAAATGAGGGAGGAGATATTGTCCTCCAGACTGATGTTTGTTACTCTGACCTATGTTTTATCATGTGCCTTTCTCAGCATCTGGGTTTGTTTGAGTTATGGTTTAAACGTTACTAAAAGTCATCTCCTTTAAGAAGGAAGGCATTTAAGGACTACATACGTTTTTTATTTGAAAGCTGGAAATTAGGTACTACTGTGTTTTTATAGAATTGACCAGTTGTTTTCTTCATTGTGTTTTGTTTATTGATGAAACCTGGTAAGACATTTTTATATAATGGTCAAATCAAGCCAATCAGCAATGTAAGTGATTAAATGCGCCATTTATACATTTGTGATGATTTAGTGTACCATTCCCATCAAGGGTTGTGACATGTCCTAGTCCTGAGGAGTGCAATACGAAAAGCTTTGCTTTGGTGTCTCCTTTAGCAGTGTTTATTATGGAGACATAGGCTCTCTAACTTCTGTTATCACTCGTTGAAGCGCTTTTTGTCACTCACTGAGACACTGTTAGAAGTGGCCCCAATACTGTACGTTCCAATGGTTCGGATGTTACTGAACCCTAATTTGGCTGAGGATTCGATGTTGCAAAGCTACAATTGAGCTGCTGGGGCATGTCAAATTACCAAAGGATCTTAAAAAGTATTTCAAATAGGGTGTGGCAAGGTTTCAGAGTGTTCTGTGGAGAGAGGGGTTGGGAGTTTAACACGCCTCTTCCTGTTTTGCAGCTTAGTCACAAGTTTTGTAGTTGGCCTCAGCACCCATCAGCTAAGAAGAACTTAAAGCATTGCTGCTCCTGTTTGTCCCCTCTGCTGGGAGAGCAAGAAATGTAGCTGTTGAATGAAGACAGGATCAGTATCATTTATGATTCTCCTGTGGTTGAAATGTTTACCGACATTCAAAAACAAAGAATGACATTTTGTTTTGCATCTGTCGGCTTAGATCAAACTATCCATTAGGAAATCAGAGCAGCCTTATGAGAAAGAGAGGAAGAAATTTAGAAGTATCAGAAACAATATAATATGGTTTAATATGAAAATGAAACAGCAGTCTTGCATTTGCTTTCATTTACTTATTTTGCCAGACATGAACTTTGTCCTAGTCGTTACATTTTTCACAGAATCATTGAATTCCTGCAGGGTAGAGGCAGGCCCTTCAGTCTGTCGGGTCCACCCCCCCCTGAAGAGTATCTCACCCAGACCCACCTCCCCTGTCCTATTCTGTCCTTGTAGTCCTGCAATTCCATGGCTAACTGACTTAGCCTGCATGTCCATGGACGCTATGGGCAATTTGTCAAGGCCAATCCACCTAACCTGCACACCTTTAGACTGTGGGAGGAAACCGGAGCAATCGGAGCAAACCCTTGCTCACATGGGGAGAATGTGCAAACTCCACACACAGTCACCTGAGGGTGGGATTGAACCCAGGTCCGTGCTGCTGTAATGCTGTAATCACTGAGTCACCGTACTGCTCTTCACTGCTTCTATTGCTTTTTCATTGATTTTATTCATTAATTCCTGAACAGAAATTCTCATTGCATTTGGTTACCAACCAACAGAAGACCTCTTTGTCCTCTTGCAGATTGCCAGGCTAAGGGAAGAGGGCTCTAGACATTTAGAGGAACAGCAGAGGCTCGTCAAAGAACAAATACTGCTGGAGAGAGAGCAGAGGCTGCAAGGTAAAATAGTGCCTGTTTATCAGTACGTTTTGTTATCTGGGAACTCTCATTTCTCATTTTTATCATTCATCCTTCCCATATTCTTTGCCCACATGGACCATGGCCTCGTGGGTGAGGCTGACCATTTGCCAAATTTTGAACTTTATGGTTTAGTCTGCAGGCTAGCTATCCTGTTAATTATAGAGTCAAACAGCACAGAAACTCTCCCATGCCAACCATATCCCAAACTAAACTAATCCCACCTGCCTGTGCTTGGCCTATGTCCCTCCTAACATTTCTTATTCATGTTCTTAACAAAAGGTCTTTAAACTGTTGTAAGTGTACCTGCATCCACCACTTCCTCTGAGCCACTCTTTGTGTAAAAGAAAAGTTGCCCCTCCTCTCATCTTAAAAATATACCCCCTAGTCTTGAAATTATCCATCCTAGGGAAAAGACACCTGCCATTCACCATATCTATACCTCTTATGATTTTAAAACCCTCTATAAAGTTACCCCTCAACCTCCTACGCTCGAGTGAAAAGAGTTCCCACCCTATCCAGGCTCTCCTTATAACTCAAACCTTGCATTCCTTTTTTGAACTCTGTCCAGCTTAATAATATCATTCCTATAACAGGATGACCAGAACTGGAAACAGTACTCCAGAAGAGGCCTGTTTAACCTGTTCAACCTCAACATGTTTTCCCAACTCCTCTACTCAAAGGTCTGAACAATGAAGGCAAGCATGCCTTCTTAAACAATCAATTCTCCAAAATCTTGACTGAACATGTAGAGCCTGACTTATCTTGTAGTCTATATTTATAAAATATTGTGCACATTGCAAACTCCACAAATCCATGCATTTAGCCGAGGACAGATTGTATTAGTATAGGTGTACTGTTTGTGCTACAACATGTTCTCAGTGTGAGCAAGAATAGATTTTCCTTGAATTCTCACAACACAGGTAAGTTCGCATTTTTAAAATAGAACAAGTTGTTAAAGCTTTTTCTTTGTTACTGGTCATCCAATCTGTCTTCCCTATATGATACTTGGTAAAAAGCCAATAGATAACATTGAGCCACCTTGTGAATTTCAAGCTTAGCCACAATTAAAGCGTTGTGTTCAATTTTGGGAACCATGCTTTGGGGAAAAACCCAAGCGTGGAGACCTGTTCTGAGAAAAAGTTCATGGCATTAAAATAATATGATAGATAAGAAGTGTAGGAACACCAGCACCTGCAAGCTGCACACTTGGAATATATTGCTGTTCCTTTACAATCATTGGGTCAGAATCCTGGAACTCCCTCCCTAACAACTGCAACACTTGAAAAGAATCTTACATGGTAGACATTATCTCTCAAATTAATGATTTATACCTTACAAAATGAATTCTGCCAGCACAAGTCTTTTTTTAAGGCTATTGTTAAAAGTTGCACAACACCAGGTTATAGTCCAACAGGTTTATTTAGAAGCACTAGCTTTCGGAGCGCTGTTCCTTCATCAGGTAGCTAAGAAGCAGAATCATAAGACACGGAGTTTATAGCAAAAGATTACAGTGTCATGCAACTGAAACGATATATTGAACAAACCTAAATTGCTGTTAAGTCCACTTTAAGGCCATCAACAATCTTGCCAACTTATATCAGTTCAGCTCTTGCTAACTGCATTCTGATGAGATCAAGACAACTGTGCAACCCATGCACTGACAGTATACGTGAGAATGCAGTATCACGTGTGGACTTAATTAGCTGTTCCATATCCATTTCTGTACCTGCCTGAGTGAAGGCTCACAGAGGGCAAAAGGATGTTGGGATCAGATCTGATGTCCCTTCTTGTGGATCAATGTATGCCCAGCTGCCTTTCCCTTTGCCTGGGAAATTTTGAGGAATATAAATACATTGTGCTATCAAGAGAAAATCAAGTCACAAATCTGTGTCAGCAATTTTAATTCTCATCTTTGATAGCAAGATTAAAACGTTATGTTTTCATGATAAAATGGACACCAGTTGGGTCCAGGCGCCTTATCACTCATGTGCGAGTGAGCCACATTGGAGAGTGAGCCACTCGATGATGGCGAGGTTGAGGGGGCTTTGGGGATCATTTGGACATATATTGGAGCCAATCCGAAGCCAGCCTGGGGCAGATAGTAAGATGTGGGGACAATACAAGGAAGCAGCCTAGATTTTCCAATGGGGAGAGATTTGTAGCACCAATTGGATTTCAGTTACACATCGGGAACATTGGGAAATCCTGATGGAATTGACTCAGAGGGAATACTCTGGGAAATTGTAAATTCCAATTGACAATTAACCTGCATCTAGAACCTTCTGACAATGTATCTTAAAGTCAGAGATTTCAGAAAGTCCTGATTCACTTGAGCTTAATAGTTACTTGAGCTAAATGTTAGTGGAATCAATACCTACCCATCCCGCCTAGTGATGAATCTGACCTCCTGGCTTACCACTGACACCAAGGTTCACCTCAATTTGAATCAGAGATCACTGAGCAGGGAAAGCCACTGGGGAATTGGGAGGTTGCTTGTAAGGTGTTGGGGAGGACAGCAGAAGGGGCGCAGAGCCAAGAGAAGACCTGGAGCAAAGGCCAGTGGATCATAGAGGAGTGGGGACTTCAGTGAGAAATTAAGTTGTGTGTGAGGCTTTGCTCTATGCAGGGTAGAGGAATGGTGTGGCTGTGAGTTTGATCAGTGCTGGGGCTCACAGATTTACATGTGACACCATTATGTAAGGATCTGAAAATTCAGATATTTAGAAATCTCTCATGAAGGGTATTAAAACAGTTGGCTTCTTTCTGTTTCTCTGTCCTGGTTCAGAATTGGTCACTCTGTTTGCAGTAAGCTGTCACTGTGCAGCAATCAGGCAATGCTGGCACAGCGGCTTATTATTTTTGAGTGGATTTCACATTTTTCATTTTGATGTTCTGTAGGATCTGATGTCCGAACTGATTCCATAAACAACTCAACCCCTAAACTGAAAGTAAGTAGTTCTAATGAGCTGGCTGTTAGCATGATTTGTGTTAATGTCTACAAAATGCAACTTGTATTGTGGGTGTCTCTGTTCGGATGTATGGAGAGCAGTGAATGCAGGCAACTGGGAATCCAAGCAGACGGCCTGAGAAATGTCCTAACTTTCATATTTTAACTGGCAGTTGCTTTCCCTTTGTGCAGTGGGTCTAAATTTATTTACAAGCTTTCCTGGTTTTCTTTTAATTTCATCCCCTTTTAATTCTGCACTGGCGATACATCCACTTATTGAGACAAGATTCCAAGGGCATCAGCCTCCAGTACCTCAAGCCCTAATTTTTCTTTCATTGAGTGATCACTTATATCAGAGCTAATCTTGGACCTGTTACTATCCAGGGTCTGGCTATCTGTGATAGACATGAAGATGCTTGGCTGATTTGAAAAAAAACTTTCTCACTCATTGAGGCCAATAGCAGTGTTTCAACTTGTCTGTGGGACAGTTGGATTTTCACACTGTGGGACCAGCTTTGTTCATTTGAGTAAATTTCAGTGATGGTGCAATTGGATGATTGTCCTTCTGGAGTACTTGGTTCCTCATTATGTTCAAAAGAAGATAACTTGAAAGTTGTCTGGATTGATGTACCAAAGATGACTTGCTTATCAATTACTGAGTACAGCATTGTAACAACGGAGCATTGCTGATCTCAGCCAGGAGTGGTCGATGGAGTATCGAATGCAGGCAGATGCTGCCTGTTAGATTGTGGTAAAGATTTAGAGTCAGTCATTGTACAGAATGAAAGGATAGTGGTGGGTAGCATTAAAGAGTTACTACGTTGATCTCTTCCCTTTCTCTTTCTTAGCTGAAATGGAAGTGTAAGAAAGATGACGAATCAAATGGTGGCTACTCTCATGAATACCTCCTCTCCATTTTGAAGAAGGTAAGTTGTTCTCAAGTATTTTCCAATCAAGAGATCTTGAGACCCAACCAGAATTGAGACCCAACCAGATTTGAAAACTCTGAACTGCCACCCCCCCCGCAGCCTGCTTCCTGTATTTCCCCATTACCACCTCCGAGGATAGGCTCCAGTTTGTCAGTTCAGATAGTAGATGGAAATGTGTTGCTGGAGAAGCGCAGCAGGTCAGGCAGCATCTAGGGAACAGGAGAATCGACGTTTCGGGCATTAGCCCTTCTTCCTGAAGAAGGGCTAATGCCCGAAACGTCGATTCTCCTGTTCCCTAGATGCTGCCTGACCTGCTGTGCTTCTCCAGCAACACATTTCCATCTCTGATCTCCAGCATCTGCAGACCTCATTTTCTCTTCAGTTCAGATAGTAGCCACCTTTTGTACTGACAAAGAAGTGAACAGCCAGCTTAAAGCAATTTAGCTCTCTCTTCAGGTTTTTAAATCCATGCTACTCATCTACAGTTAAGTACCTATGTAAGCCATTTTGCCAATTTGATGTCATTTATATTCCGTTATATTTCAGTCAAACCAACACAGTCAAGCCAACTGTATCAGCCTATCTTTTTATTCCTTTCTTCCTCACGCTTAGTTATTTTCCCCTTTAAACTATGGAAAGATGTTTGTGAGCCAATTTCGTTTTCAGGATAATCCAACCATTTTTCCTGATGCTTCACCCACAAATGTTTGCTTTTGTTGCATTAAATGTTACAGCTTGTCTTGGTAGGATTTGACTTCTAAACCTCTGGGTTGGTAACGCACCAATCGAACTGTTATACAGTCAAATGGTGACCGTGACAGAGAACTGGTTCATGTTGAATGTTTAGAGTCAAGGGGGTAGAAATCCAGATCTTTAACCTCAGTCTGAAACGTTGCAGGCAGTCATTGCTTTCAGTTACAGTCCTCAAACTCACCACAGTCAGAGAAGATTTTTTTCCTTTTTTTTCTTTCAAGGAAGCACTAGGGAACTCTGGTCAAACTAAATTTGAGACTGCTGTTGAAAGTAGAATTGGCATTCACAGCTTTGAGTTATGCAGTCTTTAATTGACTTGACTGTGCAATTATCGATGGTGCCTCCACAGTTATGACAGCAATGCAAGAAGGGACAAAGTAATAAGTATGGAGAAGTGTAAATTAGTACTTGTTAAAATATTCAAATGCATGGCTTCATGCTAACCTCCATTTGGAAGCTAAATAAAAGCAGCAGCCCTCAATTTGGAGATTGAAAATTTTCCTTCCAAGATATCAGAACTGCAGATTTAAGCAGCTTTGAGAAATTGGTGTTGTGGGAATAAGAGTATGAAATGATGTAAGTAAGATGTAAATAATTATTAGCTTAAATTGAAATAACTGGATACCTAAGATTGAATTTTTTAAAAATGCAGACCAAATAGTTCATTTGTAAGTTGAAGAATTAGCCTCTATCAAATTAGTTGTTATCATGTCATCATGGGGCTCAGTAAACTTTATATCCTGTCACAAACTGTAGAATGCCATGCCTGTTGGAGTCTGGTAAAGAACCTATTATCCACGAGGGATAGTGGGTTTTTTCATAATAGCTTGGGATTGGCAGTGTGATGTATTTAAAAAATATTCTAAAAGGTTGATCCTACTGCTGAACTCCTTTGCAAGCGATTCTGCAAGAAAATCACGCAATTTCATTTTATTTGAAAGCTATACACCTCTTGTAAGCACTTTTATTTTGGTAACTCTCCAAGTGCGAACTTTCCAAGCACTGAATTTTTGAAGTCTGTTTTCATATCTTGGCCTGATCTTTAAGCACCACCACCCCCACCCCCACCCCATCCAGTTTTGAACTTCCTGAAATGTTCCCACTCTAATTAAGAAGCTGGGTCCCAATAGACCTCCCAGCGTTCATGGCCATATGGTTTGTAAAGGAGGCTTTCTTTGTTCAATGCTGGGTAAATACACTACATGCTGTTATGCTGGGGTCAGTGACCACAAGCTCAAAAGAAGGGTAGGAATCTGACACCTTCCCACATCTACTTGTAGAACATGTCTCCATATGGACATTGAGTGAGCATTACATCAGGCTCAGACATGACCCATCTCTAATTATATGGTTTGCTGAGCCTTGTGTTGACACAAAAGGGGATTGAGTACCATAGAACACTGTCCCAGAGAAATGTAGTGGAAAGAGAGAGTAAAGAAGAAAGTCAAACAAATGTTGCAGTCTCTTGTTGATTCCCAGGGTTTCTAGTTCCTGTGTTTGAAGGGCAGTGTTAGCCATCCATTGCATAAATTATGTGTTATATTGAACATCAGAAATATTATGTCTGTGTCAGCAAGCACAAAAAGGTACTGAGATCTGATGAACTAGTGGGCACCTGCAAAAATTGTAATGGGTAACAAAAAGATCCTGTACACTGCAATTTCAATGTAATGCTACAATCAATTACTTTCCAGAAATACAAGGTCATATATAATGCCCACCAGCCACTGTAGGATGGCCAGAGTGCTGCTACCTGTTGAACTAAAGATGCTGAACCTCCCAATTTTTCCATACCTATGGTTATCAGTTTCCAGATACCAGAGAATAAAAAAAAAACTTCTCCTGCATTTCATTTGAGACACAACTTGCAGGCATGCATTGATGTTAACAAGATATGGCTGTGTTCTCAGGTCAAGAATTCTGTGGGGAGGGATAATGAGCAGGAGGTTAGTGACTGGAGAGCACAAAAACTAACAAATCAAATGAAGGAATTCACCACAGTCCCCCTCCATGCTAGAAATTTGCCTTCCCATTCTGTCCTATACTGTCCACAGTTGGACACCATTCTGACACTAACAATTTCCTGTGAAGGCAACAGGTACAGTGCTGACTGTAGTCTCATGGAAAGAATAATATAACATCTAAAGTTCTATATTTGTTTTTGTTTTTGAAATACTTTTCTTTTTTTTTAACATGATTCTTTCTTCCCTATCTTGTCCTCTCTCCCTTTCAGTGAATGTAAATACAGTTATGAAAGCACTGCAAGAAGGGACAAAGTAATAAGTATTGTAAAATGTAAATTAGTGATGACTTAAAACATTAACAATTAATATAAAACAATAACCTGTTATACACTCAGGCATTTGTTGTTTCAAATACATGTTCTGTTTAACTGTTTGCCGATATGTTTTTTGCCTTTGGTTTGAAGTTATACTTTATGGACATAACTAAATGTTGAGTGCTGTTTATTAAATGCTTTAAAGTCCAAAACTGGCAGAGGGTGGTGTTTTGAGCTGGTATCAGATACTAATCAAGAGATATTTCTTCCTACAGTACGGTGAGGTTTTGAACTTGCTCATATCTAGTAAAAAGAAAGGCTCCGCTATTGTGGAATTCTCCTCAACCAAGACTGCTGTGAGTATTGTGTCTCTACTTTTCCAACGTGGATATAACCTTCTCATCCTCAACACCTATCTGTTGCCTTGGTCAGTAAGTTATCTGTGCCACACAGGCCTGAAGATAGAGTCATAGAGACGTACAGCACAGAAACAGACCCTTCAGTTTAACCCGTCCATGCTGACCCAGATATCCCAACCCAATCTAATCCCACCTGCCAGCACCTGGCCCATATCCCTCTAAACCCTTCCTATTCATGTACCTATCCAGATGCCTTTTAAATGTTGGCAATTGTACCGGCGTCCACCACTTCTTCTGGCAGCTCATTTCGTACACACACCATCCTCTGCATGAAAAGGTTCCCCCTTAGGTCTCTTTTACATCTTTCCCCTCTCACCCTAAACCTATGCCCTCTAGTTCTGGACTGCCCCACCCCAGGGAAAAGACTTTGTCTATTTCTCCTATCCGTGTCCCTCATGATTTTATAAACCTCTATAAAGTCACCCCTCAGTCTCCGACGCTCCAGGGAAAACAGCCCAGCCTATTCAACTTCTTCCTATAGGTCGAATCCTCCAACCCTGGCAACATCCTTGTAAACCTTTTTCTGAACCCTTTCAAGTTTCACAACACCCTTCTGATAGGAAGGAGACCACAATTGCATGCAACATTCCACCAGTGGCCTAATCAATGTCCTGGCTGAACAACAGGCTTTTGCTAAGACAGTTTATCTAAGCCAGAGTACATAAGAACATAAAAAATAGGATCAGGAGTAGGCCATCTGGCCCTTTGAGCGCACTCTGCCATTCAATAAGATCATGGCTGATCTTTTCGTTATCTCAGCTCCACTTACCTGCCCTCTCACCATAACCCTTAACTTTTTGAACAGTAAAGGAATTATCTATCTATCTTAGCTTTAAAATCATTTAATGAGGAACCTCAACACCTTCACTTGGCTGGAAATTCCACAGATTCAGAACCCTCTGGGTGAAGAAGTTCCTTCTCAATTCAGTCCTAAATCTACTCCGCCTAATTTTGAGGCGATGCCCTTTTGTTCTAGTTTCACCTGCCAGTGGAAACATCTTCTCTACTTCTATCTTATCTTTTCCTTTCATAATTTTATAGGTTTCTGTATGATCTCCTCTCATTCTCCTAAATTCCAATGAATGTAATCCCAGTCTACACAGTCTCTTCTCATAAGCCATACCCTTCAACTCTGGAATCAACGTAGTGAACCTCCTCTCCACTCCCTGTAGTGCCAGTGTATCATTTCACAAGGAAGGAGACCAAAACTGCACGTAGTACTCCAGGTGTGGCCTCACCAGCACCCAGTACAGCTGCAGCATAATATTCCTGCTTTTAAACTCAATCCCTTTAGCAGTGAAGGACAAAATTCCTTTTGCCTTCTTAATTGCCTGTTGTACTGCAGACCAACCTTTTGTGATTCATGCAGAAGTCCCTCTGCACAGAAGTATGCTGTAAATTTTTACCATTCAAATAATTGTCCTTTTTACTGTTACTCCTACCAAAATGAATGACTGTACATTTATTAACATTGTATTCCATCTGCCAGACCTTTGCCCACTCACTTAAATTATCTCTGTCTGTCTGCAAAGTTTTACAGTCCTCTGCACATGTTGCTCTACCACTACGCTTACTGTCATCCACAAACTTTGACATACTGCATGTTGTCCCAAAGATCAAATCATCTTTGTAAATTGTGAGTAATTGTGGTCCCAACACTGATCCCTGAGGGATATCAGTAATCACTGATCACCAACCAGAAAAGCACTCATTTATCCTCATGGTTTTCTTCCTGTTAGTTAACCAATCCTCGGTCCATGCTGATTATATTATCCATAATACCGTGCATCTTTATCTTATGCAGCAGCCTTTTGAGCAGCACCTTGTCAAATGCCTTTTGGAAATATAGATACACCACATCTTCGGGGTCCCTGTTGTTCACTATGCTCATAATGTCTTCATAGAGTTCCTGTAAATTAGTTGAGTGTGATCTACCTTTCATAAACCATGCTGCGTTTATCCAGTGGACAATTTCTATCTCGATGTCTTGCTATTTCTTCCTTGATAATAGATTCAAGCATTTTGCCTACCCCAAAAGTGAAACTAACCGGTCTGTAATTCCTCATCTTTTGTCTACCTCCTTTTTTTAGACAGTGGCATCACATTTGTTGTTTTCCAATCTGCTGGAACTGCCCCAGAGTCCAGGGACTTCTGGAAAATTCCACAAGTGCATTCGCTGTGTCTCCTGGCATCTCTTTCAGTATCCTGGGATGCATTCATCAGGGTCAGGAGACTTCAGGTTCCATTAGCTTGCCCAACCCTATCTCTTTCGTGATAATGATTGTTTCCAGGTTCACAGATTCACAACTCTCTGGGTAAAGAAGTTCCTTGTCAATTTAGTCCTAAATATACTCCCCCTAATTTTGAGGGGGGGCAGGGAGCTCCTTGTCAATTACTGTTCTCCACATTGAAGACCGACACACAATACCTGTTCATATCCCATTACTAAATCCCCCTTCACATCCTGAAAAAGACCAATGTTTACCTTAGCCACTCTTTTTCAGTTGGAGCAGCGTCTGTGGAGAGAAAGCAGAGTTAGCTGTGCAAGTCTAGTGACCTTTCTTCAGAACTCAGAATGCTGTGAAGATGCATCGCTGGACTTGTAACGTTGACTCTGCTTTGTCTCCAAAGATACTGCCAGACCTGCTGTACCTTTTCAGACTTTCGTATCTAATTAATTAATGTTGGAGAAAGCTATGTGTTAAATGTATTAAACATGTAAGACTGAGTTTGTCTGGGCCTCATGGTGCAAACTGTCAGGTTTGAAAGTTTGCACGATCCCTACAGGCTATCGGCTGGAAACCGCTTTACTAGATTGAATGGTGAGCAGATGCTCTCTGCTGCCATGTCTTCATTTTTGTTATCTTAATACACTGACTTTTGCTGAGCTACAGTCCAAAGTAATCTTTTTGCAGCCAATCCCAGTGACACCTTTTATATGTGTCTTAAAACAGCAAGTGCGGTTATATACCAGAAGATCGATGGTTTTGAACAGATTCCACATCCCCACTTCTGGTGCAAGCTTTATTTCAGCTAGCACCACTTTATAAAACGCCCACTGCACTGATTACTAACTCCCCATGTTTATACAATCAATTCACACCCAAGTAACCCCTATTTAAAGTATCCATTACCTGCCCCTTGTTCTACTAGGTTTCAGGTATCATTCCAGGCCATATGAGATGACCACAAGTGCTGATTGATCATGGGTGACATTGCAACCTATTTCATTTGACTGTCAGTTTGAAGCACTAACATGGCAGATCAGATTGATTAGCACAAACTAAATCCTGATTTCTATATTGACTATAAAAGTGACCTTGTTTTCTATTATTTTAAAACTTACTTATGATAGCGGCACTATTTCGTTTTAAGATGATAAGATTGAAGAATGAAGCCCATTGCCAAATTATGTATTTGACCAGATAAAGCTAGTGAATATTTTGACCTCTGACAATACACTCACCAACAGAACAAATACAAAACTGTAACAGAGAGGGGAGTCAGTTTAACAATTTAGATTACCTACAGTGTGGAAACAGGCCCTTTGGACCAACCAGTCCACACCAACCCTCCGAAGAATAACCCGCCCAGACCCATTTCCCTCTGACTAATGCACCTAACACTATGGGCAATTTAGCATGGCCAATTCATCTGACTTGCACATCTTTGGACTATGGGAGGAAACCAGAGCACCCAGAGGAAACCCATGCAGACACAGGGAGAATGTGCAAACTCCACACAGACAGTCGCCTGACACTGGAATCGAATCTGGGACCCTGGTGCTGTGAGGTAGCAGTGCTAATCATTGAGCCACCATGCTGCCCCTTATTAAAATTCAGCTCAGTTTCCAGGCGTAAGAGCAGAATTAAGCCTGTTGAGTCTGCTCTGTCAACCTCTGAAAATCATAGAATCCCTATGGTGTGAAAACTTGCCATTTGGCCCATCGAGTCCATACGCACCCTCCGAAGAGCATCCCACCAAGACCTACCCTATTCCTGTAACCCTGCATTTCCCATGGCCAGTCCACCTAACCTGCACGTCTTTGGGTGGAAACTGGAGCACCCAGACTGCTCATGCAGACACAGGAGAGCATGTAAACTCCACACAGGGAGTCGCCTGTGGGTGGAATTGGAACCCAGGTTCCTGGCGCTGTGAGTCAACAGTGCTAAACCCAATCCTGGCTGATCTAATCATCCTCAACTCCACTTTCCTTCCTTTTTCTATAACTTTGGATTCCCTTTCTGATTAAAATTTTGTCTCTTTCAGCCTTAAGTATACCAAATGCCCCAGCTTCACAGCCCTTTTTGGTTAAAAAAAATTCACAATCCTCAGAGTATAAATTTTTCCTCATCTCTGTTTTAAATATGTGACACTATTCTGAGATCGTGTGCAGCAATGTCCTGAAAATGCCACTGCCTCACTGAGAAGTCCTGCCCTGATGGAGAATCATCCTCACTATCAAACCCACAGACAAGGGAGGTGCAGTAGTTGTTTGGTGCACTGACCTCTGAAACCAGGTGCCAACTTGCAGACACCTCTTCCTACCTCCCCCTCGACGATGACCTCACCTCCCATCACCAAACCATTATCTCCCAGACCATCCACAACCTCATCACCTCTGGGGATCTCCCATTCACAGCCTCCAACCTCATTGTTCGTGAACCCCTCAACGCCCGTTTATACCTCCTACCAAAGATTCACAAACCTGTCAACCCGTTGTCTCAGCCTGCCCTGCCCCACTGAACTCATCTCTGCCTACCTTGACACGGTCCTGTCCCCCTTAGTCCAGGAACTCCCCACCTACTTTAGGGTCACCACCCATGTCCTTCACTTCCTTCAAGATTTTCAATTCCCCAGCCCCCGAAACTGTATTGTCACCATGGACATCCAGTCCCTGTACACATCTATCTGCCACGACAAAGGTCTCCAGCCTTCCGTTTCATCCTCTCATGCCGTCCCAACCAGTACCCTTTCACCGACAACCTCATCGGCATGGCTGACCTGTCCTCACCCTTAACAACTTCTTCTTCCAATCCTCCCACTTCCCCCAAACCAACGGGGTAACCATGGGCACCCGTATGGGACACAGCTATGCCTGCTTCTTTGTTGGGTACTTGGAACGGTCCATCTTCTGCAGTTAGACTGACACCACCCCTCACCAGTTCCTCCTCTACATCGATGACTGTATCAGCGCCACCTCGTGCTCCCATGAGTTGGTTGAACAGTTCATCAACTTCACCAACACCTTTCACCCCGATCTCAAATTTACCTGGACCATCTCAGACACCTTCCTCCCTTTCCTGGACCTCTCCATCTCCATCTCTGGTGAACGACTAAACATCTGCTATAAGACCACCAGTCCAGCAGCTACCTGGATTACACATCTTCCCACCCTACCTCCTGTGAAAATACCATCCCTTATTCCCAATTCCGTCGCATCTGTTCCCAGGATGACCAATTCCACCTTAGAAAATCCCAGATGGTCTCCTTCGTCCAAGTCTGCAATTTCTCCTCCCACGATGATGCCTTCCAGCGCATCACCTCCACATCCCACACCACCACCCTTGAACACAACCCCTCCCAACACAACAAGAACAGTACACCTCTGGTCCTCATCTTCCTCCCCATCAACCTCTGCATACGTCGCATCATCTTCTGCCACCTACAAATGTATACCCCACCACCATATATATATTTCCCTCCCCATCCCTATCGCTGTTCTAGAGAGACCATTCCCTCCGCGACACTCTCGTAAGGTCAACACCCCCTGCGCCCACACCACTCCCCTCACCTCCATCCAAGGCCCATTCCACATCCAACAGAAATTTACTTGTACTTCCACCAATGTCATCCGCTGTATCTGGGAGACCGGATGCCTACTTGCGGACCATTTCAGAGAACATCTCTAGGACCCCCGCGCCAACTGACCCTGCTGCTCCATGGCTGAACACTTCAACACCCCTCCCACTTAGTTAAGGACAAGCAGATCCTGGGCCTCCTCCATAGCCATACCGTTAACACCTGACACCTGGACGAAGAATGCCTCATATTCTGCCCTGGGACCCTGCAACTAAACAAGATCAATGTGGATTCCAACAGTTTCCTCATTTCCCCGCCACCCCCCCCCCCCCCCCCCAATCTTGTCTCATCAACTACCATCACCCCAACCCACCTTTCTCCCATTTATCTTTCAGACCCCAGGCCCACAAACCTCATTCCTGATGAAGGGCTTATGCCCGAAACGTTGATTCTCCTGCTCCTCGGATGCTGCCTGACCTGCTGTGCTTTTCCAACACCACACTCACGACTCTGATCTCCAGCATTGGCAGACCTCACTTTCTACTTGGAGAACCAACATGTCTTGCTTGCCTATTCAATGCCACTATTGATTTGTGACACAGGTGGTAAATGGGAGGGTATTGGGGCCTGATACATAGATCTCTTGTGGGAAAATGATCAGTGATTTAAGCGCCCTCATTCAAGGTTTATATATCCGCTCCAAAAATTATCAATGTCAATTAATCCATGATTTATTTTGAACAGGAGCTTGCTTTTAAAAATGAGACTGGGTTAACAAGTAACCCACTGAAGATCTCCTGGTTGGAAGGATCACCCCCTCCAAATACAAGCAACCCTACATCATCATCTTTGGAGACAAGTTCATCTAATCTGTTCCAGGTAGGATAATGTCTAAAATAGCTCTTTTATTGTGTGTGTGCACATGATCTGGATATCACTGTCTACCCCATCCCTAATTGACCTTGAGTAGATGATGGTGAGCTGTTGACTTGAAGTACTGCAGTCCTTGAGGTGTAGCTACAGATACAGTGCTGTTCGGAAGGGAATTCCAAGATTTTGACCCAACGAAACTGAAGGAGTGGTGTATGACTTGGAGGGGTAATTGAGATGATGGGATTCCCATGCATCTATTGTCCTTGCCCTTCTAAGGGTAGAGGTTGAGAGTGTGGAGGTCGATCATCAATGGAACCTTGCTGCATTGTCTGTTGTAAATGGTACATGCTGTTGCCACTGTGTATCTGAAAAGGGAATAAATATTGAAGGTGGTGGATGGAGGTACCAAAGCAGGCTTTGTCCTAGGCGATGTTGGAGCGACACCATCTAAGCTGATGGAGAGTATTATATTGCACTTATGGCTTGTAAATGGTGAACAGATTTTGAGAAGATAGGAGACCAAGTTACTCGCTGCAGAATTCCTAGCTTCTGATCACTTCTTATAGCCACAGTATTTGTATGGCTGGTCCAGTTGATTTTTGGTCAATGGTAGCTTCTGATCACTTCTTATAGCCACAGTATTTGTATGGCTGGTCCAGTTGATTTTTGGTCAATGGTAACCTCCAAGATGTTGACAGTGTGGAATTCAGAAATCGGAATACCATTGGTATTCAAGGTAAGATGGTTAAATTCTTTCTTGGTTGACACTGTTATTACCTGACACTTGACAGGCCAAGTCTGGATGTTATCTTGGTTGATTCTGAACATTGTGCAATCATCAGTGAGCAACCTTCTTCTGACCTTATCATGTTGGGAGGTTCATTGATGAAGTAGCTGAAGGTGATTAGGCCTCACACTCTTGCGATTATGCCTTTTTGTATCTGCTGTATGACCTCAGACATTTGCAATGTCCCAGATCATTCAAGGTTTTGGGGAAATCTCTCCAATTCATTGCTTGCCATCAGATTATAGTGAATTGGAAAACTTTGTCTAAGCAATGCAGGCAGACAGGCTATTCAGGTGGTCTAGTGAATGAAGACGTTAATGATGTACAATACTAATCTTCATGCTGAGAGATTAATAAACCAATTCGCTGTTGTAGCAATAAAACTTCCACAACTTGTCTCCATGTGGTCTAAAGATGGGAAAAATAGACAATGGTTTCTCATCTTGATCACTTTCTGTTCTTTGTTGGAAGGTGTGTGTATGTATATTGAGTGGGGATAATGATAAAACTAACTGTTTGACTCTTACTAGGAGAACTGCCTAGCTTTGGACTCCGATGGAGAATGGCCGCATAGGCAAAGTACTGAAGGCAAATTGGCAACATAGCATTATACCTTAACAACATCCATCGTCTGCAAGAGAGAAAATTGAAGGGCTGTTTTGAATAAGGCTGTGTAAAAATCTAAAATGTCTGTAAGGCACACAGGCTTCTGCAGACTTCAGACAGTATGTTTCTACTATAAACATATTGAATATATTCAAGTTACTGGTACTGTTTCAAATGGAATCCTTGTAGAGAATTTAGACAGGACCCCTTTCTATCTGAAAATATCTGGAGCAAAATGCCATCAGACTGGCTGTTGATAAGATTGCTGAGTCAGAAGATTATTGGTCAATGCAGCACTCCAAGCCATAAACTCATAATCACAGCTGACAAACTCAGTAAGATATTACACTTTCTTCTTTGGTCTTTCCTTCTTTGAAGAAGGACAGGGAGCTCTCTGTTTCTGTGTACAACTGTGTGTATGTCAACATGTATGCAAGCATGCTGGCTTTAACTAATCTATATTATAAATATAGTGCATCCTAAATTGGCATGTGTTACCAGCAGTCTCAGTTCCCATCTGTGTGAATTTGAGATTTAGACTGACTAATTTACCTTGATGAAATCAGCCAGTATTAATTTACAGCAGTGAAATGTTGCAGTCTGGAAGAGGCACAGACTACACTTTGTTTGTGGATTGCTTTCCACTTCATGAACCTAGAAATTTACAACCATCTTATCACCCACATTTCTCCACCAAATGACATTTCAACTTTGACTAGCTTGTAAATGGTTTAGCCCACAATCTCGCATTGAACAGCTGCCTTGAAGGGAAAAGCCCTTTATTCTGTCATGGGATGTGGACAATGCTGGTAAGGGGTAAGGTCCCTTCCAAAATTGCCATGGAACTGAGTGGCTTGCTGCTTCAGGTCAGTGGGCAGTCGAAAGTCAACCTCATTGCTGTAGGATTGGAGTCGCATTTGAGCCAGAATGGGTAAAGATAGCTGATTCCTTTCTCTAAAGAATATTTGTGAACCAGATGGATCTTTACAACAATCGGTAATGGGTTCATTGTCTCCATTACTGAGTCAGGCTTTGTATTCCAGATTTGTTGATTTGAATTTAAATTCCACCATCTGGCATAATAGGATTCCACCCTGTCGCCAACACATGCCCTGGTCCTTTTGATTCATACTTGCTCCTATTTTCCTGACTGTACATGAACAGTGCTAAAGAATATAGCTGGCTTTATAAAATATGGATATACTACAGGGATAATATTTTCAGAGAGAATGCAAAACAGATATTGATGAAATGCATTGAGCTTTAGAGTATTCCCACTGGTTGATGAGCCCAGTTAACCAGACAGCAATAATTTACAGATGGCACCAAAATTAGAAACAATTTTACGCAGAGATTTGTTAAGCGTAATAGAAATTAATTAGGCGGGTTTTGTAACAAGCAGACAATCTACACTGTACACCAAAGTAGTGAAGGTTGAGACTTGATGGACCAACAGCCTCATTCTTTGTACTGTGATGTTATTTGGTTTTATGTACCAAGTACAAGTTGAGAATCATGGACACCATTTCTATAAATGACTTCTTCAAAAATTTGACTTGCTGTGATTTGTACTTACTTGCAAAATCCAGGGTGTAAAATTAAGCATCATCCCTTATAAAACCAAGAATATTCTCAACAATTTTAGAAGTCTCACACTGTCTGCAGGTGAAGTAAGTTGATGTTCACTGATATGGATCATTAGTCAGTGATTGAATGTATAAACATTTATTTAGTTAAACTAACTTTTTTGCGTATTAATAGAAAATCAAAAAGACATTGCATTTTCAGATATTAATGAATCATCATGTTGTGTGACACTATCACTGTGCTAAATGAGAGAGTTTGATCGATCTAGCAACTCAAGACTGGTAATCCGTGAGGTGTTTTGGGTCATCATCAACAGCACAGTGGCTCAGTGGTTAGCACTGCTACCTCACAGCGCCAGTGACCCAGGTTCAATTCCAGGTGTAGGTATCTGTCTGTGTGGAGTTTGCACATTCTCCCCGTGTCTGTGTGGGTTTCCTCCGGGTGCTTTGGTTTCCTCCCACAGTCCAAAGATGTGCAGGTCAGGTGAATTGGCCATGCTAAATTGCCCATAATGTAGGTGTATCAGTCAGAGGGAAATGGGTCTGGGTGGGTTGCTCTTCAGAGGGTCGGTGTGGACTTGTTGGGCCGAAGGGCCTGTTTCCACACTGTAGGGAATCTAATGTAATCTAATCTAATTGTGTTCCAAAACAATCTGTAACTTCATGGCTGACATATCCCGCATTCAACCATTATTGTCAAGCAAGGCGATCAACCCTAGTTCAATGGAAAGTGCAGGAGGGCATGTCAGGAACTGTACAAAGCTTATCTAAAAAAACAAGGTGTCAACCTTGTGAAGCTGAAAGATATGGCCACTAGTATGCCAGACAACATTAGCAGCCAGTGATAGAGCTAAGCTCTACAACCAGCAGATCCCAAGTCTAACTCTGCAGACCTGCCATACCTAATTGTGAGTGTTGGTGGGGAATTAAGAACTCACCGGAGGTTCTAATATTCTGAATTGTGATTAACTGTTTAAGTGCAGAATAAGGTGTTGCTGCTGGAAGCTTAATCTTTGGGATGCAGTTTGTTCTTAACATCAGGAATCCTTTAAAACAAATTGTTTGAGATAAAACTACTGAACATTTCCAGACTTAATACTTACACAATGCTAAGAAAAATGCAGCAACTACCAGTGGTGACCTCTCTTTTTTGGAGCAGCTAAATCTTCAGGGACTTTTAAATCATATCCATTTCAGACTATTGGTACAAAACTACATTTACTTTGGAGTGATAAATTCAATAATATCTGAACACTACACCTGTCAAAAGCACCAGGCATGTCCATAGTATGGTCCATGAATTAATGAAGCTTGTTTAGCTCCATTGTTTTAGTGTTCCAATTGGTTAGTTTATTGTGCAATGATTGCTGGAAGTTATTGAGCAAAAGCCATGGTACAGTTGTTAGATAAAAGACACAGTTTAAAAGTAAGTAAAGGTAAGATACTTCTAAAAGTGAAAGACACTCAAGTAGATTAACATTGTAGGTATTTCACTCTCACTCATTCCCTCCCTCCCTCCAAAAAGCTGTCATTTTTCTTTTAAGTCCATGATTTGGAGATGCCTGTGTTGGACTGGGGTGTACAAAGTTAAAAATCACACAACACCAGGTTATAGTCCAACAGGTTTAATTGGAAGCACACTAGGTTTCAGAGCGACGCTCCTTCATCAGGTGATTGGAGGAGCTCCGAAAGCTAGTGTGCTTCCAATTAAACCTGTTGGACTATAACCTGGTGTTGTGTGATTTTCAACATTTTTCTTTTAAGGCATTGATACTTTGAAAGTGGCCCTCTGTCACCTGTGGTACTTATCCTTTCTTCTGTTCAATGCCTAATCTACATTCTCATGGTGAATCATCAGTGAAACCTTTTTTACTCCTGAACAAAATCACGTTAACAATGATTACATTGTGCATTGTCTGCTGTCCTCACTGACGTAGAGGCCCAGTCTGAAATTCACAATTCTGACTGAGCCTGGAACTATTTCAAAATATTTTTTCAAATTCTTTTAATTTCCAAGTTTTAGTTTTAAAAATTAGCTTTTAAACTGTTGTTTTAAGATTGCCAGATCATAATTAGACTGTTTTGGTGCACCAAATAACCTTACTCATGGGTTTGTTTGGTTGGATGAGGCTTGGATTAGAACACAACTAATTAAAATAAGGTTTAGTTCTTAAATAAGATGCCTCTGCAGTTTCATTAAAGCATTCTCTCAGTATTCTAGTGAGTAACCCAGCCTGAGAACAGGGAAAGTAAAAGAACTTTGTCCTTTTAAGTTATCTTGACAGCACTGATGGGTGGTACATCTTCCCTTCCTGTTCACCACCCTCAAATGTTTCCTTTCCTCTGTTCTTGTATGAGAAAAAGGTTGCCCTGCGTTTCCTTGTTTTTTTTCAGAAATAAATTTGCTGTGTTCATCGTTTGGAGGATGAATAAAAATAGTGTTTCTGGAAGACGTTCAAAGCGCTCTCTCAAGTTTGAATGCTGGCCCAGCTGGATCTGTAGGTTTCACACTGACAAATGCCTGATCCCCTTTCACCAAGGCATGTCCAGGCCACCTGCAAAAGTGCTTCCTCTGCACTGCCTCAAGGAAGTGTAAAGGTTAAAGTCCTTGGGTGCAAAAAGTCAGTTCTCCACTACTGGAGAAGGCACTCGATTAGGACAAGTGCCCCCTCTTCACTGTCTTTTCATCTTTTCAGTCACCTCCTCACTACCCTAAACTGGAATCTCATGCGATAAGACAAAATCTTTAGTCTTTGAAGGGTATTATTTTCCACGTAACTAGATTCCTTGTGGCAAACCTTTCCATGTCAAGTTAATGTCTCTTGAAAACTTCACAGTCAGCAAGTTGATGAGATATTCTTCCTGGACCAAGCTGGATTTGATTTCAAGCCAACAACATTGAGGCAATTCACTGCGCCATCCAGTTCCCATACACTAACATAAAACAGTTTGCAAAATCATTGGAGTACAATCTTATTTATCCAAAATGCTGTTTCCTCTGACAATTTCATGCCAAATACTGGTCAGGAATAAATTAGGAATCTATTCAATGGTAGTATTGCTCAAATGAAAAACACAATTGCTCAGAAAGACCTCATGTAAAAAGGTCTTGAGTGCAATATAAGTTGTAAGAAGTAGAAGCTGAAAATGTGTTGCTGGAAAAGCACAGCAGGTCAGGCAGCATCCAAGGAGCAGGAGAATCGACGTTTCGGGCATGAGCCCTTCTTCAGGAAAAGAAGTAGAAGTAGAAGGCCCAGTGTTCAGTATGTTGGGTCAGTCAGTGCCTACAGAACAACTTAGGTACTGATATCTGCCCATATCTTTTGGTTATAGAGCGAGATATCAATAAAGTTTCTATGATTGCTACCTGTTAACGTCCCTAGTTGGACTATGTGT
Source organism: Chiloscyllium plagiosum (assembly GCF_004010195.1). Lineage (NCBI taxonomy): Eukaryota > Metazoa > Chordata > Chondrichthyes > Orectolobiformes > Hemiscylliidae > Chiloscyllium > Chiloscyllium plagiosum. The sequence goes on along the minus strand of NC_057719.1, from coordinate 85,340,442 downwards.
TGCCAAGTGAGATTAACTCTATACCGATGAGTAGACAGTCGGTAAACAATGTGCTGACTCACACAAGAAGCAACGAGATGGTCAAATGGTTGAGTAAAACAAATTTTTAAAATTTTAGAATGGGCCAGCACTTACACCACTCATCCTTAATTGCTGAGAGGGCTAAATGTCAACCACATTACTGTTGCTTACATCTAGGCCAGATATGTAAGGATGACAGATTTCCTTCCCTGAAAGGTATGAACGAATCAGATTGGATTTTTATGATAACTGACAGGCTAACTTTTTATTAGATTCAAATTTAATTATGGACCATGTGGGACCATGAAATATAGGAACAGAATTAGGCAGTTTGGCCCATCAAATCTGCACCACCATTCGATCATGGCTGGGATTTGAACCCATATGCCCAGAACATTAGTTAGAGATTTTAGATTACTAGTCCAGAAACATAGCCATCATGCTATTGCCTCAACTAATTTACAGCTGCTTTCCAGATTTAAAAGTTTCTGTCTTGCTCGTATCCTCCAACACCAGTTTCAGAAATTGCATTGAATAACATCATCTCATCACATCACAAGACATTCGAATGACCCACATAAGCACAGCCTGGAAACCTGAGGAGACACTTCCTCAAGCTGTCACCAAAGTGAAAAGCATTGTTCATGCAATATCTAATGCAATTCACCAGTCTGCAAATGTATGGATATGTGTGTGCAGAGGACATGTTTTGGATGTGTTGCTTAGTCATGTTGTTGGAAGAATGCTCATTTGAACCAAAACTGGAAGAGCTTTCAATTCACTCAAAATCAGACCACCAGAGTTAAGAGAAAGTGAAAGGAAAATGTACATTCAGACTAGTATACCTCAGTAGAGCTGGCTTTGTTGCAGGAAGGAGCTAACAGGGGCTGTTGCTACAGGTTCACGAGCATTTCAATTTGCAGCAAACTTGGAGGCCAGCTATTGTAAAGTGACCTTGAGAGAAAGATGGATGTTGTAAAAACAAGGGAGAAATGCAAAGCAACCCATGAACTAGATAGGAAGTAACAACAACAACTTCAGCTGGGCTTGCAGATTAAAACATAATTGTTCCCTTGTGAGTTGCTCATTCATCCACTGAAAAAAATAAATAAATCTGACCCATGAACTAATATTGATTTTGTACTTTTTGGGTCTATGTCTTTCAAGTCAATGAATTATGGGAATGTAACAGCTTCACAGTGGGAGTTGGAAATTCACATTTGAGCATGTTTTTCTTCCACAGATGTTCTCTGTTTGGGATATCTGATTATCTATTCAGCATCCTTTTTATTTTAGAAATGTATCCCTGACCCAGCACAAAGGACAATGTTGCTCCTTATTGAATTTTGCAGCTGGTCTTTGGATAGTCCTTGCTCCCTTCCAACTTCACGGAATTAAACTCATTCACTATAGCGTCAGTTCAGTCGTCACTCGATACTTACTGAGAAGGTCTCACCAGGGAGTTGGCTTCAACAGCCCTGGCTTGAGCTTGATTGTTGATTCTTGACTCCTGGTCATAGTTTAGACCTGTCCTGCTTCAGATCATAAGTATATACTAAATAATATTTAATATACTTCTGTAAAACTAAATCATCCATTGACTCTTTTTGCAGAGACTGTATTATCGAAGTGAAAGAGGATTAGAGCAAAGCAACAATAATGTGTATTCATGTAGCACCTTTAACGTAGTAAAATATCCCGATTTTAGGAAAGTGTTACTGAAACACAAGATTTGCACAATTGTCTGAAGGAAGAAAGGCAGGGATATTTAAGGAGGGAATTCCTGAGCTCAGAGCCTTGTCAGCTAAAGGAATGACCATGAAGTCAGGACCAGAATGGGAGGAATTCCAATATCCTGGAGGTGTGGTTGGGCTGGAGTATATTGCATGACTGAGAGGGGCAGAGGGATTTGAAAACAGTTACGAACTTTTAAAAGTAAAATATTGCTTTAACAGGAGTCAAGATGATCATTGAACAGAGCTGATGAGTGAATAGGACTTGGTACAAGTTAGGACGCAAGCAGCAGTGGTTTGGGTGATCTCCAGTTTTGAGAGAGTGAAACCTGGGATGTTGACCAGGGATGTTAGAATAGCTGAATCTCAAGCTATCAAAGGTATGGATGAGGATTCCATCAATAGATGAACTGAGGGAGATGAAAATGAAAGTTGGGCATTAAAACAGAGGTGAAGATAGGTTTCAATGGTGACATGAATAAATGATTGGAAGCCCATCTCTGGGCCACACATCTCCAAGGTTGCAAGTTGCCTAGTTCAACCTCCGGTAGTTGCTGTGGTGAATGATGGAGTTGATGATTTGGAAACAGAATTTGTGGCAGAGACTGCAAACAATAGTTCCAACAATCATAGAATCATAGAATTGCTACAGTGTGAAAACCAGCTATTTGGTTCAACAAGTCCACACTGACCCCTCCCCCTCCCTGAAAGAGTAAGTCACCCCTACCCTATTAGTCTACATTTATCTCTGACTGACTAATGCACCTAACCTACACGTCCCTGAACACTTAACAAATCTTGCAGCATTTGTAGAGAGAATCAAATTTAACATTTCAAGTCCAATGTGACAGTTTCTGAAGAGGAGCCATATTGGACTCGAAGCATTAACACTTTCTCTGCCAACAAATGCTGCCAGACCTGCTGAGTTTCTCCTGCATTTACTATTTTTATTTCATCAATGATCTTATCAAGTGGTCTCGAGAAAACAAAAGCGTGTGAGAAGGCCAGGCATATCTTCTATATAGTCAAGCTAGAAGGCGAGACCAATAGTTCAGGCAACTATGTCATCAGAAGAGCATAGGAGAAAAGACAACATCGAAGGAATGAACTTGTGTTTATATTGTGACTGATTGTAATGCGTAACATATCCACCTCATAAATTTTGGGTGGCATGATGGCTCAGTGGTTAACACTGCTGCTTCAAAGCACTATGGACGCAGGTTCGATTTCAGCCTTGGGTGACTGTGTGGATTTTGCACATTCTACCCATGTCTGTGTAGGTTTCCACTAGGTGTTCCAGTTTCCTCCCACAGTCCAAAGGTGTGCACATTAGTAGGTTAGCATGCTAAATTGTCCCGTAGTGTCCAGGGATGTGTAGGCTAGATGGGTTAGCCATGGGAAATGTTGGGTTATGGGGATAGGGTGGGTGAGTAGCATATGGGTGTGGGTGAGGTGCTCTTTGGAGGGTCAATTCAGACTCAATGGGCCAAACGGTGTCCATCTGTATTGTAAAGATTCTATGATTCTATAATTCCAGTTGGTTGCCAATCAAAGGAACATGACAACCAGGTCACGCACACCAATATTTTGGAGAGAATAAATAAGAAGGATGAGCAGTACAGAACTGGATACAGAACTGGCTGAAAGGTAGAAGACAGAGGTTGGTGGTGGAGGGTTGTTTTTCAGACTGGAGGCCTGTGACCAGTGGAGTGCCACAGGATCAGTGCTGAGTCCTCTACTTTTTGTCTTTTGTGTAAATAATTTGAATGTGAGCACAAGAGGTACAGTTCGTAAGTTTACAGATGACACCAAAATTGGAGGTGTAGTAGACAGCGAACATGGTTACCTCAGAGTACAACAGGATCTTGATTAGATTGGCCAATGGGCTGAAAAGTGGGAGATGGAGTTTAATTCAGATAAATGCAAGGTGCTGCATTTTGGGAAAGTAAATCTTAGCAGGACTTATACACTTAATGGTAAGGTCCTCGGGAGTGTTGCTGAACAAAGAGACTTTGGAGTGCAGGTTCATAGCTCCTTGAAAGTGGAGTCACAGGTAGATAGGATAGTGAAGAAGGCGTTTGGTGTGCTTTCATTTATTGGTCAGAGTATTGAGTACAGGAGCTGGGAGGTCATGTTGCGGCTGGACAGGACATTGGTTAGGCCACTGTTGGAATATTGCGTGCATTTCTGGTCTCCTTCTTATCGGAAGGATGTTATGAAACTTGAAAGATGTTGCCAGGATTGGAGGATTTGAGCTATAGGGAGATGTTGAATAGGCTGGGGCTGTTTCCCTGGAGCGTCGGAGGCTGAGGGATGACCTAAAAGAAGTTTATAAAATAATGAGATGCATGAATAGGATAAATAGACAAGGTCTTTTCCCTGGTGTGGGGGAATCAAGAACTAGAGGGCATAGAATGAGGGGGGAAAGATATAAAAAAGACGTAAGGAGCAACTTTTTCATGCAGAGGGTGGTACATGTGTGGAATCAGCTGCCAGAGGAAATGGTGGAGGCTGGTACAATTGCAACATTTTTAAAGGAAGGGTTTAGAGGGATATGGGCCGGGTGCTGGCCGGTGGGACTAGATTGGGTTGGGATATCTGGTTGGTATAGACGGCTTGAACCGAAGGGTCTGTTTCTATGCTGTACATCTGATTCTATGACTATGACTCTAGTAATCTGTTGTTGGTGGTTTCGGTTAAGGGAGAAATGCTGATCAGCACATTGGGATGTCTGTCTACAGTTTGTGCAATGTTTTGTGAGTGCTTGATTAGGCTTCAATTTGTATACAAAATGCAGCGCCTCCAGGAGTCGTCAGTGCTGCACCAGGAGTATCAGCCCTGAGCATGCTCATTTGTGAGTGGACCATGTGCATAAACCCTGCTGGCTCAAAGGCCACAAACTGAGCTGGTTGAGCAAGATTATTTTGTTATTGCCTGAGGGACTTGGGTGTTGTTGAGAAAGTAATGATTTCCTCGGAGGCAAAAGCTGAAGAGAAAACTCCATGGGATGATGAACTGAGCGTAAGAAAATTAAAGGCAGGGCGATTCAGTGTAAACCATACGTGGGAAAAGGAAATGCATCTCAGCGGGCCTGATGGGAATGTTGCCATAATCAATTAATAAGTGAATATAATGAAAAGAACGGCTGAGGGGTTAAACAACAGTGATAAATTATAGTCTGCCCTGATGTCTTTCATTTTTTTGCAACAAATGTTTACGCATGGAAGGAATGCCATCCCTCTTCTTCCTTTTCCAACCGGATGAGCATTAAGAATGGACCAGCCAGCTGGAGGATGTGCCATACCCATATGGGTGGGGCAGGAAAACTCATCATGCTGTTGCCAAATGGATACCTTTGCCAAGTCATTATCATCTGCCTGTCAGCTGTTGGTTAATAGGAAATTGGCTGTTTTCTGGAAGCTGAGGTGCAGCATCTAAAAGTTTGTTGCCTTTTGAGCACATATGTCAATGTCACCAAGTACTTATAATCAACTAGAGGATCAGAGGAGAAAGCTTTTTGCCTTGCCTCTAAACCACAGACCAGAAGACATAGGAGCAGAAATTAGGCCATTTGGCCCATCAGGTCTGCTCCACCAGTCAATCATGGCTGATAGGTTTTTCAAAGCCTTTGTTTCACTGTAACTGTGTAACTACATGTAGAGTTCTCAATTCTTCACTGAGTCTTTTCCAAGCATTACCCACAGTGCACTTTTTATAGTTCCCAAGTGCCATTATAAAATCTTTAGAGGGTAGTTATGAGCTGTAAGTGAGTACAGAACAGTAATCTCACTTGGGGTTTCAGGTTTCTTTACGAACTGTAAAAGAGAAACTTCAGTCATATTGCAGCTGTTAGGCTAATCTATCAGTGAAAGAAAGTGAGCTGGTGTGCTGTGACATCTATAATGTTTCATAATACCTGACCTGAGATGCTGTGTTTTCTCTGTTCATGTGACTGATCTATGATGATGGTCACCTTGAAGTGTTGTAAACACTGTGGGTTTATAACCTGGTTATGGTGAACTGATATTTCAGACATGGTATTGTTAGTATAACCACCACAGACCATTTTGAGAAACTTGAAACAAAATGTTTAGTTTCCTAATGGATTAGTTTGTCAAAGCAGTGAATATCTGAAGCATACAGGTCAGGAATTCCAATCCCATTGACAGTTCTAAGAAAGCTAATAGTAACTGGTGTAGCAATTGGGAATTACAATTGATTCAGTGTCCTGAGATAGAAAGCAAATTTCATCCAGGTGGACAAAGAGCAAGTATAAGATAAGGTTTGAGTGTGTTGTTTCCAGTTTAGCAAAGCAGTTGCCAAAACAGCAGTTTAGGCTGAGATAAATGCATGCTGCAGCATAAATGAATTACCCAGCTTTTCTTCCAGTGTAAAATTGACACAAACAGTATTTCCAATTAATCGACTGGCTGAATTCGTGAACTGAAATGGTTGGTGCATGGGAGATTTTTGCCACGTGAAATGCACGTTGAATCTTAAAATCTTAAGCAAGGAATGACGTGGAATCTGACCATCGCTGTGTGTCTTTGGGGCCTCCGTGATATTCTTGCATTTGCTAATCAAAATGTACCAAACCCATAAAGCTTTGCTGTTTCACTTAATGGACAATCTAAGCCTCTGAAAGACCTTGATGCATTTTAAGTTACAACTCGGTCAATTCCCCCTCCCACTCTGCCGAGGACACGCAGGTCCTGGGCCACCTTCATCGCCATTCCCTTACCACTCGACGCCTGGAGGAAGAGTGCCTCATCTTCTGCCTCAGGACCCTCCAACCCCACAGCATCAATGTTGATTTCACCAGTTTTCATTTCCACTCCCCCCACCTTACCCCAGTTCCAACCTTCCAGCTCAGCACTGCCCTCATGACCCATCCCATCTGTCCATCTTCCTTCCCACCTATCCGCTCCACCCTCCCGTCCAACCTTTACCCCCATCTCCATCCACCTATTGTACTCTCAGCTACCTTCCCCTCAGCCCCACTCCCCTCCCATTTATCTCTCCACCCCTGAGGCTCCCATCCTCATTCCTGATGAAGGGCTTTTGCCCGAAACGTTGATTCTCCTGCTCCTCTGATGCTGCCTGACCTGTTGTGCTTTTCCAGCACCACACTCTTGACTCAGGCATGTAATAGAGCTGATTCCTGAAGAAGGGCTCATGCCTGAAACGTCGATTCTCCTGCTCCTTGGATGCTGCCTGAACTGCTGCGTTTTTCCAGCAACACATTTTCAGCTCTGATCTCCAGCATCTGCAGTCCTCACTTTCTCCCTCAATCATGTAATAGTTGTGTAATGAGAATGGATTTGCTAGTAGATTTCAAAAATCACTTGGCTAATTGTCTACTCAAAGGCAAATGAGCCAAAGGTTCATTTGGAACACCATCTCCTCAGGTTTGCTCCTTTTCAGCTACTGAACTAAAGTTATCAACAAAGATTGTGCAGACAGCAGCTGATTCCAACTTCCGAAGGAGAATTTCTCAGCACTGAAGCATACAATGTACTGGATCATTGGTTTTTGGGGCAGTAATCCCAAGGTGTAACTTATCTGCAGGAAGGACTTCAATGGGCTTCCCTTCTCAAAAGGCTGAAAGTGTGCCAGCTTAAATTCACTTTGAGTTGCCACACAGTGTTCATCTCCAGAAATACTAAAGGACCAGTGTTATTTTTGGAATTCTTTTCTGAAAGTGATTAAGCATCCTGAAGCATTTTTACAATCCAGTTCAGAAACAGAGTCTTGTTTTGCTTATTGTTTTGTTGTTACTAATCTTTGACTGGAGACAGAATTGTACCTACCTGCCTTCCTGCAAAGAACAGCCAAGGGCTGTGCACTTGTAGAGGACAACTTTATATACCTTCAGACAGATCACTTTCCATCCCATTGTCCAGGTCGCTTCTTATGTATTCCCAAGTTGTTCGTGATTTCACTGGGTCAAACCTTCTCTGTTCACTTTCATTGCATGGAATCTCTGATACCCAAACTCTTTCATGATTATATTTAATGTGTGGAATCTCAGTGGGCTGCCATTTACCTCCCTGATATCGAGTTCATTGTCAAAAGACGGTTTAATGCAATGCTATTCACGCCCTCAGAAACTTCCGAAGTGATTTGCTGACAATGATTATTTCGGAATAGTAACCATTATTGTAATGTAGGAAACCCAGCAATCTAGTTTTGCACAGCTAGATCCCACAACTAGTCAATCCCAATTTGGGATTTGAGCCTGTAGCCTTTCAATCCAGATGCAAGACTGTTATCCATGAAACAATAGTTGATAGCTGAAGGAGGAAATTTCCAACTGGTGAGCTTTATGATGGACTTTGTTCAAAATATTGGCAGAGTTACACAAGTGAGAAGATTCCAGCTTTGATTTTCAGTTTGATCTGATGTTGATGTTCTTAATTTAAGCAGAAAATCTGTCCAGATTCCTGGTGCTGATTACACACTTCTGAATTGGTTGTGCGTGGCCATTGTTTGCAGCTTAATTGCGAAATCCTCTGCAGTTAGACCGTGTGACAACATCCATCGTGAAAGCCTGTGCTTGTGTGTTGATCACTTTGACCTTTGTCTACTGCTGTTTGCCTCATGGATTCGGGTATTCAGTTGCGTAAATTGATGAGCTTTTGACTCTAGAGGACAATGAGTTACCCACTGAGCTAGGGCTGACTTAAGTCTATTAAATGCGTAGTTTTACCAGCTTAGTCACTGTGGGAGTTTGTATTTGCAGTTTTGTGCTCCGTTCAATGGACGTCATCAAACCTACTGTGAGCTGTTGTCTGGCAAAACCAGTACAATGTTTGTGCTGTTGTTCCGTAAGATGCTAAGGAGTCGGGGGATGTTTACTTTATATATTTTTCAGCTGAAGTGTTGTGTGAGCACTTAAATAATTTGTAACACAGCAATTCACCAGCTGCAGAACAAATGTTAATAGGACTTTGAACCAGACAACTATGACAAAAATGCCTGGGAGAGATATTCCATGTAACTGTACAATTGGAACCCGATTTCACAATCTCGTAAGATTTGGGGAAGGTACCATATGGTTGGGAAACAGCGAACATAACTGCTTTCTTCAAACAAGGGAGATGGACAGAAAGCAGGCAACTACAGGCCAGTTAATTTCATATCTGTCACAGAGAAAATGTTAGAAGCTATTATTAAATCAATTATAATGGCCCACTTAGAAAAGTGTTCAAGGGAGTCAGAGTAGGTTAACCTAGTTTTGTGAAAGGGAAATTGTGTTTGAACAATTTATTGGCGTTCTTTGAGGAAGTAACATGGTGTGGATAAAGGGTCATACTGCATTTGGATTTCCAGAAGACATTTGAACGTGATGCCAATTCAACGTTTGTTGTAGAAAGTAAAAATCCATTATGTAGTGTGTAATGTATTGGCATGGAAAGAAGATTAGCTAGCTAACAGGAAATAGAGTAGGCTGAAATGGTTCATTTTCTGGTTGGCAAGTTGGACAAATGGTGAGCCACAGAAGCCAGCACTTAGGCTTCAACTTTGAACAAGTTTTATAAATGGTTCAGATTAAGGGACCAAAGGTACAGTTGCTAAATTTACTGATGACACAGAGATAGTAGTTGTGAAGAGGTCATAAAGAGGCTACAAAAGGATACAGATAGATCAAGTGACTGGTCAAGTATCTGACAAATGGAGAACAATGTGGAAAAATGTGAAGTTGTGGCAGGGAGAATAAACTAGATGATTTATGGTGAGAGATTACAGTGTTCTGAAATGCAGAGGGATCTTAGGGTGTCCTTCTGCATGCATTGCAAAGGGTTAGTATGCAGGCATAGTAAGTAATTAGATATGCTAATAGAATGTAATTGCTTGTTGCGAGAGGAATCAAATACAAAAATAGAGAAATAATTAAACAGTTAAACAGGGCATTGGTGAAATCACGTCGGGCATACTGTGTATAGTATTGATCTCCTTATTTAAGGAAGGGTGTAAATGTGTTGGAAGCGGTTCAGCGAAGGGTTACTGGACTAATAACTGGAATGGGTGTGTTGCCTTCAATGAAGGGTTGGACAGACTGGGTCTGTATATACTGGAGAGTGACACACAAGATCCTGAAGGGTCTTGACAGGGTGGAGTTACAATCTGCCCAAACAGCCCTTCTCTTGATGCCTCAGTGCATCCACCCACAGGTAAAGAAGAACAGAACAAGGCCACAGACCATACTTACAACATCAGCTGCTGCATTCAGAGGTTTTCAGTGGGATGCCATTAGGTTGAGGGTGCCTAGGCTGGGTATTCTGGGTATTCCCAAGGGGGGCTGAGTCATGGATTACAATTGAAATATAGGGTGGTGGGATTCAGAGTATCTAGATATGTAGGTGAGGGATGGTTGGAGGTGTCACAGGCTAGGTGTGTGGTGAATGGTTGAGTTAATCTTTGAATCACTGAATTACAGCAGAGATTAAACATTGTAATGCTTCCAGGTTAAATATCCAAGGTAAATAGCATGTATCCAGGTTTCTGACACAAATCAGTGCAGGAGACATTATGGGATGTCTGGCCAGTGCAGATCAGTCCACTGGAGCAATTACATATGTCAAGGTGTCTCGACAGATCCTAAAGTGGTCGATCCCTCAACTTTCGCCACTGTTGGCATTGGAAACTCTGATCCCATGTCCTATTATGACTGTTTTCTTGATACTTATGGAGGAAGGGAAAGCAAGTTACATGCATGGGAGAAACAATCTTTGTATCCAAATTTACACAGATGGTTATTTATTAGGTTGGACCAAAATAAACTGCAGGATTGAGTGGTGGGCTGCAGTGACAGCTTATATACCAGTAGAGGTTCTCAGTGTGCTGTGGCAGGCTCTGAGGTCGCTCAGAACTTGCAGTAGGTGCTGTGTCATTTAGATCGAACTATAACCAAATATTCTCTTCAAAACGTGGTCTGTTGAATATATACCAGTTGTATAAACATTTTGGATCCTTAAATTATTTAATGAGATGCTTCTAGCTCTCTGTAAATCAAATCATTTCACAGCAGGTTAAGGAACCCTACTCAAAAACCTTGTTTAGTTTAGTAACGCCAATCTGCTATAGAAAAAAAAAACTTTGAACCATTACCATACCTATTTGCCATTCTAACCTTCTATCCCTGGTATCAGCAGATCTGTAAATCAAAGCGCTTCAGCATCACCATAAATATCCGAGATTGCTCTTTTCAAAAAATTGAGTTGAAAGGGCTGAATCAGATTGATAGGAATTGTGTAATATTTTCAGTGTACTGCACTATAAGCTCTGCATCTGTGGTATTGACCCCATCTATAAATAAAATAGAAATACAAGTCAAATGTCAGAAACCGAGGTGGTTTTTGTTATGAATAGCTGCAGAACACAATCTTACAGAGAAGAGAATTATGCTTGACAAAAATGTCTCTGGAAAATTATTTTTGTGGGATGATAGCACCACAATGGGATAGTTTAGTATTGTTTATAACAGTTGTGTTTAGGGGTTTGTGATCACAATTAAGCAGTCAAGGATGTGTTAGCAATTTTCTGGTAGTTTATTGAGGTTGTTAAGCAGCAGTAGTTTAGGTACGATACAGCTTACAACTGTAACAATTGGGGATTGTTCACATACTGGGGACAAATAGGCTGTTGACACAGAATGTTTCTGTCTTGTTAAAGCAGTAGGGACAGCATCTTGCTCTCTAGGCGAGTTGTTAGGGAGCTCTTCCTTGGGTCTTCCTCCTCTCCTTCTGATCTGTCTTCCATCTGCCAAGTGAAGACTGTTCAATGAAGACAGCTGCCTATAAGGCCTGCTTGCTGAGAACTGCTGTTTAGGAGAAACTCCACTCTGTGTTTCTTTTCTTGTTTCCTGTGCAGATCCTCCAGAGAAGATTTGACTTCGCCCTGGCAAAGATATTCCAGCATGGAATCTGACTTCTTAACTATCTTAGACCTTGTGCAGCTTTTCCAGCTTCTCTAATTTCATTGGCCCCCAGTGTGTTTTTCAGTGTGGAATTGGCCTAGCCCCTGTGGGCCTATCCTGGGGCCTTCTATCCTGAGTACTCCTCTCTCTAGGCCTGTCACTTATTGCTATGTCATTTCTAGGGAAAGGTTACTTTCTCTGTGTCCGAACCATTTTGGCCAATGGCCATGGGATAGCCAGTCATCTTATTGGATGATCATCGTCCCCTTGCCTGCCTTCATTTGTGGGTTTGTTGATCATGCTTTTTAAGCTTATTTTCAAAACCAACAAACTGATAATGGGGTGCGTTTGACGCCAGATGAATTGCTGATGCTAGTCTTGGGCATTGTGACCTCTGCCTTACATAAGTTTTCCCTTTCTTTTCATAAGCTAGTATTTTGGAAAGTTAAGTACTGCTTTAATAGCTACACAGTGAATCCTAGAACAGTTCAGTTTTATTTATGCACCCCAATTTCAACACACCCATAATAGGTATAGATGGTAGCAGGTAGTAATTACACTGGATTCTTCTAGAAGTCCAGGTTCAATCTCTAGAGGCAGGAGTTCAAATATCATTGTGGTGGCTAATGGAATTTGAATTTAATTATAAATATAAAGCCAGTTTCAGTAATTGTAAAACTTAATCTAGTTCACTCATGTCCTTTTGGGCAGAAAATCTGTCCTTACCTGGTGTGGCCAGCATGTGATTAGACCCACAGCAATATGGTTTATTCTTAATTACCCCATATAACTACGTACCTGCCACCTTTTGTATTCAGTTCCCCTCACAATAAATGATAATGTTGTGTTAACCTTGCTAATTACTTGTATCTGCACACTAACCTTTTTACAATTCATGTATTTGAACACCCAGAGCTCTACAATTTCTCACAATTGAGATAGTGTGCTTTTGTTTTATTGCTACTGATAGTGCTCCTGCTAATTTTCTCAGCGAAAGCTCAGGCCTCTGAAGCCCATGCACAGCAGTGACTCCCAGAAACAGAAGTCTCTGCTGTGATCGGAGTGCCTGTACCAATCGCTGTGCATGGAAAATTGGAGCGGCTGCACATGCAGTTTAAAGGAAATGTTACTTCCTGTCAAAATGGGCAATTCTGTACTTTTGCACATTATAGTCCATTTGCCAGATCCTCAGTTATTTGCATTCTTTTGTAACGTCCTCTCAACTGCTTCACAACTTACTTTCCACCCTAATTTGTACCATTGGCAAGCCATATCTTTTGGCTCCTTCTTTCAAGTATTTATATACATTGTAAATGGTTGAGGCCCCAGCATTGCTTCCATTCATTGTATCTTGCCGACCAGTAAATGCCTCCTGCCTCTTTCCTGTCAGCTTTCCAAGCTTCAGCCCATGCTAATATGTTACTGCCTATATCATGAGCTTTTATCTTCTGTTGCAACCTTTTGATGTACCACTTTAACAAACACCTTATGAAAGTTTAAGTACATTGTACACTGATAGTATATGTTACTACTTAATAGAACTCCAATAAATTGATTCAACACATCTCCCTTTCACAAAATCATGTTGACTCTGACTGATTATGTTGAATTTAATAGAAACTTCTAGTGTTTTACTTGTGATCGATGTTAAGCTACCTGGTCTACACTTTCCTGTTTTTTGGTTTCTCTCTTTTTTTGAATGTATTAATTTTGGCTATTTTTCAATCTAATTGCACCTTTCCCGAATCAAGTCAATTTTGAAAAGTTAAAATCAATGCACCAGCTTTGTTACTAACCACTTCTTTTAAGCCCATAAGATGAAAACCATCAGGACCTGCAGACATTATGACCCACTGTTTCCAACAGTTTGCTAAGTGCGACTTCTCTGGTAGATTTAAATCTACTTCCACAGGTTCCTGCCAAAATGGACAACTTCATATTTTCCTACATTATATTTCATTTCCCAAATCTTTGCTCACTCACTCAGATATATTTTCATCCTTTTGTAGCCTGATTATGACATCTGAGATATTACTGAGATGTCACTTGTATTGTTTAAAGTGAAGAAGATGCAAAATGCCTGTTCAATTCGTCTGTCATCATCTTATTTGCCATTTTAATTCTCCAGACTTCTCTTTATCAGTCTTACTTTGATAACCCTTTTCTTTATTAAACATCTATGGAAACTCTTAATATCTGTCTTTGTATTTTTAGCTAGCTTTCTGTCATACTCTTAATTTTTACTCATTTATTTTTAACCTTTGAGTCATTCTTTACTGTTTTTCATATTCTGTTCAATCATCTAACCTGACACCCATTTTTGCATAATTGTATGCTTTTTCCTCAAGTTTAAAATAATCTTTTTAGCTAACAATAGAGAGTTATCCTCCCTTTAAAACTTTTATTTGTTATTGGATAAATTCTGTTCATTCCAAAATATCTCCTCAAACATCCGCCAATATGTCTCTATTAACTTGTCCATTAATCTAAATTGCAGGTTCATGTGAGGAAGCTCTGCTTTTATGCTCTTATGCTGCTCTTATTTAAGCTTAAATGCTTAGTTTAATATCCAGTCTTCTCTCTCTGAAACTGTCTGTAAAATTCAATCATATAATGATCACAATTGCTGAGGGGCACTTCCACTATGAATTCATCAATTAACCTGACCTTGTTGATCCATGCCAGATGCAGCATAGCTTGCTCTCTGCTTGTTGCCAGAACATGCTGTTCTTAGCAACTTGCCCAAAAATATTCTATGAATTTTGTCATTTATCATTTGGATTTTTGCAGTTTAGATCTATTTGAAAACCTCCCATGATAATTGCTGTACTCTTTTTTTAGAAACTCGCATTATTTCTTCCTTGGTTGCCCCATCTATTGTGTTGTCACTGTTAGGGGCCAACAAGTGACTTCTTGCCTTTGTCATCCCTCATCTCTACCCAGTCCATTTCTACATCCTGATTTTCTGAACTAAGGTCATCCCTCTCTTCATTTCAGCTCCATGCTAAATTAGCAGATCTCTGCAGGCTTGTTGGAGTTGGCCTTGCCAGTATGCTGAGGTGGACAGGGATGAAATCGAGCAGTTTCATGGCCCAGATTGCTGTACAATGACCCGTGAAGAAAATGTGAATGTGTGGGATGAGAACAGCACTGTACTTTGTTGTGATGTGCTTGAATAGCCTCTTAATGTTTGCTACATAAGCGCATTTGTGGAAAGCTGCTCAGATTGCGTACCAAAGAGCTGTCAGGTCCATAAGAGAAAAAAGGTCACCTCTGATTCAATAAAAGTGCATCGTTTCTTTTTGAGATGTTCCCACTGAACCTAATTACCCACAGATAAATAACGATTTGACATCTGAATTCTAGAAATGTTAATATTTTGAATCCTGACTAAATGCAGTGTCTTCTTTAAATCACATTATCATAACTGAGTATCATTATCACAGACTTAGCAGCCCAGAATGCTCTTCTATACCTGAAATTGCAAAGTTTAAAAAAAAAAGTCCTGGAAGGAGCCAATAGTTGGTTTTAATGTCTGAGCCTAAGGAGTGTAAGAATCCTGCCTGATCTACCATTAGCAGATTATTAATCATACTAAACAATGCCATAACTCTATTCAGCTGCCTTTATTCCATATGCCTAGACATCCAAATCAATGGTGGAGGTGGGAGGAATTCACTCATTTCTGATCACAATTCCGTGTTCTCTGCTAGGTAGTGAGAGTGGGTCAGTATTGTTTTCATTGCCTTTCAGTAATTTAGTTTGGACTGTCTCTATTAAGGTAAATTGGACAATGCTGGCATTTGAACCTCTTCTGTTGGATCCACATTGACATCAGCTCAAACATTTATTTAATATATGGAGAACAAAATCTATTTCTGAACTTGTAAAAGCTCAATCAAGGAGTATTTTTGGAACAAGTGTGAGAACTGATGTCAACATGCAAGTACCCTCAGAATTTGTATTTGTAAGACTGTCTGTTCAATGTTATCAGGTTTATATACTTCAGTGGCTTGAGAAGTCAGATCCATACATGTGATACTTAGAGCACTCATTAAGTGTCTTATAAGTTGGTGAAACCTTTGGAAACCTGGTTTGATTTTCAAATGGACATTCTTTTGTTTCACTCCTTGCACTGCCTCCCAATCTTAACGTTCCTTCCTCAGAGCTCCCAAGTCCTCTCATTGTCCTAAAACATCAATGTAATACTTCCTGACCGCTCTTGTGAAGTAAAGCACCTTTTGTCTTGAACCTTTTGAACTTCTGTCTTTAGTGAATGTGCTTTTGTCCTTCATTTCGTGTTTCTGGCAAATTAATTATGATGGCTTCATGCATTCCTTTTCAATTCCATTTTGTCTGGAATGTAAAGGTTTTTAACCTGCTCATTGTAAGAGTAGCATCCTCACTGGATTTTATGCTAGTATTTGACACAGTTTCACTTTGGTGATGAGTCTTGCTTGCTCAAAATCACTGATCACAAATGTGCTCAGTATTTATTATACAAGTTCTTTCGATTTTTGTACATCTGTGTAATGTAAATAAATTCTGTGGTCTCAAAGGATGTTCCACATCATTTGGTTCCCTCTGTTTTTTTCAGGGAGTGACCAAGAGGTTGATAGTGAGATTCTGTAGATGTAGATCTATGACTCTTGTATATTACACACTCTGTGCACCTCTGTCTATAATACCACTGTTTATTTGCAACTTCATGAAGATTAGCATAGCGTCTAAATCCAGACAGACCTTATACATGAATAAATCAAAATATGTTTCATCAAAAGTATTGTCACCCTACATAAATGAAATTTATACACAGCTATAAAGGTGAAGAGGAGAAAGGTACAGGTTGTTCTGCTATAACGTGACAGTTGTGTTCCTCTGTAATCTTGTGCTATAGAAAATCACGCAGTAGAAAAACAGGAATAGAAAATCCCTATACTCGTTCAGCAGAAAGTTCACGTTTTCCAAACAATGTCCACAATTCGTCAATCTCATTATAACCAATTCGCGCTGGTGAAATACACGTTATAGCAGAGCGACCTGTATTTCAAATGCTACAATAAGATTTATTGGTTTAAAGTAGTATGGGAGTTCAGATGAAACCACACCTCTATATCTCATTGTGAATCAACTCAAAACTTTGCATACCAAATGTACAAGGCAGAAGAAACTGATCATGCTGCCCAAGTTGTCTTTTTGAATATTTAATTGAACCATAGATGTCATTGTACAAAGGCTGGCCACTTGCGCCATTGTACTGGAGCCGGTCCCTATTTTGTTTCTCCCATTGTGTTGCCGTTTTCTCTACTTTCAAGTGTTTATTCTTTTGATAGTTACATCAAACTGGTGAAGTAGTGCATTCCAGGCCGTTCTAACGTGTTGTATTAAAAAAAACTCCCCATTTCACTGTTGTTTCTTTTAGCCAATTTCCTTAAGCCTGTGAAGTCTGGTTACAGCTCCTCTGCCACTGGGAATAGTTTCTCCCTATTAACTGTTTTCAAAGAATGGCTGTACTAAGTCTTCTCTTATCCTGTTCTACTCTAAGGCGATCAACACCAACTTCTGTGAATCAGATTCCCTTACCTTTAGTAATATTGTGCTCAATTTTCTCTTCATCTTTGACATCCTTCCAAAACTCTGATGTCTAAAGTTGGCCTCAGTCTCTAAGTAGGGTTTCACCAGAGATTTTCTACTCATAAAACCAAAGACTCCATACGTCGTTTTTAACAACCATCTCGACATCTACTTCAAAGATATCTATACTTAAATCCCAGGTGGCTCTGATCCTGAGCCCACTATAAAATTTGTTTAAATTGCTTCTGCTTATTCATTCAACCAAAATGTATCATTTCATAATTCTCTAATTGAATTGCATCCCATTTTGGTCTATTTCACCAGCTTGTCTGTGTCCTCCTGAAGTTTACCAGTCATTGAAATGTTTTCAAATTTTCTATCATCTGCCCAACTTTGAAGTGATGATCAGCTTATTACGTATCCAAAATGGAGGAACACCACTGTATATCAGCTCTGTTCACAACGAGTCTCTGCTTTCTGTCCCTTAGCCAATTTCATATCCATGCTACCACTGTGCTACTTTTAGTGCAGTAAGCTTCGATTTGGGAAACAATTGCTCTCAATTTGTATAAGAAAGTACAAATATTGTAGACGAGTTTAGGGTGATATCATCTGTAGCTGCTGTGTTGAGTGTTTCTCACAGCGAATACAGCCTGAGGTGAATGCTTCACCAACATTTTAGTGGCAAAGGTGTAGTGTGTCACTATTTATAACGCTTGTATTTTGATACAAAGCCAAATGAGACATTGTGAAGGTTAAACAACAGGTGAATTGTGAAGAATATTTAAAGAAGCAAGCTGTTTCCTCTAGTGGTGAAATCGTTTTTTTAATTAGTAATGGGTTGAAAGATTATGGAGAGCAGGTAGGAAATTGGAGTTGAGCTGAGATGAGATCAGCCACGATCATATCAAATGGCAGAGCAGGTTCGAAGGGCTGAATTACCTACTCCTGCTCTTGTTGTTATGTCTTAATTCTAGCAGATAATACAAAATTCATGAACTAGTAGATATCAAAGCTGAATACAATAAACTGTTAGAGAAACTGGGCAAACAGGTGCCAGATTAAATTAAATGTCGGGCAGTGAGAAAGGCTGCATAACGGGACAAAAGAAAGTCCAGCAAATATTACTTAAATAGAAAGAAACCAACATGCATGAAAAATGAAAATGATTCATGTGTTTGCTTGTAAAAATGAGGTTATTGCAATAAAGCTGAAATGGTGAAGTAGTCTTGCCACATATTAAATTGTTGCAATTATGCTTGGACTGCTGTGTATAGGTCTGTCACTCCAGTTCAGAAAGGCTATTGCAGTGATTGAAATAACATGGGAACGGGAATCCAGAATGATTTGAGGAGCTGGAGGAATTGGATTGTTTGAATTATCCATATTCTCTGGAAGATTTAGGATTACAAAGGCTCTTAGATAAATCCAGAGTATGACCAGCTGTTCCATCTTGTTCAGAATTGTAGAACCAGAGGAAGGGCCTACCTTGAAAAGGGTAAATATAGGGTGATCAACCTGTGCATTCAGATTCTAGGGAAGATCAAGGCAGATAGAAAGCAGGGGTTTTCTTTCAGGAAGTAATATTTTGGGAATACAGGCAATCTGAGATATGACAACTACACAGCAGGTTCTATTGACCTATAATTTCCAATGTTTGTCACCACTGGGTTTTCTAATCATGTGTCTTTGTCTTAATGATCGATTGATTACTCGGGTCAATTACTCCCGTTATTACTGTATGTATTGGGATGATAAAACAAGGTGGACCTTGGACTTTTTAGTACATCAGTTCTGATGTACCCATATTCCAAAGGGAGTTATCCCATTCCAGAGTGAGCTCAGGTAGAAATTGTTCACATGAAGGTTGGTAGAAACCTGGAAATATTCTTTCTGCCCATCAAAATGCTGGAATAATTTAAATTTTCATGACTCCGCTCACTGTAACTTTGTTAAGGTAAAGGGCCAACAGTTGATAAATTGAAGTTGATGCAGATCAGCCGTGTGGCCACCAAGGGATAAATGGAGATGAGAAATAGATTAGCCAGGATCTGATTAACTATTCAAAACAGTCTTGAGGAATGAATGGGGAATGCTAGAGAAAGACTGGTAGCGCCAGAGAAGAGACAGAAATGGAGTTAACATTTCAAGGATGAAGATTCATATTGGACTCAAACCATTAGCTGTTTCTCTCTCCTTAGGTGCTGCCAGACCTGTTGAGTCATTGCAGCATTTTCTGTTTTTATTTCAAATCTCCAGCATAGCGAGCATTTTGCTTTTATTTGAGTGCTGAATGACCTCCTCTTGTTCCTGTGTAATTCACATCATTGTGTAAAAAAAAAAAATTTGTGATGTTTTGTGTTAGAAATAGATCAGTGCTTTTTCGTAGGGTGCATAGTGTCAACTACTTCAGTGCACTGCAGATAACAGAACCTGGTTTTCCTTAACAAAACATGCCCTGCTTGATTTAAAAGGATTACATTTAGAGAACAGATTGTGTAAGCTTGACTTGAGAGTGTACCAGATTAAACGGTGATGCAGTTGAGCTGTCTATTTCCAGTCTGTTTGGGGGAATCCAGAAGAACAGGTATACAACTAAAGTTGAAGTTAGAGCGAGGTTGTTCAAAGGTGATGTCAGGAAGCTTTTTTTTCATGCAAAGGTAGTGGAAATATGCAACTTCCATCTTTCTTATCTCCTTCTATCTTAAAGAATGCCATTGAAACTGCAGGTCCAATCTCAGGTTGACAGGCTTTTGTTGCACAGAATGTTAAGATTGAGAAGATCAGAGATTGGTAGGTGGAGTTAGTATACCTATCAGTCATGGTCTGAGTCAGTAGTTGGGAAAGGCACAGGGGCTAAATGGGCCTCTCCCATTCTTATGCCTGTTCTGCCATTAGCAAAGGGATAAAGTGGAAGGAGGAGCAATTTGGAAAATGAAACTTCCCGTCTACTGTCTTGTGCTTCCTCTTGCTAAATTCCAGATGCTCGGGAATGATGAGTTGCCACCTTATGGCAGGGTATGGGAAATAAAAGAGCATTAGATATAGATCACAGTGCGCTAAAAATGCTTGTGCTAGTTTGAAAACCTTTGCAAGCTGCCATGCAGATGACCCTCGAGAGCACATCACTCTTACAAACTCCTCATTCCTGTGAGATTTTCCCCTTAGCCCTTTTTATCACAGATCAATTGATAAGTGTCATAATGTTTGGAGTCATGTGAATGTGATACTGTATGAGGTTTACTTACAATTTTCCGCCTTGCTTATTACTAAATATTCATTAATAATAAACTTTTCTTTCTTTGACAACTGGATGAGTTAGGGTGTCGTTAGACTTTGAATGAAGGTTGGCATTATTCTGCCTAATTTGCTGCCATTCTTCAGCAGCTAACAAAATGTGAAGTCTTAGCATCTGTAATTATCCATAACTTTGAGAATATCTTCCAATATTGAAGGTCCCAAATCTATCTTAAATGAAAACATGGAGTCTGACGGACACTCATAAACTTTAGTCTCAGTTGGGCACTGTTGTGCTTCTAAATCTTCAGTTTGTTGCTGATTCTCATCGGCTTTCTGACCATCGGCTAACTCTTCATGTGAGCCCCCTGATCGGTTGTGGTGGAGGGTGGTTGAGTCAGCAATTGGTTGATTATTTGTAGGTTTGATAGTGGCTGGCATAGTATCGACTGACGCACTATGGGCCAGATTGAAAGACTCTTTCAGGTGTAGACGAGGGGGTTTTGGGGGCCCCCTACCCTCTAGGTCTTTTGATGTACCTAAGGTTGACAGGAGATCATGCTGTCCCTGGAGGAAAGACATGTCACCAAATGTGTCGCTCTCTCCACTCTTGCCAATATGCGATCTGTGGCAAAAATCCCCAAGTGGGGGGCTAATCATGTCTGTTGACAAGACGTCCCGCAGTTTCACCTTCTTGCTCTTTCCTGCAATCCCAGTTTTGAAGTGGCTGGATGTTCTGATAGACATTTTCTGATCACCTCACAACTTGCCCAATGTAGTTTGGAAGGTTTAGTTACAGCAAAGAGGGTTTTGAAAAGCTTGGTGGCCAAGTTGGCTCCTGGTGGCACATATCTGTTGGAATAAAAAGAGAATCCTTAAAACTCCTTAATACTCTTACAAACCCAGGCCTGAGCCTGTAACATTGTTCTCCACTTCACTAAATCATTCAGCTGAAATGAGGTAATTGTACCAGAGAACTGCAAGTTGCGCTCAGCTTCTCGTTCTCGCTTGTGCGCTCTCTCTCTCTCTCTCTCTC
>NC_057719.1:85250397-85317185 GCF_004010195.1 Chiloscyllium plagiosum | reverse complement strand
CTCTGTCTCTTTCTCTCTCTCTGACCTTTGTTTCACGATAAAACTGAATGAGATCAAAAGCTGTTTTGTGGCATCAAATCAAACTGTTCATTTGTCCATGAAGCCAAAGTTTATACTGCAAGACTGAGAGAGGCACTCTATATGTACACAGAGAATAGCAAAGTCTCAAAAGTGAGATAAAGGCATTAACTTTACCAAAGGTCAGATAGTTTCTATATTGCTGTACAGCACAGGAGGTCATTTGGTCCATTGTGTCTGAGTCAGTTCCTGAATAGAGCTGTTCAGTTATGATCATTCATTTTCTCTCTTTCCCTGTAACTTTGGAAATTTTGCTGTTCTGTAATTATCCAGTTCCCTTTTCTGATAACTATTGAACATTTAAGCAAAGTATTCCAAATCATCACCAACTGACTGTCTTAAAAATTGGCAAAAGAGCCAAAGACAACACAAACACCCTAAGTCTGTTTCATCAAATTACTGATCCATCTGTGGCTAGTAGTTGTTTCTACTTGCTTACTTCATGAAAATGGTTCATGATTTTGAACATCTTCCCATATTTCCTGCTCAATGGAAAGCAACTCCAACTTCTGCAGTTTCTCCATTTTTTTTCTTCATTCATGGGATCAGGATGTCACTGGCTAAGGCTGCATTTATTGCCCATCCCTAATTGCCGAGGGAGCAGTTAAGAGTCAACCACATTGCTGTGGCTCTGGAGTTACATGTAGACCAGACCAGGTAAGGAAGGCAGATTTCCTTCCCTGAAAAGGATATTAGCAAACCACTCTCTCTTCCCCCCCCACCACTCTCTCTTCCCCCCCCACCACTCTCTCTTCCCCCCCCCCCCCCACTCTCTCTTCCCCCCCAATTGGTCATCATTAAACTCTTAATTCCAGTTTTTTTTTAAACTTAATTCACATTCCACATCTGACATTGTGGGATTCAAACCCGGGTCCCCAGAACATTACTTGGATCTCTGGATTAATGGTCCAGCGATAATACCACTAGGCCATCGCCTTCCTTGCTGTTTTCACCCACTTAATTTCACCAGCTTCAGTCTACTATAATCTATCTACTACTGAAATTTTCATTTGTGCTTTTGTCTAATGCAGCTAAGACAATTCCAATCTTTTCCTGGCCAGTCTTCCATTTTTCATAATTAACAGCTGATCCAAACCTACACTGCAATGTCCAAACCTACACCGTTTCCATTCATTTATCACACTTCATGTTTCCTACATGGACTCCCACACCCCCATATCTCCAATTTAAATTTCTCACCCTTGTTTTTAAATCCCTCCATTGCCCTGCCTTTTTCCATCTTTATAAACTCTTCTTCCAAGAGTGGATTAAACTCTTACCTCTTATACATTCCTATACCCATTTTCCTAAACACTTTTAAGCTTTGCGACCTAAAATGATCTCTTTTTTTACAATATGTTATATCTGTCTAATTACTCTTCTGAACAGCGCCTTTGGACATTCTTCCTTATGTTAAAAGAGACATAGAACTGCAGGTAGTTGTAATTTGCTGACTTTGTGATCTTGCTTTTCACAAACTGACTCGTGCACTTCACAAATAGCCTTAGGCATGTCTTGAGGATGTCAGAAATATTTTGTTAATGGAGATTTCTTGCTTGCCCTCTGGACCCAACATGGAGGTTGAGATGGCATGAACTCAAGTTCAAATAATTGCTTTTTAGTTCTTGAGATTAGATTAGATTAGATTAGTTACAGTGTGGAAACAGGCCCTCGGCCCAACAAGTCCACACCGACCCGCCGAAGCGCAACCCACCCAAACCCCTACATTTATCCCTTACCTAACACTACGGGCAATTTAGCATGGCCAATTCACCTGACCTGCACATCTTTGGACTGTGGGAGGAAACCGGAGCACCTGGAGGAAACCCACGCAGACACGGGGAGAATGTGCAAACTCCACACAGTCGGTCGCCTGAGGTGGGAATTGAACCCGGGTCTCTGGCGCTGTGAGGCAGCAGTGCTAACCACTGTGCCACCGTGCCGCCCACTTGTATTAAGGCTTGTATTATCTATTCTGTAAGGTGTGTGCACTGCCTTCATTGTGTATGGGTTTGTGTGCATTTCTGCTCTCAATTGTAACTTATGATTGTCAGGTTGTTACATGGTCTCAGTAGCTAATATTTATGGAATATTATTGGTGATAACATTGCAGAGTTTTCGATTTGGAGCAGGTATGTGTACTATTTGGATGAATTTTGCCAAAGTCTAAGGTCTGACAGGTCAAATGATTTAAAACTTTGAATGCTGAGAGTATGAAATGAAAACAGAAAATGAGCTGACTGGCATTTGACATCTTAATGAAGGAAGTAGTACCCTTGAAATGAAGGGTCTCATCTCCTCTGTGTTAATGCAGCTCCTTTTTTTGGTGCAGTATTTCCTGCAAGTTTCTTGCATTTCTTCAGTTGTTCTTGATCATGGACAAATATTTGTTCAGGTAAGCGTGTTTACATGTGACTGATGTTAATGGATATTCTGCACTTCAGAATCTTTGCTGTTCCTTTTAATCACTATATTACAGTATGTTTATTCGAAATCAGACAGCCGATACTCTCAGAACTTGACCTGGCTTGTGTTAGTTCAGTGCATGGTTAGTTTGGATGGATTGTCCCAGGGATGATATCGCCTGAGAACAACAGAGAGGCAGGAAATAGTACTCAGACATCAGTATGGGCTGTAATGTGTGACTCATTCTGAATGACTTGTACTTACTGGCAGTCTAGCACTTTCAGACATTGCTGATAACTTTTACACAACTCACCGAGACATGGGAGTCAGCCCATGGAATTTAGGATTTCAGACTAGGTGCTGACAACATAGAAGTACATAATGGAAAGCAGAGAAACAGGCTTCTTAGCTAAACACATTCATGCTGGAGTTTATTCTCCAGTCAAGCCTGTTTCCACTCTTCTTTATCCCACCTTCTCAGTATAAACTTCTGATCCTTTCTCCCTCGAGTGTTAATCTAGCTTGCCCTTTAATGTATCGACCAGATTAACATATGGTCCGTAGAACCCTCATCAATGTGGACTTCACCAGTTTCCTCATTCCCCCTCCCCACCCCCCACCCCCCATCTTACCCCAGTTCCAACCTTCCAGCTCAGCACTCTCCTCATGCCTATCTTCCTTTCCACTCCACCCTCTTCTCTGACCTATCACCTCCATCCCCACCCCCATTCACCTATCGTTCTCTATGCAACTGTCTCCCCACCCCCACCCCTCTCTCATTTATCTCTCCACCCTGCAGGCTCCCTGCCTCTATTCCTGATGAAGGGCTTTTGCCCGAAATGTCGATTTTCCTGCTGCCTGACCTGCTGTGCTTTTCCAGCACCACTCTAATCCAGACTCTGGTTTCCAGCATCTGCAGTCCTCGTTTTTACCTACCTGAGCTACCATGTGTGTTGACCCAGCATAGAATGATACTCTGGCTCTGATACCATTGCTGTTTGCCAGCAGCTTCTAATGTTTCCTTTGTCAGTTTCTGTGCAAATGGGAATGACTGGATCTGATCACGTCAGGGGTGCAGATTTTGGATATTGAAGTTATGAAGTTATTTATCATTTGGGCTGATTTTCAGTAAATTGGTTGCAACTTAAATTGTTGCAAATCTCCGCAGCCCTTCCCAGGAGGTACCTGAGACAGAAGATGACTTGCTACTCTGAGAGCAATACAGAATGGGCTGAGCAAACTAAACCCATTTTGACGTGTATGACCTTGTCTCCTCTTCAACATAATATTGCACACATTGAAACAACAATAACATTATTTCTCAGGTAATAAAATATTACCCCACCCCCACGCATTGCTAGTACGTCACTCACACTAAAGGACTAAGAGTGAAAAGAAAAGCCAAACTTCCAAATATCTCCTTTAGACTATGTAGAATAATTCAAAAAACATGAGTAACCATGCTAGCCAACAAATCTGCAAACGCTGACTTTACGTGCTCAACGGATTGTGGTACTTAGTACTTACAAAGGAGCAGATACTGAAGCTGTGAGTCTGCACTGAAGCTAGTGCTGATCTCTCGGATTGAAGCTGTGCAGTACTGGTGCTTTATTTGCTATTCAGCTGTTTGGGAATCATCGTCATCTATCCCGAGCAATCATGGGATCAGAGGAAAATCAAACTGTTCCTCTAAACCACTGTTCAAAGCACAAATGACGGGAGGCAGGTACAAGTTGGAGGGTGCTCCATTTGAAGTGGCTGTGTATCTGGGATCTATTGGGAAGAGATATCTATGTTTTTTTTTAATGCTTTCCTCTGTCACCCACCAGTCCTTCCTCTATTCTCTGCAGAAAGCTGGTAATAGTTCCCTCCTAGGCTTCTGCCTATGCTAATAGTCGAGAGACACTATGGCCAACGCTAACTTCGTTTATAGTCTCCTTTTCTGCGGTGAACTCCTGACTTCAGCTAAGCACTTACCACACCAATCCATTTGAGATTCAGTGCTGTGGGGATTTGAAGACACACTGTTCCAGTCTCCTCCCAGTTCATATACAGTGGGGCTTCTAAGCAGTGCTTACTTCTGGAATAATTTAGTAACTTGTCTTTACAAGACAGCAGATTCTGTCATCTGATATGTGTCATGTGCTGTATTGGGGTGAATGGTGGCATGGACAAAATGTGCTTGAAGTAGCTCCCATTTACCGTGGGCGGCACGATGGCACAGTGGTAAGCACTGCTGCCTCACAGCGCCAGAGACCGGGGTTCAATTCCCACCTCAGGCAACTCTCTATGTGGAGTTTTCATATTCTCCCTGTGTCTGCGTAGGTTTCCTCCGGGTGCTCCGGTTTCCTCCCACAGTCCAAAAATGTGCAGGTTAGGTGAATTGGCTAAATTGGCCCGTAGTGTTAGGTGAAGGAGTAAATGTAGGAGAATGGGTCTGGGTGGGTTATGCTTCGGCGGGTCGGTGTGGACTTGTTGGGCCGAAGGGCCTGTTTCCACACTGTAAGTAATCTAATCTAATCTTACCTGTTGAAGATTTGATGTCTTGTTGCTATTCCAGAAACTAAGCATAACAGCCTTAATACCCACAGTCCTCAAATACTGTCCACAAGCTTTAAACACACAGGTACTGGTGTAACATTCACAAGTGCACAATGATGAAACTGACCACATTTCCAAGAAGGGAGCACTGAAGAGTTAATAAACATCAGATGTTCTCTCCTACTGTATCCAGGGAGTTCTGTAATTTGAGCAAAAACTAAACCTGTCACATAAAAGAGTTTCACATTATTTTGGGTGTAAGCGAATCGTACATCAATATAACGGACACTCCTCAATCATTTGCATCCATTTATCAAACCCACTGCACATAAAACTGGTCACATGCAGCTCCTGTCTCCAATCATACTTGTTCAGGGAGAGATCTCTGAAAGCAGTGACCAGATTGTTGGATGCAGCCGGAACCAGTTGTTTCTCTGCTGTTTCTGTTGCATGTTTTGAGCATTGTTTAAAAATATCTTCACTGAGACATCTTTATGTTTTCTGTTTCCCAAATGAATTTTTATGAAAAAGTATGAATTACAAAAAAAAATTCAAAAACATCAAAGTCAAAGATTCTTAAACATGTAGTGTCTGATGTGCATGAATGATAATCAAATGAGTTGCAGTTCCCATATTCAAGGACAGCAATACCATGGATCATTCTTGTGAACCTTCTCTAAACTCCCTCCAATGAAATAATATCTTTTCTTATGGTGGTGTGGGCTTGAAGGGCTGAACGGCCTACTCCACAGTTTTCTGTGTTTCTAAATAAGGGGACCAAAACTGCTCTCAATATGCCAGATGTGGTCTCACCGGCATCTTGTACAGTTGCAGTAAGATATGCATACTCTTATAGTCCAAACCCTTTAAAATAAGGGCCAGCATTCCATTGGCCTATCTGATTACCTGCTGTACTTGTGTGCTAACTGTCTGTGTCATGTAAAAATATCTCCAAGTCCCTTTGTGTTGCAGCTTTTTGAAGTTTTTCTCTATTTAAATAACACCCTGTATTTTGGTTCTTCCTTCAAAATGAACAACTTCACATTTTCCCACATTATACTAATTTGCCTGTTTTTTGCCCAGTTACCTAACCTCATTCTGTAAACTATTCATATTCCCCTCACAAAATGCCTTTCCACCTATTTTTGTCATCTGCAAATTTGGATACAATGCATTCACTTCTTTCCTCCAGGTCATTAATATATATTGTAAATAGTTCCAGTCCTGGCACTGATACTTGGCTCTTGATCAATGTTATCAATTACTTCAGGGCCCTTCTTCCCTTGAGTTTGTTAAAACAAAATATAGCCTATCATCTATGTTTCTGTCACATCCAGACTCAACTGTTTGAAGGGCAACCATTGTCTACTTTTCATTAAGCTGTGCTAATCCAATGCTCTTCTATCTCTGTCCTATGCCACCTTAGCCATCATCCCTGTGTTTATGACCGTCAAATTCCTGATGAAGGGCTATGCCTGAAACGTCAATTCTCCTGTTCCTCAAATGCTGCCAGACCTGCTGTGCTTTTCCAGCACCACACTCTCAACTCTGATCTCCAGCATCTGCAATCCTCACTTTCCCCTGTGTTTATGACCTCCCATATAACACGTGTGTATATTTACAAAACAGTGTAATTATTGTGCATTGTACAACAACCTTGGGAAAAGAGATGTAGAGCAAGAGACTGTATACTTGCGTAGCTGCTGTCAACTACTTTATCCAAAGCAAGCTTACCATTTTGTGTCACTCATTGCTTCCCAAATAAAAAGTCAGATGGAAACTGAAGAAATAGAAGTGGAGAGCCTGACAAAGCCAGCGTAGTTGAGTCAATGTATGTATACAATGTAATTACCAGGATATATCCATAATATATTGAAACTGATCTGTCAGCTTTCTCTGTTATAAATTCCTATATCCACGTTTATATCAGGAACTGCCTGTATAAAGGTGTCACATTATAATTGCAGCCTTTACAAGTTATAGATCCACAACACAGCTTAGAGGGTGTAATTACAAAATTATTCCCCTTTCTCAAGATGTGAGCAGTGCTGGCAGAAATTGAATCAATGCTACTGGTTGAGTTATATTATATATCCAAGCCAGTATTGTGTTTGCCTTGGAGGTGTTGGTGTTTCCATGTCTTTGCTGATCCTGACGCAGCTTTTGTGTTGTAGTGGTTACAAAGGTAGTTGAAGTAACCTTTGAGTTTCTGTGCAACATCTTGTATGCAGATTGTACCAAGGGGTTTGGTGCACATAGTACACTGTGAGTGAAGAAGGTAGATAACAATTACAGGAACTGTGGTTCAGTGGGTAACACACTGAATCAGGAGATCTTGGATTCCATTCCATTTGTGTGGCAAAAGAAAACTAGGCTAACATTCCAATGCAATACTGGGGGAGTTTGAATTGTTTGGAGATACCTTTCCTTCGAGGCATTGAGTCCAATTTCCCTAAAGTGGATGCATCAGATCTCATGGCACCATTTTAAAGCAGGGTGGCAGTGCTAATGACTGGTGTTCTGGCTAAGCTTTATCCCTTATGCCACCAAAACTTTGATTATCGGTTATTGACTGCACTGCCATTTGTGGGAGCTTGCTGCAGATAAATTATTTACTTTGTTTTTTACATTACAACAGTAACTCCAACCCTCCAAAACACTTCATTGTCTATAAAGCTCTTTCTGATGTCCTGAGGTTGAGAGATTTCCGATATAAATGCATCTCTTGTTGAAGTCAGTTGCTCTGATAGTCCCAAATGGTGTTGAGTTTTCTCAGTGTACCTATCCTCCCAATACTGAGCATTCAGTTTCCAATATTGTTATGAACATTCATTCATGTGTGCTCTACCTAAATTGTCTCATTGTCTGCTGATGTTTCACCTAAGCTGTTTTCTTGATGCTTTTTATTCATTATGGTTTTCCATATATTTCAACTCCTAGGCTGAGGGGTCAAGTCCTGTGTCCAGCTCAGCCGGAATGGGAATTGAACCTACTCTGTTGTTATTATTCTGAACCACCTACTAGCTATCTAGCCAACTGAGCTTCCTAACAACCCCAGATATAGACCCCAGGAATTCAATAAAGACAGAAAGCATCATTTGAAAGCTGGAGACTGAATTATCTCCTTGATTGTTTATTACCAGTCAGGGCCTGCAATCAGTGCATTTGGACAGCACCCAATCTATGAGGGTTTACCATGGCTTTTCCATTCTAATGAAGGTGAGCCAAAGTATCAATCTGTTTGTATTTCATTCCTCTGTTTAACTCCCAGAGGATTACCTATGGTGTACAATATGGATTCTCCTTGACCCTCCTGTTTCTCATCAATTTCCGTCCTCCTCTCAATGATGTTATCGGAAGTCATGACATCAGGTTTCACATCAGGTTCTGCCTTACCACCAACACCATCGCCCATTGGCTGTCTCTGGGTTTGTCATGCTGCTTATCTGACATCTTGTGCTGAAAGTGCCGCAATTTCCTTCAATCAAATACTTCTGCTCCTGCCTTAGCCCAGCTTAGCTGCCGATGAAACCCTCATTTGTACGTGCATTTCTTTACCGAATCCAGTGCCCTCATAGTGATCTTGCAACTTGTGAAAACTTGAGCCCATCTGAAACCCAGCCACCTATAAAACTTGGCACCATAAAGTTAGCCCATCACGTTTGTACTTGATGACCCACACTGGCTGTTGGCCTGGCAGTACCTCAGTTTTAAATTTCTCCATGGTCCTGCCTTTTCCTACCTCTGCCTCTAAATCTGATCTCTCCTGCGGCCCCTAATCCAACTGCCCCACCACTGATAACTACATCTTCAGCCACGTGGGCTCCAGCAAATTAAATTTACTCCCTAAGACTGTGTCACTCATGCTTTCCTTTACATCCCCCTGAAAAGCACGCCTCTTAACCAGGTTTTTAGTCATCCATTCAAACAGATCCTTTTTAACTTGTAATAGCTCCTTTATGATATGGTGTTAATTTCTGTCTGTTTACACCCTTGACCAGCACCTTGGAATATTTTCCAATGTTAAATGTTTTATGTAATGCTTGTTGTGTTGACGTTACCTCATATGCACAACATCTATTCAAGCAACCACTCATCCTTGCAAATTTTAGGTGTTGAATTGCACCGTTAAGTCGTCATTGAATCATTAAATGGCCCTATGTTGTCAGTTATCCGGCTTGGAAATTGAAAGCAGCATTGAGGGTTGAGATTAGGTTGATGTGTGATACTCCTAATTCTTCTTCTTCTGTAATGGCTCACACCACTCGCACTGCCAGAAGATCACCCTATTGCAGAATATATGTAGAATGTTCTCAGGCACAGTCGAAGTTTGATCAGACAAAGTAATGCTGTTGACTGTTATTCCCAATTCATACCTTGTGAAAGTTTTCACCCACTGAGCAGCAACTGAATACTCAGTTATGTCGCAGGGATGTGATTTTTTTTTAGTGGCTGTGCAAATACATGAAGTTGAGCAGTTCAGGTGTAAGTGAAGCTATTTGGACTTACTGGCTACAGGAAATTGAAGTGGACTAGCTCTGTATTGAAAAATCAGTCAGAAAAATGTCACTTGTACGATAATATCATTAGGTAAACACTGAACTGTGCCAACAAAATGCGAAGAAAACAAATGGAAATATATTAAAATCCGTATAATTACTAACCTGATTTCAGTGTTGATTCTGTGTTTGTGTTCTGTCAAGGTGAATGTTGCTGTTACTTGAGACCAATACTCCCAATTCACTGCTTTAGTGAACCAGACATCGTCTTGTTCTAAGTGCCTGACTCTCCTTTTTTCTGACTACAGCTACAACTCCAGGGTTTTAACTTATAATCTTGTGGTGAGGGGGTGTTGTTCTGAATCAATAGGCATCACTGCCTGGTTTCTGAAGAAACAGAAAGAAGGAAAACCAGTATTGTGAAAACCGGTTTTACACCTGAGCGTGTATCTGATCAGGAAGTTGCACAGAGACATGTGAATCATATCTGATCCACCCAAAGCTGATTGGCGTAGCTCTGACAATGATTAACTTTTCACACTGCTGCAGTCCACACCATACATTTCACTGCTTGGACTCTCTGAGGAAAAAAAATGCTATCATTTAGGAACAAAGGAATTGTCTGTGAAAGTAAAGCCCCATTGACTAAAACATTGTCAATCTAATTAAAATGATTCTCTCTACTTAACTCTTCATGCACTGACAAATAGCACTTTCTACCTCAGGACCAACTGATTGCGGAGCATTTTATTTTGCTGACAGCTGGTTTAACTCCATTCATTCAATCAAGCAGTGTTGAATCATTGAGCAGATTGGCCTGAGGTACACACAGATTGGTGTGAGAGGTACAGATGCATTGGGTGTGTGAAAGCCTCCAAAACCAGACACCAGAGTACGAGGTTTCCAATACAGCATGAGCTGAGTGTTTCCAGCATTTCTGCTTAAAGATATCCATCGTCTGCAATACTTGGCCTTTGAGGCAAATTGACGGGCTGATTAAAAGTCAAACCTGGACTCACTATTCACAGCCATGTAGGTACCACGTAAAAGCAAAATATTGTAGATGCTGGAAATCTGAAATAAATGCAGAGAATGTTGGAGAAACTTAGCATGTCTACCAGCATCTGTGCAGAGAGAAACCGAGTTAATGTGTAGATACAAACACAGAGCGTGCCCCTAATCATGTAGATCCAAACTTTGCACACAGCTGTGTAGATACAACTCCAAATATCCAAAGTGGGGTGGGGGGTGGGGGAGGGGGGGGTGGGGAAGAGGGTAATGTTAGCTAGGACACCACGTGAACCCTAGACCCTGCCGAAGAGCACGTCACGGTGGGACAATGAGGGCAATCCACAGAAATTTAATTCTGCGGCACCAAGCCTAACCATCAGATCCCGAATGGCACCAGATAACAAGTCCCATTAACAAGTCCTTCTGCACATTTTCTCCATTTCCTGCCACCTTCAAAACAGCATCCTGCCAACTTGTACAAGCTCTACCGTTATGAGAAGGAGAAAGGTCAGCTGAGAGCCCCATTAGGTGGGCTGTGTGGCAGCACCTGCAGCCTTGATATTGGGTTTTATGGCTGCCACATTCCTCCTTTCTTAAAAATATTTTGATTTTACCTCCTACTATGCCTCTTCTCGATGTGATTAGTATTGGCACAACAGGACTGGCCTGAATAGCCACTCTTTCAGTCACAAGTTCTGTCCCTCCTAGCCTTGTGGTTTCCCCATTTACAGATTGTCTGAGCAGGGGAGTATGAGAGCTGGAAAGGGGAAACCATCTGTTTGGATAGCTTCACAGTCACAGTCAGAACTGTGCTTTATTTCCCCAGTACCAGTGATGGTTGCGTGTTTCAGTGTGCAACCTGATAGGGCAATGCAGGAGCCATATGTAAGACAGCACATGCCAAAGCAACCTATTTCTCATTTCTTGCCCCAGCATTGATTTTGTTTGGACTGTTTTATGGACATTTGAATTCGTTTGCACTTCTGCCCACCTTTGTATTTTGACCCCTGCTTGGGATTTTTTTTTTCAGTCCCCCTAAATATGGCAAGGATGTCATTGAAGTATCAGTCTCAATGTAAGGATGTGTAATGTAATCGCAAAGCATAATGATGTTGCCTCCCAGTCTATGGAACAAGTTATGTGTTTTGGACTATTACCAGCTATCCTTAATGTTGACAAGGAAAGGTTTCTGAGCTTGGTTTTGAAATTAGATTAGATTAGATTCCCTACAGTATGGAAACAGGCTGTTCGGCCCAACAAGTGCACACCGACCCTCTGAAGAGTAATCCACCCAGTTCCATTCCCGTCTGACTAATGCAGCTAATACTAGGGGCAGTTTAGCCTGGCCAATTGACCTAATCTGCACATCTTTGGACTGTGAGAGGAAACCGGAGCACCCGGAGGAAACCCATGCAGACGCGGAGTGTGTGCAAACTCCACACAGACCTTTGGAGGATGTGAAATGGCGAAAGGATTTACAGGCTGATATTCTCTGCCGACTTCCTGCCGGGGACACAGTGTAGTTAGTCTGTACGGCGAGACAGAATCATGGGCACCCACAACTGGTGTGATGGGAAGAGGGCATTCTCATCCCCAGCCTTGGCAGGCTCAAGTAACCTGAATAATGACCATGAACCCAGAACTCTTTTAAAATGCTCCTTAAAAGTCTTTGACCAAGCCTTTTCCCATCTAATTAACTGCTTCCTTTTGTGGGAGGTTTGGTGTCATATAAAGGATAAAGTCGCTGTAATCATAAATTCATACAACACGAAAACAGACACTTCCAACCCAGAATAGACATAGAAAAGTAGCAGGGAATATGGGTGACTAGAGGAGGGTGAGTAAGTATAAATTGACCTTTAGCTTTTATTTCAAGGTGTTTTAGTTCTGCAGAATTCATTAGTTTTCATATTTTTTTAACTAGATTTACTAACTCTCTTTACTATTCATTTCAGTCTCTCCCTAGGTGAGCTAGATAGAAACAAAAGTAGCTGAGCTATGGAAAGTCTTAGGTTGTAACAGTAATCAATGGGTTAATACGTTTGTTTGAGGAAATTGTTGAATCAGGTGGCATGTGCAGTAATGCTGGTGTGCAGATAGATGTTGGGCTACTGAGTGCCCAACGTC
This sequence comes from Chiloscyllium plagiosum, assembly GCF_004010195.1. Lineage (NCBI taxonomy): Eukaryota > Metazoa > Chordata > Chondrichthyes > Orectolobiformes > Hemiscylliidae > Chiloscyllium > Chiloscyllium plagiosum. The sequence continues at coordinate 85,304,523 of NC_057719.1, read as the reverse complement.
CGTATATCAGGAACAATCAGTATTGTTAGTTTAAGCAGAGCCAATTATGGAACTGCTTTGGGCCCAAACAAAAACGAACATTCCAGATATTCTTACATAATACATGACTGAAGCCAACTAATGGTCAGGAACTTTGATCCTCTGCAGGGGTGCTGATTGCAAACATGTTTGTTTTCTGTGTAAGCTTTAGTGATGGTGAACAGTTCATCAAGGATGCAACCCCAGGCACTCGTATTGAAAGGAAATATAGTCAACCCCAGAATGTGGTTTGAATACATCATGGATCAGGATTTTTGTTAATACTGCAGATTTTTAAAAGTAGATACTTAATAAATATTTGATCCATAACTCATTTGACCGTAATTCAGCAACTCAATCTACCTTTGGTCAATTGACACAGACTTTGCAATTTTGCCCAAAGGCCTATTAAATTTAAAAAAAGGATTGTGCAGAGTAGTGTTAAGCTTTATAGAACAACAGATCCCCTGGTGCCTTACATAATCAGCAGGAAGGTTGATTGATGATTGTCCTCCCATCCATGAACCCTTTATTAATGGGAGGAGAGTCATAACTGTTGGTATAAATAATTTGCACCATATGCCCTGTTTTTTGTGCAGTCACTTCTATGTAACTAAAGTGCTATGCTGTCTTACTTGTTATACTTTCTGACTGCCAACTGTGTGTAAGTAGAACTCCACACGTGGATAAGTCATGGGGGCTACTAAAGGTTATGTATGCTTCAAAGGTTGATGTATATGATACCTTTCCTTCTGTTAACCGTGTTCTCCCAAACAGCTTTCACAGTACAACTGCACTTCCAAATGTTATTTGGTTTATTTACAGCTTTGCATTCGATAGTTATTGTAGATCCATAATGTTGGGTAGGGCCACAGCCCAGTAACAGGTCATCTGTTTGTATTCAGTGGTGTACTCCAAATCATAAATGCCCCAAATTCTGTTAGCAAATTATTGGTTAATTCCTCAGGGAAGAGTTCAAATTCCATATGCAAATAATGACCAAAGTTGCAGTGGCCCCAAAACATCCCATCCATTAAACAATTGTAAGTTGAAATACTTTTGAACTGCTGGTTGAAGGGGAGGTTGAGATAACACAAAGGAATGTTACCACCATCATAGTCAGTTGTTGTAGCTATTTAAACTATTTCCATCTTGGCTTGCTTTAGAACATTAGAACGAGGAGCAGGAGTAGGCCATCTGGCCCTTCAAGTCCGCTCTGCCATTCAATAAGAACATGGCTGATCTTTTCATGGCCTCATCTCCACTTTATCACCCTCTCACCATAACCCTTAAATCCTTTACTGTTCAAAAATTGTCTATCTTAGCCTTAAAAACATTCACTGAGGAAGCCTTATACACTTCACTGGGCTGGGGATTCCACAGATTCTCAACCCTCGGGGTGAAGTAGTTCCTTCTCAATTCAGTTCTAAATCTACTCCCCCTAATTTTGAGGCTATGCCCTCTTATCCTTGTTTCACCCGCCAATGGAAACATCCTCTTTGTTTCTACCCTATATATTCCATGCATGATTTTATGTTTATCTAAGATCCCTCCTCATTCTTCTAAATTCCAATGAATACAATCCCAGTCTACTCAGTCTCTCCTCATAGACCACACCTCCCCCCCACCCTCAACTCCGGAATCAACCTAGTGAACCTCTCCAGTGCCAGCGTATTCTTTCTTAAGTAGGGAGACCAAAACTGCACTCAGTACTTCAGGTGTGGCCTCACCAGCACCTTGTACAGCTGCAATATAACCTCCCTGCTTTTAAACTCAATCCCTTTAGCAATGAAGGACAAAATTCCATTTGCCTACTCAATTAGCTGTTGCACCAGCAGACCAACCTTCTGTGATTCATGCACAAGGACATCCAGGTCCCTCTGCACAGCAGCATGCTGCAATATTTTACCTTTCAAATAATAGTCCTTTTTGCTGTTATTCTTACCAAAAAGGATGACTTCACATGACTCAACATTTACTCCATCTGCCAGATCTTCGCCAACTCACTTAAAATATCTATACACCTCTGGAAACTTTCACAGTCCTCTGCACACTTTGCTCTGCCACTCATCTTAGTGTCATCTGCAAACTTTGACACACCACACGTGGTCCCCAACTCCAAATCATGGATGTAAATTGTAAATAATTGCGGTCCCAGCACTAAGCCCTGAGGCACACCAGATCGCCAACCAGAAAAGCACTCATTTATCCCCACTCTTCTTCCTGTTAGTTAACCAATTCTCTGTCTATGCTAATAGATGGCCTGTAATGCCTTGCGTTATCTTATGAATCAGCCCTTTGTGCGGCACTTTGTTGTATGCCTTTTAGAAATCTAGATAGACCACATCTACTGGGTCTGCATTGTCCACTGCGCTTGTAATTTCTTCATCAAATTCCAGTAAATTGGTTAAACATGACCTGCCTTTCAGACCTGCTGCGTCCATCCATTGGGACAATTTCTATCCAGATGTCGAGCGATTTCTTTGTTATTGATAAATTCAAGCAATTTTCCCACTACAGAAGTGAAGCTAATCTGCCTATAATTTCCCATCTTTTGTCTACCTTTCTTTTTAAACACTGGCATCACATTTGCTATTTTCCAATTTGCTGGAACTGTCCCAGTATCCAGCAAATTTTGGAAAATTATTGAATGCATTTGCTATTTCTCTCATCATCTCTTTTAGTACACTGGGATGCATTCCATCAGAAGCAGGCATCTTGTCTATCTTTATCTCCATTAGTTTGCCCAACACTTTTGTGATAATCGTTTCTAGGTCCTCACCGACCTTAATCTGCTTTAAGACCATTATTTAAAAAAAATTAAGCTTCATCAGAGCCAAATGAACATTTAGAAAGATAGGATTGAATGGTCCTACTTTCTTAGAGCCTGTTTCATTATTCCCTCAATATGATCATAGCTGATCATTATACTCAGTATCTTGTTCCTGCCTTCTTCCCATACCCTTTGATCCCATTCGCCCTCAGAACTATATCTAGTTCCATCATGAAAGCGTTCAGCACTTTAGCCTCAGCTACTTACGGTGGCACAAAATTTCACAGGCTCACCAGTGAAGTGCTCTGACCAATAAAGGAAAGCGTACCAAATGCCACCTTCACTGTCCTATCTATCTGCGAGTCTACTTTCAAGGAGATATGAACCTGCACACCAAGGTCTCTTTGTTCAGCATTGCTCCCTAGGACTTTACCATTAAGTGGATAAGACCTGCCAAGATTTGCTTTCCCAAAACACAGCATCTCATCTATCTAAATTAAACTCCATCTGCCACTTCTCACCCCATTGGCCCATCTAATCAAGATCCTGTGTACTCTTAGGTAACCTGCTTCGCTGTCCATGACGCCTCCAATTTTGGTGTCATCTGCAAACCTATGAACTATACCTCCTATGTTCATATCCAAATCATTTATATAAATGATGAAACGTAGTGGACCCAGCACCAATCCTTATGGCACTCCACTGGTCACAGGCCTCCAGTCTGAAAACTCTCCTCCACCACCCTCTGTCTTCTACCTTTGAGCCAGTTCTGTATCCAAATGGCTAGTTCTCCCTGTACTCTCCTTTCCTTTCCTCCTTACATTATTGTGTTCTTGTACTTCATATTCCCTACAGAACATTACATTACAGTGCAGTACAGGCCCTTCGGCCCTTGATGTTGCATTGACCTGTGAAACCAATCTGGAGCCCATCTAACCTACACTATTCCATTCTCGTCCATTTTCCTGCTCCTCGGATGCTGCCTGACCTGCTGTGCTTTTCCAGCACCACTCTAATCTAGAGTGAGTTTCAATTCCCTACTGCTCTGAGTAAAGAAACTACCTGTGACATCTGTCCTATATCTATCACCCTTCAATTTGAAGCTATGCCCCCTCATGCTCACCATCACCATCCTAAGAAAAAGACTCACTGTCCACCCTACCTAACCCTCTGATTATCTTAGACGTCTCAATTAACTCATCACTCAACCTTCTCTGTAACAAAAACAGCCTCAAGTTGCTCAACCTTTCCTTGTAAGACCTTCCCTCCATACCAGGCAACATCCTAGTAAATCTCTGAACCCTTTCCAAAGCTTCCACATCCTTCCTATAATGCGGTGACCTGAACTGCACCCAATACTCCCAAGTGATGCCACGCCAGAGCTTTGTACAGCTGCAGCATGACCTTATGGTTCCGAAACTCAATCTCTCTACGAATAAAAGCTAACACACCGTATGCCTTCTTAACAGCCCTCTCAACCTGGGTGGCAACCTTGACGGATCTATGTACATGGACACCGAGATTTCTCTGTTTATCTACACTACCAAGAATCTTACCATAGTCCAGTACTCTGTATTCCTGTTACTATTTCCAATGTGAATCATCTCACACTTTTCTGCATTAAACTCCATTTGCCAATTCTCCATTTGCCATATGGTTGACAGTCTCCAAAATATCGCAGAAAATAATATCTAATGCCTATAAACTTCAGCATCGCATTTAAGTGTGCTAGGTTGCTTTGTTCAGTACCACTCCATATATTCTAGCTCTGCTGCTTATCTGTGTCCCTCTAACCTACGCCAACCTTCGGCAATATCCACAACTTTACCAAGCTTAATGCCATCTGCAAATTTATTAACACATCCTTCTATGTCTCATCCAGGTTGTTTATAAAAATGACAAACAACAGATCCTTGTGATACACCACTAGTAACTGAACTCCAGGATGAACATTTCCAATCAACCACCACTCTCTGTCTTCTTTCAGCTAGCCAATCTCTGATCCAAACTGCTAAATCGCCCTCAATCCCATGCCTCCGTATTTTGTGCAGTAATCTACCATGGGAAACCTTACCAAATGCCTTACTGAAATCCATATACACTCCATCAACAGCTTTACCTTCATCCATCTGTTTGGTCACCTTCTCAAAGAACTCAATAAGGTTTGTGAGGCAAGACCTACCCTTCAGAAAACCATGTTGACTATCCCTAATCAACTTCTTATTTTTGAGATTAATACAAATCTTATCTCTTATAAACTTTTCCAACACTTTACCCACAACCGAAGTAAGGCTCACAGGTCTGTAATTACCAGGATTGACCCTAATCCCCTTCTTGAACAAGGGGAACAACATTTGCTATCCTCCAGTCTTCTGGCACTATTCCTGTAGACTATGACGACATAAAGATCAAAGCTAAAGGCTCGGCAATCTCCTCCCTGGCTTCCCAGAGAATCTTAGGATAAATCCCATCCAACCCAGGGGACTTAGCTATTTTCACACTTTCCAGAATTTCTAACACCTCCTCTTTGTGAAACCTCAATCCCATCTGGTCTCGTAGCCTATTTCTTAATATTTTCTTCAACAACATTGTCTTTTTCCAGTGAGAATACTGATTCAATCCCTCTGATTCAAGTCAAGTTTGTACATATACTTTCATATTGTTTGGAGTGTTAAATAAAAATAATCTGCTGGAATATATGGAGTGGTACTGAACAAAGCAACCTAGCACACTTAAATGCGATGCTGAAGTTTATAGGCATTAGATATTATTTTCTGCGATATTTTGGAGACTGTCAACCATATGATTGCACAAATCTGGGAAAGAAAGGGTTGCAGGTGGGATGGTGGGGGAGGATGTCTAAATAAGGGAGAGCTCCAGTTTGTCTGTCCGATGCGATTTGAGACCGTGTCATTCTTTGCAGTGGGTTAGCTTTGGGCAGGAGAGTTTTGCCAATTGCGTAATCATTCATTTTCTTGATTACTGCTCAATGTCCAACACTGTTTGGCGTTTATCGTCTTTTTTTTGTGAAAGCATGGCCTTCAGAGCTTGGCAAAAAGAGAGGGCCTTGAGCCTTAAAGTTTGACCTGGCACTCAATTTCAAAAGTGGGATCAAATGACTATTATTGAGCTGTACTTGCTAATTCCTTGTGTAATAAATTCTATGTTTAGCAACACAGCATTCTGTTCTTATTGGTGTAAAATTGTTTATACAGATAATTACACTTTATATTTAGGTCATTTTTAACATGGAGGACACTCCTCTTCTATCTTAAAACAGTCATAGAAATCTACAGTACGGTAAAAGGCCCCTTCAAAAATAAGCATCTAACTATTTTAATCCCATTTTTCAGACCTTGGCCCATAGTCTTGTGTGTCTTGACATTGCAAATAGAGTCATAGAGATGAACAGCATGGGAACAAACCCTTCCGACCGACTCGTCCATGCCAACCTCATCTAGTCCCATTTGCCAGCACTTGGCCCATATCCCTTTAAACCCTTCCTATTCACATACCCATCCAAATGCCTTATAAATGCTGTAATTGTAACAGCCTCCACCACTTCCTCTGGCAGCTCATTCCATACACACACCACCCTCTGTGTGAAAATTTTGCCCCTTGGGTCTATTTTATACAACATCGAGCATTACCGCTCAGTACAGGCACTTCGGGCCGAGATGTTGCGTCACCCTGTGAAACCAATTTGGAGTATTGCGTGCAGTTCTGGTCACCACATTATATGAAGGACGTAGAAGCTTTGGAAAGGGTCCAGAGGAGATTTACTAGGATGTTGCCTGGTATGGAGGGAAGGTCTTACAAGGAAGGGTTGAGGGACTTACGGCTGTTTTCGTTAGAGAGAAGGTTGAGAGGTCACTTAATTGAGACGTTTAAGATAATCAGATGGTTAGATAGGTTGGACAGTGAGAGTCTGAAGCCTATCCGATCTACACTGTTCCATTCTGGTCCATATGCCTATCTTATGACCATTTGAATGCCCATAAAGTTGGTGAGTCTACACCTGTTGAGGACAAGCCATTCCATACCCCTACTACTCTGAGTAAAAAAAATTACTTCTGACATCTGTCCTATATTTATCACCCCTCAAATTGAAGCTATGTCCCCTCGTGCTAGCCATCACCATCCTGGGAAAAAGACTCTCACTGTCCAACCTATCTAACCATCTGATTATCTTAAACGTCTCAATTAAGTGACCTCTCAACCTTCTCTCTAACGAAAACAGCCGTAAGTCCCTCAACCCTTCCTTGTAAGACCTTCCCTCCATACCCGGCAACATCCTAGTAAATCTCCTCTGGACCCTTTCCAAAGCTTCTACGTCCTTCATATAATGTGGTGACCAGAACTGCACGCAATACTCCAAATGCAGCTGCACCAGAGTTTTATACAACTGCAGCATGACCTCATGGTTCCAAAACGCAATCCCTCTACTAATAAAAGCTAACACACGTATGCCTTTTAAACAGTCCTATCAACCTAGCTGGCAACCTTGAGGGATCCACGTACATGGACGCAGAGATCTCTCTGTTCATCTACACTACATTAGCCCAGTACTCTGCATTCCTGTTACTCCTTCCAAAGTGAATCACCTGATACATTGCTGCATTAAACTCTATTTGGCACCTCTCAGCCCAGCTCTGCAGCTTATCTATGACCCTCTGTAACCTACACCATCCTTCGGCCCTATCCACAACTGTACCAACCTTAGTGTCATCCTCAAACTTACTAACACATCCTTCTATGCCCCCATCCAGGTCGGGTGTAAAAATGACAAACAGCAGTTGGCCCAAAACAGATCTTTGCGGTACACCACTAGTAACTGAACTCCAGGATGAACATTTCCCATCAAACACCACCCTCTGTCTTCTTTCAGCTCGCCAATTTCTGATCCAAACTGCTAAATTGCCCTCAACCCCATGCCTCCGTATTTTGTGCAGTAGCCTACTGTGGAGAACCTTAACAAATGCCTTACTGAAATCCATGTACACCACATCAATGACTTTACCCTCATCCAGCTGTTTGGTCACCTTCTCAAGGTGACCAATAAGGTTTATGAGGCACAATCTACCCTTCACAAAAACATGCTGACTATCCCTAATTAACTTAAGTAAGGAGGTACGGCTCACTGGTCTATAATCACCAGGGTTGTCTCTACTCCCCTTCTTGAACAAGAGAACATTTGCTATCCTCCAGTCTTCTGGTACTGTCCCTGTGGACAATGACAACATAAAGCTCAAAGCCAAAGGCTCAGCTATCTTCTCCCTGGCTTCCCAGAGAACCCTCCGATAAATCCCATTCGGCCCAGGGGGCTTATCTATTTTTACACTTTCCAGAATTTCTAACACCACCTCCTTATGCACCTCAATCCCAACTAGTCTAGTAGCCTGTATCTCAATATTCTCCTCGACCACGTTGTCTTTTTCTAATGTGAATACTGACGAAAAAATATTCCCCTATCTCCTCTGACTTCACGCACAACTTCCCACTACTGGCCTTGATTGTCCCTAATCTTACTCTAGTCATTCTTTTATCCATTATAGAAAGTTTTAGGGTTTTCCCTGATCCTATCTGCCAACAACTTCTCATGTCCCCTCCTCGCTTGTGTTAGCTTTCTCTTAGGTCTTTCCTGGCTACCTTGTAATTCTCATTCACCCTAACTGAGCCTTCACATCTCATCCTAATATAGTTAAAAATCACACAACACCAGGTTATAGTCCAACAGGTTTAATTGGAAGCACACTAGCTTTCGGAGCGTCGCTCCTTCATTAGGTGGTAGTCTACCACCTGATGAAAGAGCGTCGCTCCGAAAGCTAGAGCTTCCAATTAAACCTGTTGGACAATAACCTGGTGTTGTGTGATTTTTAACTTTGTACGCCCCAGTCCAACACCGGCATCTCCAAATCATCCTAATATAAGCCTCCTTCTTCATCTTTACGAGAGATTTAACGACCTTAGTAAACCACGACTCCTGCGCTCGACAATTTTCTCCCTGTCTGACAAGTACAAAATTATCAAAGGCACACAGCAGCTGTTCTTTGGGTAAGCTCCACATTCCTATTGTGCCCATTCCCTGCAGTTTCCTTCCCCATCCTATGCATCCTAAATCTTGTGTAATTGCATCGTAATTGCCTTTCTCCCAGCTGTAGCTGTTGCCCTCTGGTGTATACCTATCCCTTTCCATTGCTGAAGTAAACATAACTGAACTGTGGTCGCTATCACTAAAGTGCTCACCTTTGTAAATCCTTTCACATGATATGAATTATGTTATGCTGTTCCCTCCTTTAGCACCTTGCCCGTCATTTTGAAATCCTTTTGAGCTACAAATGATACACAGGAATAGACCGATAAAACCTGTTATGCAGCTGGTTATGCAGCAGGTTATATCTTCCTGTCTCTTTCTCAAAACAATTCACCTCCCTTTTGCCTCATATGAATTCACCTCCTTCCTTCCCTTATTTCTTTTCCTTCAGTATTTCTCACTCATTCGTTCTCTGTCACTTTTCACTCAGACACGCACACATGCGCAAATGTGCATGCACACAGATACTGATACACACACCATGTTTGCACAGATGTACATGCTGTCACATGCACGTGACCTAAGGGTAACTTTAGATCCTTTTCATGTCCATTGAGCCCTTGAATATTCCACTTTGTTGTTTGGTACAAGAGACACTCCCTTTCTAATGTGCTAATCCTAAAATTACGAATGGCTTAATCCTCCCGATTAGAAATTTAGATTAATATTTAAGCCAATTATTAACTTGTTCAGTTTTTGAACAATCAAAGGCACATCTAGGCCCATGTGTCTTATAATGTATAACTAGAATTAAATACAACAGTAATGGTGTTGAATAAAAATGAAAATTTCTGGAGAAACTCAGTAGGTAGCATCTTTGGAAAGAGAAAGAGTTAACATTTCATTTCTTCACTACTGATGATTTTTATGTACAAACTAGCATTGAAGTCTAGTAATTATTGGAGAAAGAAATATTTCCGAACCAGTGTAAGATTACATGAGGAAGTAACATAATGGTAATGTTAATGGGTTAATAATTGAGAGGCTAATAATAATGTGCTGGAAATTGGGAGTATTTAAATTACGTTGCTTAATAAATCTCAAAATGTGAGTTTCATCAATAATAATTATAAAACTGCAGGATTTTGTTCATAATATCCTTCAGGAGAAGAAATCCACTATTCTTACTGTCTTTGGCCAAAATGTAACCCCAGATGGCACTGATATGGTCAACCCCTAACTGCCTCTGAAATTATCTTTTTAACCATGGAAAAGCATTATGCCCCTATCCATTCCACATAGAGTATAGCAGTTCGAGAAGACAGCTCGCCACCACCATCTCGAAGGTAACTAGGCATCGGAAATCCAGACTGACCCTGCCAGCAATGGTCAAATCCCATGGTCAACAAAAAAGAAATGGCCAGATTTTTGTAATTGAAGTGAACTGCTGTCTGTCTCAGGTATTTTCAGTCACACCCTGTAGTCTCCATTCTCAGGAGGAGAGTGACACTGAGCATTTAATGATTGATGAGACTGGGCAGTAAATCTATGTTTCCTGTGAAGTAGAAGCTTTTTTTTGTTTATGTTACTGCACTTGGATATTTTTGGTTCCTGGTCTCCAGACAGTCTGTATGCCTTTGGGCTGTGGGAGTGGTAATGTGAATTTCAAGTCTGTTTGAACATGTTATTCAAGGGTGCAGGTTTAAAGTTTACAGTCCGCGAACAAACTTCCTTTGTTTTCAATCTCTTGGTGTCACTAGCAATTTCACCAACAAAGGGGAAGCAGTGAATGTGATGTATTTGGATTATCAAAAGTTGTTTGGCAAGGTACCGCGCATTAGGCTATTTCATAAGAATAACCAGTAGACAGCTGAGGAGGGCTAAAGGGGGCATTTTCAAGATGGCAACCTGTAACTAGTGGTGTACCACGGGGGTCAGTGCTGGGGCCACAGTTATTTACCATATATATTAATGAAGCTAATGAGGAAAGTGAATGTACTGTAGCCACATTTGCAGCTAACACAAAAATAGGTGGGCAGCCAAATGGTGAGGATGACACAGAGTCTGTAGAGGGATTATAGTCAGGTTAAGCAAGTGGGCAGAAACTTGGCAGATGGAATCTAATGTGGGAAACTGTGTGGCTAAGCACTTTGGCAGGAAGAATAAAGGAGTTGAATACCATTTAAATGGAGAAAAACTGCATAATCTATAGCACAGCGGGCCTGATCCGCTGTCCGTGCGCAGACTCGTGTGCATATGTGACCAGTTCGAACGGGCCTCGGGGGCCAAGGTAAACCAAGGCAAGAGCGAGGCCATGCTCTTCGGGAACTGGGCCGACCAATCCTCGATCACCTTCACCGTCAGGACCGACCACCTGAAGGTGCTGGGTATTTGGTTCGGGGGAGGGCTGGGGCGTGCGCCTAGTCTTGGGAGGAGCGTATCAGCAAAGTGAGGCAGAAACTGGGCAGATGGAAGCTACCGTCACACTCCATCGCGGGAAAAAACCTGGTCATCAGGTGTGAGGCACTGTCATTGCTGTTATATGTGGCACAGGTCTGGCCTATTCCCAGAACCTGTGCCGCTGCAGTCATCCAGGCCATCTTCCAATTTATATGGAGATCAAAGGGATTCGATGTATAAAGAGCTGGGCAACGGGGGAGAAAACACACCCAATGCCACCCTCACCCTAATGGCCACCTTTGTGTGTGGCTGCATCAAGCTGGGCGTGGATCCCCGGTACGCAAACACCAAGTGTCACTACGTACTGAGGTTCTACTTGTCCCCGGTGTTGCGAAGGATGGGCCTGGCCTCGCTGCCGCGGAACGCTCTGAGTAGTTGGACTGTTCCGTATCACCTGTCCTTCGTGGAGAAGTTTATTAAGAAAAACACCTTTGACCACAAGTCCATCAGGAAGTGGTCAGCACGTAGTGTCCTTGAGACCCTTTGGGAAAAGGAGAGGGCGGATCCTATTGTGCGGTTCCCTGGGCAGGCTGTCAAAGCCATTTGGCAGAATGTCTCATTGCCAGAACTTTCCAACAAGCACCAAGACATGGCTTGGCTGGTGGTGAGAAGGGCTCTGCCTGTGAGATCCTTTATGCACGCCCGGACTCTCTCCTGCACCGCACGCTGTCCTCTAAGCGGCTGCGCGGGGGGGGGGGGGAGGGACGAGGCTGTCACACACCTTCTGGAATGTGCCTACGCAGAAGAAGTCTGGAGAGGAATGCAGTGGTGTTTGTCGAGGTTCGTCCCGAGCAGCGCCGTGATACGGGACTCCGTGTTCTACGGTCTGTTCCCCAGGACGCACACCGAGACGAACATCAACTGTGCCTGGAGGATCATCAACTCGGTGAAGGACGCTCTCTGGGCGGTCCGAAACCTGTTGATCTTCCAGCTGAAGGAGTTGACCCCGACTGAGTGTTGCAGACTGGCACATTCCAAGGTCCAGGACTACGTGTTGAAGGACGCGCTGAAGCTTGGGGCAGCTGCCGCCAAGGCGCGGTGGGGAAAGACCACCGTGTAACATCTACCTAGCTAAGAAGAACAGGGGACCCACGCAGTCATTTGGGCTCCGCTGAGGCCTCTGCAGAAGAGCTGGATAGTAAATGTACAGATTTTTATATAGGAAAAATAAATTTCGATGTCTGTATGTAAAGCAATGTAATGTGTGCACAAGAATGGCATGACCAATTGTAAAGTGATCCAAATAATTTTATGAATAAAGTATATTTTTGAAATAAAAAACATCTATAGCACAGCAGGATTTGCATGAATCACAAATCATCCACATCCAAAATCATTGCCTATTAGGGAAGGCAAGTGGAATTTTGGCTTTTTTTATCATGGGAATGGAGTATAAAAATAAGGAGGTCTTGCTAAAACTCCATCAGGCACTATTCAGACCACAGCTGGAATACTGTGGACAGTTTTGGGCCCCTGATCTGAGGAAAGAGGCACTGGCTTTGGAGGCAGTTCAGAGGATGTTAACTTATCCTGGGTACAAATGGTCGGGAGTGTGGTGCTGGAAAAGCACAGCAGGTCTGGCAGCATCCAAGGAGCAGGAGAATCGACATTTTGGGTATAAGCCCTTCATCAGGATCAGTTTCTTGATGAAGGGCTTATGCCCAAAATGTTGATTCTCCTGCTCCTTGGATGCTGCCTGACCTGCTGTGCTTTTCTAGCACCACACTCTCTACTCTGATCTCCAATATCTGCAGTCCTCACTTTCTACTACCTAGGTACAAAGGGATTATCTTATGAGGAGAGTTTGAGTAGGTTGAGTCTGCAGTCATTGCAGTTTAGAAAAATGAGAGATAATCTTGTTGAAGTATGTAAGATTCTTAGGGGACTTGACAGGATAGGTGTGGAAAGTGTGTTTTCCCTTGTGGTAGAGTCTCGGACCCGAGGGCATCATCTCAGAGTAATGGGTTGCCAATTTAAGACAGAGATGAGGAGAAATTTCTTCTCTGAGGTTAGTGAATCTGTGGAATTCTTTATTGCTGGGGGTGGTTGAGGCGGAGCCATTTAAATATATTCAAGGCCAGGATAGACAGACTTTTATTCAGTAAGGGAATTGAGGGTTATGGAGAAAAGGCAGGAAGTTAGAGTTGACGATAATCAGATCAGTCATGATCTTATTGAATGGTATGGTAGACTCAATGGCTGAGTGGCCTACCTTTGCTACTACATCTAATGGTCTCTTTTTACACACCCTGATTCTCCTGCAAAGATGATGGTTGAATCATTGTAATCAATGAAGATACTCCAACTGTTCTTTTGAGTAGAGTGCTTAGATTTTGACAATAAAAGAATGGTTGTCTATGATCAAGTTTGATAAGTGCTCAACTCTGAGGGAATCCTGGATCTTGTAAAATCCCATGCCTCGTGGACAGTGGATATCCAAGTTTATGGAGTTGCTGCTAAAGAAGCTTTAGGATGTTACTGTAATGCATCCTGTAGATGGTACACACTGCAGCAGCCATTGTGCACTGACAATGGAGTGAATAGCTATTTAGGTCAACTGATGAGGTGTCGAGATAGAGTCTTGGAGGTGTACAGCAAGAAAACAGACCCTTTGGTCCTACCCGTCCATGCCGACCAGATATTCCAACCCAATCTAGTTCTACCTGCCAGCACCAGGCCCATATCCCTCCAAACACTTCCTATTCATAATGCCTTTTAAATGTTGCAATTATATTAGCCTCCATCACTTCCTCTGTCAGCTCATTCCATACACGTACCACTCTCTGTGTGAAAACGTTACCCCTTAGGTCTCTTTTATATCTTTTCCCTCTCACCCTAAACCTATGCCCTCTAGTTCTCGATTCACCCACCCCAGGGAAAAGACTTTGTCTATTTATCCTATCCATGCCCCTCATGATTTTATAAACCTCTATAAGGTCACCCCTCAGCCTCCAACGCTCCAGGGAAAACAGCCTCAGCCTTTTCAGCCTCTCCCTATAGCTCAAATCCTCCAACCCTGGCAAAATCCTTGTAAATATTTTCTGAACCCTTTCAAGTTTCATAACATCTTTCCAATAAGAAGGAGACCAGAGTTGCATGCAATATTCCAACAGTGGCCTAACCAATGTCCTGTACAGCCGCAACATGATCTCCCAACTCCTGTACTCAATACACTGACCAATAAAGGAAAGCATACCAAATGCCTTCTTCTCTATCCTATCTACCTGTGACTCCACTTTCAAGGAGCTATGAACCTGCACTCCAAGGTCACTTTGATCAGTGACATTCCCTAGGACCTTACCATTAAGTGTGTAAGTCCTGCTAAGATTTGCTTTTCCAAAATGCAGCATCTCACATTTATTTGAATTAAACTCCATCTGCCACTTCTTAGCCCATTGGCCCATCTGATCAAGATACCGTTGTAATCTGAGGTAACCCTCTTAGCTGTCCACTACACCTCCAATTTTGGTGTCATCTGCAAACTTACTAACTATACCTGTTATGCTCACATCCAAATCATTTATATAAATGACGAAAAGTAGTGGACCCAGCACCGACCCTTATGGCACTCCATTGGGCACAGGCCTCCAGTCTGAAAAACAACCCTCCACCACCACCTTTGAGCCAGTTCTGTATCCAAATGGCTAGTTCTCCCTGTATTCCATGAGATCTAACCTTGCTAACCAGTTTCCCATGGGGAACCTTGTCGAACGCCTTACTGAAGTCCATATAGATCACATCTACCTCTCTGCTCTCGTTGATCCTCTTTGTTACTTCTTCAAAACTTCAATCAAGTTTGTGAGACATGATTTCCCACACACAAAGTCATGTTGACTATCCCTAATCAGTCCTTGCCTGTCCCTCCGGATTCCCTCCAACAACTTGCCCAACACTAACGTCAGGCTCACTGGTCTGTAGTTCCCTGGCTTGTCCTTACCACTTTTCTTAAACTGTGGCACCACGTTAGCCAACCTCCAGTCTTCCGGCACCTCACCTGTGACTATTGATGATACAAATATCTCAGCAAGAGGCCCAGCAATCACTTCTCTAGCTTCCCACAGAGTTCTAGGGTACACCTGATCAGGTCCTGCGGATTTATCCATCTTTATGCTTTTCTAGACATCCAGCACTTCCTCCTCTGTAATATGGATATTTTTCAAGATGTCACCATCTATTTCCCTACAGTCTACATCTTCCATGTCCTTTTCCACAGTAATTACTGATGCAAATACTCATTTAGTATCTTCCCCCATTTTCTGCGGCTCCACACAAACGCCGCCTTGCTGATCTTTGAGGGGCCCTATTCCCTCCCTAGTTACCCTTTTGTCCTTAATGTATTTGTAAAAACTCTTTGGATTCTCCTTAATTCTTTTTGCCAAAGCTATCTCATGTCCCTTTTTGCCCTCCTGATTTCCCTCGTAAGTATACTCCTACTTCCTTTATACTCTTCTAAGGATTCACTCGATCTATCCTGTTTATACCTGACAAACACTTCCTACTTTTTCTTAACCAAACCCTCAATTTCTTTAGTCATCCAGCATTCCCTATACCTACCAGCCTTTCCTTTCACCCTGACAGGAATATACTTTCTCTGGACTCTCATTATCTCGTTTCTGAAATCTTCCCATTTTCCAGTCGTCGCTTCAACTGCGAACATTTGCCCCCAATCAGCTTTTGAAAGTTCTTGCCTAATACCATCAAAATTGGCCTTTCTTCAATTTAGAACTTTAACTTTTAGATCTGGTCTCTCCTTTTCTATCGCTATTTTAAAACAAGTAGAATTATGGTCGTTCACCCCAAAGTGCTCCCCCACAGACACCTCAGTCACCTGCCCTGCCTTATTTCCCAAGAGATATGATGTTTAGTCATGGTGAAGTTTTGTTTCAGTATTCTTGAAGTAGCATCCATCCAGCTTGTAGGTACTATGGACGTTGAGGAGTGAGGAAAGAAGCCACGTACCCAGATATACTCCTCTTCTAGCTTGCACTGGTAAACA
This sequence comes from Chiloscyllium plagiosum, assembly GCF_004010195.1. Classification (NCBI taxonomy): domain Eukaryota; kingdom Metazoa; phylum Chordata; class Chondrichthyes; order Orectolobiformes; family Hemiscylliidae; genus Chiloscyllium; species Chiloscyllium plagiosum. The sequence goes on along the minus strand of NC_057719.1, from coordinate 85,288,242 downwards.
CAGAATCCATTGAGTTAGTCCTGTTGGATTTCTGGTCAGTTTTGGTTCACAATGAGGACTGTGTTGGTAGTGCCTTTAAATTACATTGAGAGGTAGTTATGATACCTGTGCCTGAGATGGTTATCTGTCACTTTTCAATCCAAGCCTAAACTTTGCCCAGGTCTTGTTTGATATCGATAGCTGGTTTTATGTTGGGCATTTAGAACAAAGGTCCAAGTTGTGACGAGCCCTCATCTATAACATTGTGTTGGATTTATTGCAGGTACGAGTTTGCCTCCTTGCCTTTCATGGTATAGTCAGTCGGTTTGATCTAGAGGTTGTGGTGTTGTTAAACAGAAGTCCAATAAAACAATCACATTTAATGCAATAGATTTCAATACTGTCGCAGCCTTATCAATGAACAATCATATGACCCCTGCATGTCATCTTTTTAAGATGCTGTATTGACCGTAATTGATCAGATAAGCCGCCTTTATTAACCAAACATTGTAATTACACAGTCGTGATAATATCCGTGTATGAAAATAATAATTCATCTTCTCCTGTTCTTTATAGTATCAGCAACCGTTCCATAATCACCAGTATGTTTAAATTTCTCTTTACAAATAGTAAGCTATTTTGAAAGGGGAGTGATACTTCAGTTGCTAAGTAAGTGTTTCTCCTGCTTCATTGGTAATGTGAAAAATTTATACCAAATTAAAATTTCAGGGATAACATGGGAGGAGATTCTCATTGTTTCCAATACTGCTTCCCAACTTGCTCGTCTTGTTCCGCCCAATCTGAATTTGCTCAGAATTTGGTCAAAACAGTTTGCAAGGATCTTCTGATAATGTGAGAAGATCTAGTCAGGAGGTGATCAGCTGCACTTGCTCTGTAAACCTTCCAACAGGTACTAGTCAGATAAGTAATAAGCCTGGACATAACAGAACTGTAGCTTTTGCTTTGGAAGTGGTGGCTGACTTGTTACATAACTCATTCCTCCACTACTAAGCTCATGTGAGAAGTTTGTCCACCTGGAAGAGGGTTATGTGAAATCTGGTGGTGTTAATAAACTGAGCTGTGATTCAATGTGAAATCCTCGCAGGTAATTAGAAGGACCTATGAGAAAGCTGGCTACTGTAAGAGACAGCATCGTGTTTATCCTTTTGAGTTTCGGAAAGCGTTCATTCAGAAGTTCAGGTTGCCTGTGTGTCTAAAGAGTGAGGAGAATCATGCTTATTGGTAGAGATCTACCATACCAAGCCTTGAGTGTGCTACTGTCCATCCTGAGTGATTTCTTCAAACATAATTTCATCCATCTCCCACCTTTGCGATCTGTGACATTTTGGTGCTTACTCTTCTTTAACCTGTGATTAAATTTCAAAGTTTTACTATTTTGCCCTCCCTTTCAAACAATCGTCAAAGTGTTTATGATTGGGGATGGAATGAGGAAATATGATGTGATCCAAATAGTTGCAAACAGGTAGGGGAGTACCTTGAATAAAAGCGACCGGATAAAATCCAAATGTCAATAGAATGTAGTTAAATAAGATAATTCAACAGTGAATCTAACACTCTATCAGTCGCAGTTTAAAATATTTTAATCAGTTTATTTCTAACCTGAGCACATACAGAAATGTCACCAGATTTCAGTTGTCATTCTGAATTTGATGTTATCTTTCTGGTCAGTCACTTCCTTTTCCTGTGTAACCCTTTCATTCCAGTTTCTTTGCAACCTCCCCTTTCTCATTCTCTCTTTCTGTACCCAGTCCCCTCAACCCAGGCGCCCTGACTCACTTGTCTATCTGCTGTGTGCTCTTTACCCCTCCGCTGTGATACATTACACTCACTTCACCATCGCACACCTCCCTGCCTCCACCATGTGCGATCTTTTCTCTTCACTATCTCTCCTTTTTCTGTGAATCTGTCTTAGCTCTCACTCCCTGATTTTCTCCCCCATCCATACTCGCCCTGTGCTTTCTGTCCCTTGCCTTAATTAACACTCCCATTCATTTTCTCCATCTCCCTACTTTCCTTCCTCATTATTCTTCCTTTCTGTGTCTCTTAGCTCATTTCTTTTCCTCAGTCACAAATATTAAATGTCTCAAAACCTATGATGCATTTCATGAACCCACTTTGGCACATTGTCTATTCCTTAATGACCCTCTGACTACATATACAACGGGAAATCATTACTGCTCTTGCAGTGGTTTTATTTTACATTTCCTGCTATTTGATGGTGGTTGCTAGAGTTACCACATGCTATTACTGTAAAACTCTGACAAATCAGGATGGTCTAGGCTAATTGACCCATGATGACCCTCACTGAAAAAGATTATAATGTGATTTCTACTCAGTTTCCAAATTACCTTTCTGTAGAGCTAGTTAGTTGTGATATGTGTTACTCTAAGCATGAGTACTGCTATTACTATGTTTTGCAGGAGTTGAGTAGTAGTGTATTGAGGCTCAACACAAGCTGTAGGGAGTTTGCAAAAAGTAGCCCCTGTTTTATTTCACTGAGGCATTCCCACGGATTGTTCTGTTAACTTACTGTGATGTGCTGAAGTCTTGCTCCAAGTTGAGCAGAGTTCAAGCATTCCAGCAGGGCGGATTGTGTGTGTTTTATAGAATAAGTTGTTTCATAGTCTGCGTGTGAACCAGTAATTCTCAATTACTGCTTTGTTGTTCAAGACACGAAATCTGACTTGGCACTACTTGATTTGTGGCTGGAGGCATAACAAGTCAAGTCTGAGTTGGCCCGATATTTCTTCTTAAAACTTTCTTTCCTTTTAAACATTGACCATTTATGGAATATCATTCATTTCTTGTCATTTGCCAGTCTAGCCCTTTCATGATTTTGAACATCTGTTCCAAACTTCAGAGAAATCATAGAAACCCTACAGTGTGGAAACAGGCCATTTGGCCCAACAAGTCCACACTGACGCTCTGAAGAATATCCCATCCATACCCATTCCCCTATCCTATAACTCTACATTTCCCCTGACTAATTCACCTAACCTACAGATCCCTGAACAGTGTGGGCAATTTAGTATTGCCAATTCATCCAACCTGCACATCTTTGGATTGTGAAAGGAAACCCATGCAGACACTGGGAGCATGTGCAAACTCCACACAGACAGTAGCCTGAAGCTGGAATCAGAACCAGGTCACTAGCACTGTGAGGCAGCAGTGCTAACTACTGATCCACTGTGCCACCCTAAACGTGTTCTCAATATTCACTTCTCCAAAGGGAACAACCCCAACCTCTCAAATGTCTTCTGATACCTGAACTTCTTATCATTGGAACCATTCCTATATATCTTTTCTGCACTCTGTATAAAGCATTTCCAGCCATTCTGAAATGCAGTGCTCAGATTCGGACACAATAGCTGGGACCAAACCAAAGATTCATCACGTCTTCCTTGTTGCGGTAAATGTCTGCAGGATGTTCCCGATGACCAGGGGGCCTGGAGCCAGGAGTCAGTGTAAAGACATTGGGTAGGCCATTTAGAATTGAGAAGAGGAGAAATGTCTTCACCCAGAGAGTGGTGAGCCTGCGGAATTCTCTGCCGTAGAAAGCGACAAAAACTTCAAAAGAAGCCAAAACATTGAATACTTTCAAGAAGAAATTGGATATAGTTCTGAGGGCTAAATGGATCAAACAGCTTGGGAGAAACCGGGACCTGGTTATTGAGAAAGATGATCAGTCATGATTGCATTGTTTGGGGGAGCAAGCTTGAAGAGCTGAATGTCAACTCCAGCTCCTATTTTCTGTGTTTCTATGCTTTTATATTCTGTGTCTCTGTTTATAAAGTTTGGGATCTTAAATATTTTTTTCAAGCACTCTCTCAACCTGCCCTTTAACTTTCAGTTATTTGTACACGTATATCTCTTTACCCTTGTCTTTCTGCACCCACTTTAGAATTGTACCTTTACATTGGCTGTTTGTGCTCTGTATTCTACTGCGTGAAATTTTATCTGCATTCGTCCGCCCATTCCACAAGACCTGCCTTTGTCCTCTTAAAATCTATCATTAGCCTGGTTATAGTTTGCAGTGCTTTCAGGTTTTATGTCATCTGCAAATTTTCAAATGGTGCCTCTGTACAGTAAAGTCAAGGTAATTAATATGTGTCACAAAAGGCAGCAAACTTGGCCTTGACACTAGGGATCCAGGCTGTATTCATTACTGCAGCCTGAAAAACAACTGCTCACCATTGCTCTCTGATTCCTGAACTCAGCTAATCTTGTACCTATCAGTGACTATTCCTAAGATTAGGGCTTGAATTCTGCAGATACATCTCTTACCAAATATCTTTTGGAAGTCTGTATACACCACATCAAAGGTTTTGCCATCATCAACCCTTTGTTATCTCTTCAAAAGTATTAAGTTAGTTTAACCTTACCTTTAACAAATCCATACTGTATTTCCTCCATTAATACAGAGTTATACAAGTGACTGCTAAATTTGTTCTGGATTAGTATTTCTGAAAGTTTTCCCATCAAGAAGAACAGAACTGTCATTCCTGTGCTTCTCCTTTATTATGGCACGGGTTAAACCCCTCTGCTAATTTTTAATCCGACATACAGAGAAGCTCACCTTGCGCCGTAGTCGGTTACATGTCAAAAGGCAAAGAACTATCCCAGATGTCACTACTTGAAGTAAAAATTAACAATTTTATTCCTTAAGTCCAACAGGGAACATTAAACGAACAACTATTTACAACTCCTTTCCCTTAAACCTATCTTTTACCTCCCATTCTACAATACTTGTCCGCTAGCTTCCTCCCTCTCTCTCTCTCTCTCTCTCTCTCTCTCTCTCTCTCTCTCAAAGGTAGAGTACACACTTTTTTGAACAAGTCCTCTGGCAAAAAACCTGTTTCAAAAGAGTTAGTATATCTTAGTTTCCACCTTTACTTTCTCAGCACTTGTGATCTTGTATTCTCAGCATCCACTGATACATCCCATCCAATCCTGGTGACTTACCAGCTTTAAATGCAGCCAGTTTTTCTAATAGCTCTTTCTTATCAATTATTAGCCCATGCAGGGTCTCAACTCATTCCTGCGACGCTCTGACTTTAGCATTTAGTACCTTAATCATATCTCCAATCTCGATGCATAGAGCATCAATTAGCTACCTAATTGGTGCCACCTCTTCCCTCACTCCTGTTTTACTATTCATCTGCCTGAGGAAGACTTTTGCATTCCCATTTATGTTAGCTACCAGTCTCTTCCCACGATCTCTTTACTTCTCTTTCCTCTTCATTGAGACCCACATCTGTATCAAGAGAGCTCTACTACATGCTCATTTAGCGTGTGGTGTATGAGCAGAGAAAATCGAAGCAGAATGAGACCATTTCAGAAAAATTAATTGAGATCTAATTAACAGACAATAAGTCAATCATTTTAATTTTGTATGTTAATTATGTGTAAAAGCATCTAATGTTATATGAAGAAATCAGGTTGAATCTGAAAGAGAATGTTTCAACTGAGCTCAAACTGGCAGATGCATCAAGGGAAAATAACTGGACCATTAATGTCACTTACATGACTCTCTTGTTGGTGTTTCAGTTTTTCAAATTAAACTATGCACAGGTACTTTGCATAGTTGTCCCATGATGTGATATTGTGGGATTCTGCTCTACGACACCAGTGATTGAGAAGACTGTCTAGAGGGTGCGGTCTGGTTCACTGACCGTTTATACACTGGAAATAATTTGTGCCACATTAAAAGTTTGCACACCAGGAGTGTTATTCAGTGCTGTTCAACATCTCAGGACATTCCAAAGCAGTTTACTGCCAACAAATTGCTATTGAATTGTTGGTACTGAGAGAGCATAGAAAATATGGGATCAATTTGTGAACAGCAAGCTCCCATAAACAGATATGATAATGAGCAGATATTCTGAGAATCTTGGCTGAGTACTAACCATTGGGAAATATTGCCGTGGGATTATCTATGTCTACCTGAGAAAACAGGCAGTGTCTTGGTTTAACACCTCATCGTAATGTACCTTTCTCAGTACTGTCAAGGAATATCACGCAAGCTTATATTTTTGGAGTAAACATTGGAATCCTCCTTACAGAAAGGCAGTAACCATGACTCTTCCACAAAAGATCATTCTGCAGGAGAGAATGTGAACATTGCTGATAAAAAGAAACACATTTTGTTGATGCTTTTCCTCTTGCATGCATCAGGACAATTCACAAGAATTACCAAAGTAGAGAAAAAACAGCATTTACATTGTATCAAAGGAGATTGCTAATTATTTAGGATTCTAGTAGAGACATTGCCACAGAGAATCCACCCTTCGTGACAACTGACAGTTGCCAAGCTTTGTTTATAATTTAGATTAGAGTGGTGTTGGAAAAGCACAGCAGGTCAGGCAGCATCTGAGGAGCAGGAAAATCGACGTGGCTTTTGCCCGAAATGTCGATTTTCCTGCTCCTCGGATGCTGCCTGACCTGCTGTGCTTTTCCAGCACCACTCTAATCTAGACTCTGGTTTCCAGCATCTGCACTCCTTGTTTTTGCCTTGTTTATCATTTACACCAGGCATTTGATCAGGCACTGTATGTTGAGTTTAGTTCTGTTGCCCATACTTGTCAGTTATAAGATCAGGAGCTGAGTGTCCCTGGTGGAGCCCAAAGTGAGTATTAGTATTGACCAAGTGCTGCTTGGTCTCACTGCCGATGATACCGTCCATTTCTTTGCAATTGAGAGTAAACTAACAGGGCAGTAATTGACCGTGTTGGATTTGACCTGCTTTTCAGATACAAGATGTAAGAGAGCAATTTTCCACATGGTCAGGTAGATGCCGGTCACTAGCTACCACAGATCCAGTCTAGCAGCAATGTATTTTAGGACCCAGTCGGCTTGATCAGTAGCTTCTGCTGCACTCTCGGTGATGGGTTTTGTACAAAATTAAACAAAGTCAGAATGGATTTATGAAAGGGAAACTGTCCTTAACAAACCCATGAGTTTTTTGATGATGTAACTTATAGAATCAATAAAGGGGAACCAATCAACATTGCATTTGGATTTTCAGAAAGCTTTCAATACAGCCACACCTAGGAGTTTAGTGTACAAAATGAAAGCATATGGATTGGGGTAATATATAGGCACAATTGAGAATTGTCTACCGTACAGCGTAGGAATAAATGGGCCATTTTTAGAGTAGAAAGCTACGAACTAATTGGGGTACCACAGCAATTGGTGCTTGGGCCTGAGCTGTTCAATACATAGATCAATGATTTGAATGAGGGAACCAAACGTAATATTTCCAAGTTGTTACTTAAAAACTAGGAAATTAGATTACTTACAGTGTGGAAACAGGCCCTTCAGCCCAACAAGTCTACACCGCCCCGCCGAAGCGCAACCCACCCATACCCCTATATTTACCCCTTACCTAACACTACGGGCAATTTAGCATGGCCAATTCACCTGACCTGCACATCTTTGGATTGTGGGAGGAAACCGGAGCACCTGGAGGAAACCACGCAGACACGTGGAGAACGTGCAAACTCCACACAGTTAGTCGCCTGAGGCGGGAATTGAACCCGGGTCTCTGGCACTGTGAGGCAGCAGTGCTAACCACTGTGCCACCGTGCTGCCCACAATGTGGATGGTGAGGATGTAAAGAAGCTTTAAGATGATTTAGACAAATTGAGTGATTGGGCAAGTTTGTGGCACGTGTAGTATAGCATGAATAAATTTGATAGGAGAAACAGAATGGCAGAGTATTGCTTAAATGGTAGTAGATTGGGAAATATTGATGTACGAAGAGACATGGGTGTCTCTGTACACCAGCCAATGAAAACAACTGTCTCTACAGATGCTGCCAGACCTCCTGAATTTTTCTAGTAATTTCTGCTTCTGTTAGTGTAGATGCAGCAAGCAGTTAGAAAAGCAAATGGTCTTTACTGTAAGAGGATTTGAATATAGGAGCAAGGATGTCACCTGAAGCTCTGTAGAGCTACAGCAAGTGAAACTACATTTGCAATATTATGTGCAGTTTTGATCTCCTTACATAAGAAAGGACATATTTGCTGTAGAGAGTGCACTGTATGTTCACCAGACTGATTCCTGGAATGACAGGATTGCTATGTGAGAAGAGATTGTGTCGACTGGGTCTGTATTCACTGTGGGATCTCACTGAACTAAGCAAACTTCTCATGGGGCTGGCTAGGCCATTTCAGAATGAAATGAAAAATTTCTTCACTCACAGGGTGGTGAACTTGTGGAACTCTCTATTACATAAATCCACAGTGCTCAAGTTAATGAATCTATTTTGCAAAGAAATTGATGATTCAGGGAGTATGGGAGACAGCAATAGTTTGGTGTGAAGATAGAGGATCAGCCATGATCATATTGAATGTTGGACCAGTTTCTACTTTTGCTCCTTTTTTGTATGTTTCTATATTCTGTAAACATCCTGACATTGTGAAAGGTGTCATATGAATTAAAATTTATTCTCCTCAGAGTATTGAGGCCCTGAAAAATGCTAACTGCATCATAATATTGGTGAGTTAGAAATGAATTTATCAAGAGTGGTGTGACGATGCTGTCACTTTAAGAGGTTATTTCAGCCTATTCTTTTTCTTTAAGAGTGATTGTAAGGCAGAGATGTCAAGTTGGCTACTTACCACCACTTGGGTAAACAGCTTGGAAGGCCTTGGATATTTTTAAACAGCCTGAATGGGTGTGGCCACCAGTCTCAGATTAGGATTTCTGGGCTTTAGATTTTCAGTGGCATCAGAAACTATTGGGGTCTCAACAGAATTGGAGGCTTCAGTGAACGTCTCCTGATTGTTATTCTTTCTGAATTTTGTCTTGATGTTTTTTGCCTCCTGAATTGGAGAACTGCATGTGAGAATCTGTGTCTGAATTTTCCTTTTTTTTGGCCAAGGTGTTTGTTTATGGGATGTTACTATATTGGAACCGTTAATTATTAATAATTACTGTAACTATTATTCTGTTAAGTTTTCTAACAAAGTTATTCTAAATTCCTCTTTCTTTGGTTGTATTTTAACTTCAGTGTTTAAATAAATTGTGTTTTGCTTAACCTCAAGTAGAGTAGTTTGACCAGTCGCATTGCATCTGGAACAGAGACTTTACATTTGCCTTTTAAAATAAGAAAAGTTAGGGTCAAGGATACATTAAAATATTTTGAAGAGGTCTGATTGTGGTCCATAACAGTGGTGACCCACTGAGATGGACAAGTGTGGCCTGGTTGCATGACACAAGAACAAGTGAACCTGATCTTAACTATTGCTGTATATATGAAATCAAGTTTCTGAATGTTTCATATTATCCCTAAAGTGTATACTCAATCTACCTTAGGAGAGATTGAAACAAAGGAGATAATTTGATAGCTCAGCTTACAATGTTGTCGTATCCCTGAGTTTGAGCAGTGCATCAAACCTTCATAAAAGCATCCCTTTCAGGAGTGGCTGACACCATTGAAGCTATGCAGGTTTTTGCAACAGACTTTAATTTTGCAATACATTAGCGATTCAAATGTTCAGTGCTGATAGTGCATCCTTTTGTTTTCCAGAATACAGCACGCACAGAGCGAGATTATGAAAGTCTTGTGATGATGCGGATGCGACAGGCAGCAGAACGACAGCGGCTCATCAAACAACTTCAAGAGGATGATTCTTAAACTTGGCATTGGCAAATGCTTCAGATTCCCTTCTGTTTCCCTTGAACTGGAATAAACTGCTCTTTATTTTTATTAATCGGCATTCATTGTTCTCTGCGTGAGTCTGTGCTTGAGATTACCCTGTAGACTACCAAGGAGATATGTTGACATGTATTACTTTATCCCCAGACATGCTGAGCTTCCACATGGAAGAAATACATTGAGCAAATAAGTCAATGATCTCTTATCTCCCTAACCTCTGATGTCCCAGACTGTCACCCATCTGACTGTAGATTGGACGTTCAGTACAAATGTTTGAGGAATAAAACCAAGGACCAAACAACTAGTTAGGCTGATTTTTTTTCTCTCTTTTACCTATGGAGCCATGAATGTTTGATAAACTCTCATCATTAGCCAAATGATGCACAGATTCTCAGAAACACAAAATAAAACGAATAAAAGTATCAGCTTTATTGAAGTTGAGTTCGAAATGTGAGCTGATCTCCAGATGTTTATTGTAGTTCTAATTATCAGTTGTATATGAACAAAATGATAGACAACACAGATTATAAATTATCATCCTCTAATTTAGTTGACCCTCATTCAAAAGGGCATGATTCCATTGTGAAACTGAAGTGAACGTCAGCAAAGAAAAAGATAAAGCTTGCATTTAAATGGCACCTCATCATTCTCAGTAAGTGCCTTCCGAACAATTCATTCCTTTGAAACACAATAACTCTTACATATGTTGTTGCTCAACCGCAGAGGACATGAGCAATTTCACTCATTGAAAATTAACACTCATTCCCAGCATGGATCACTGAATGATGGGTAACAGTAGGTTTTCCAGTTAATCTTTGCTTCCCTTACTCTTGGTTAGAAGCAGCAAGGGATTGAATGTGGGACTTCCCTGGGCTGAACAGCACAGCTGCTTAGTGTCTTTAGCTAGCTGGATAAATTGGGCAAGCTATATCCCAGTGTAACACTGGTCATCAACCACAAGCTCCCTGTTGCAATAATATTACGACATTGTTGGCTACTAAGCAGAAATCACACTCCAACAGAGGGAGTAAGCATTATGTACAATTGGAGTCTCATTCCCATAGGATTTATCAATTTCAAACTGAATATTCAAGTGCCTTTGTGGTGCTAGCTCCCCTATTAGCTGTTATTTATATTGATCAATATGGTGACGAGCCATTAGGACTTTTAAGGTTTAGTCACTAAACATGTCTGCTTGTAGTTCTTAGTGACCAGTACTAGGAAGGGAGTAAAGTTAATCTGAAAAAAATGCTCTTGATCATTAGCTAGCATTTACTGCAAAGTGTATGTGTCTGATAAGTGATACTTAAATCTGATCAAACCGTGAAACATCGAACACTAAGGTGCATACATTTAGGATGTCTGTCGGATGAAGACTACACTCCATAAAAATTGGTGAAATGCGAGAAAGTAGGGATTGGAGGACATTAGTGTATCCTCAGTCTTTGAAACATTTCTGATGGAATGTATGCTGTATGAAAGTCTCTAAGCAATATGTGCGATAATCTTGTCTCGATATCCATTCAGTCTAGCGATACTGATATAATGGTAGAGATTCCATTTGGCTAAGATTTATCCGAAGCTTTGTGCAGACACCAGACTAGTGTCTGTCCTAACCCGGTCATGCTGATCACACTATAGCCAATTGCCTCCAGTTTGTCCAGCACCAGCCGTGGAGGATCTCTCACACGAAATTCCGAACTGTGGATACAAATATGAATTAATCTCTCATTAATGTGTATTTCTTCTTAAATCACTATTTTCACATCAAGGTTTTGACTGAAAATGTATTGTGTGCTGAAGCCCCTCTCATGGGTAGGTCACTGCTTCAGTAATTTATTTTACTTTAAATGGAATTTTCATCCTCATACGCACTCAATTTTTAGCATTCTTGATGTTGGTATCACCTACAGGCTCTACTATTCTATTGCTGTCCTAGTCAGACTCCTGTAATTCATAATTCAAACCTCAGCTGCCTGTATTCCATGCTGCAGTGTCCCACACATTTACTACTCAATCCCCATAAACTTATCATATTTAGGATTCTTATCCATCTATTTAACATCTTGTCTGTACCCACCCATCTCCCATTCAAAACAAAAATACCATAGTCTCATTTTTCCCCATCTCTTTAATTACTTTAGTACCATAATTGCCTCATTTGCTCTCTTCTCCTTTTGTCTAATATTTGGTGACTGCATTTAGTGGAGGAAAGGTGTACTTGGCCTACAATGAAGTAGTGCAGGATTTCATGGCTGGCTAACTCCCTTTCCTAGTCTTTGAGACACTGCAATATCTGTCACTCATGTATCATGACAATTTGAGGTAGCCTCAGAGTTCTTAAAGTTATCAGATCGTGTGTTGCTCTGGATTGACATCCATTCTCCGTGCAATACACTTTAAGACCTCCCATAAGAACAAAAACTAAGAAATTGGATCTAAAAGTCCTGAAACAGTTCTAACTGTGATTCAGCAGAGGTCAGCACAGGGCTTATGGAGAACAAGTAACATGAGGAGAGAGCTGGTTTTGTCTCCAGAAAATAAACACAATTGTGATAAAAGTGAAGCAAGATATTTAGAGCAAATTGCCAATATACACAGGATCAACTCAAGTAAAAAAGCAAAGGAGCAGGCTTCGGGGAATACTCATACTGCAGAATACATAATGTAGAGTTTAAATTGGTAAAAGTGCCAGTATGTTACCTGATCTACTGGGAAATGATGAGTTCTCATCCCTTTAACCATGATTCACTGCATTCTCTGCACCCTCCCCACAAAATATTGTAACTATTTTGTGGGGAGGGTGCAGAGAATGCATTGAATCATGGTTGATATGTGTGTTATTTTAAAAAGTGTGAAAAGTACAATTCCAATTTGATAAAGTACAACTGAAGATAGTTTCATGTTATACTGTCTCATTGCCAATTGTTCGCTGACAAACTGAGTGGGAGTCAGGATTGTCAAGGCTGGTCTTTTTTTAGATCTGTTGCAGTGTTCAATTCTCTCAAGCACCCAGAATATACTGGTGTCAGCCCTAGATGGCAATCACACAAATGACAAGGATGTGGTATGGCATGTAGGAATCTTGTATCAGTGGTAGTGCCATATCCCTGGACCACAAAGTTCTGGGTTCAAGTCACATGTTCCAGAAATGTGTTGTGACATCCCTAAAAAAAAGTTGATTAAAAATTGCTGCAGTGTGCCTTTTGAACAATAAAACAACATTCCAGTGCTATCAGAGAATATCTTTTTGGGCTGTGATATTTAATCCCTGTTGTGACACAGTGAGTGAAGGTCATTGAGGTGAAATGTTAACTCTCCACAGACACTGTCTACTCCACTATTTCCAGCATTATCTGTTTAACTTTCATTTCAGATTGGCCTGTTCTGGAATTTGAGAGAGATTCTCAGAAGCTCATCTATCCTCTACTGGTAGCTCTGCATGCCTGAGAGATACTCTTGTGGAAAACTGTACCCTTGCAACACAAATTTCTGCTGGATATGCTGATATCTGAAAGTATGGGTAAATTGGCTGCAATTAATTTGCCTTTAGGTGTGGGAGCTCCTTAGACCTCACTAGTTCATAGAAATCTATAGCATGGAAACAAGTCTTTCAGCGCAACTTGCCCAGTTTTCACAATTTAAACTAGTTCAGTTTGCTGCCTTTGTTTCTTAAGATTAGATTGCTTAGTGTGGAAACAGGCCCTTCGGCCCAACAAGTCCACACCGACCCACAAACCACGCAGACCCCTACATTTATCTCTTCACCTAACACTACGGGCAATTTAACTTGGCCAATTCACCTAACCTGCACATTTTGGGACTGTGGAAGGAAACCGGAGCACCCGGAGAAAACCCACGCAGACACGGGGAGAACGTGCAAACTCCACACATAGTCGCCTGAGGTGGGAATTGAACCCAGGTCTCTGGCACTGTGAGGTAGCAGTGCTAGCCACTATGCCACCGTGCTGCCCACAAATATCCCTCTATCATCCACGTACCTGTGTAAATGTTTCTTAAATGACAAAATTGTACTCGCTTCCACCACCCACCTCTGGAAGCCCATTCCAGATGCTCTTCTCGGTGAAAGAAATTCCCGACCTGGACTTTTATGTATCTCTCCCCTCTCACCTTAAACCTATGCCCTCTAGTTTTAGACTCTTGTACTGTGGGGAAAGGCTGTTGGCTATCTACCTTATCTAAGCCTCTAATGATTTTATAAACCTCTATAAGGTGACCCCTCAGACTCCTACTCCAGGGGAAAATGACCCAGTCTATCCAACTTCTCCTTAACCTCAAACCTTCCAGTCCAGATAGCATCCCAGTAAATAGTTTCTGCACTCTTACTGGTTTAATAATATCTTTCCTATAGTAGGGTGACCAGAACTGCATGCAGTAGTCCAAACATGGCCTCATCAATGTGTTGTGCAGCTGCAACAACTTGCCCCAACTCCTATATTCAGTGCTCTGACTGATGAAAGCAAGCATGCTGGAAACCTTCTTCAGCACCCTGTCTACCTGTGATTCCATTTTCAAGGAGCCATGAATCTGTATCCCTAGATCTTGTTAACACTCCCCAGTGCTCTACCATTGACTGTGTAAGTCCTGTCCTAGTTTACCATACCAAAATGTAACATTATACATTTATCAAAATGAAACTCCCATCTGCCATTCTTCAGCCCACTGGCCCAGCTGATGATTTTACACAAAGCATCAAAACCAGACAAAACATGAAGGTGGAATATATAGGAAAATAGGATTTAAAGCAAAGGCCATTCAGCCCTTCAAAAGTCAGCCCCAACTCCAATTCACTCAAGAAAGGAAAAACTCAGATCTATAGTAACTGCATCCAGTTTGAATCTTCTTCATTCTTGAGATGTGGGCGCCCTGTGGTTTGATCTAATCTGGATAGCTTGTTTACAGAGTCAACCACCTTGATTTGGAGCTGGCGTCATATGAAGGCAAGACCTGGTCAGGAAAGCAGATTCCTTCATGAATAGATGAGTGAACCAGGGATTTTAGGATTATGGGGCAGTTTCAGAATCATTATCAGTGAGATTTGATTTCATTTTAGTTGTACTAATTCGTGTTAGTGTCATGGAACAGTCAGAGCCATTCGGTCCCCCATGTCTTTGCTTTCTCACTAATGGAACAAATCATTTATGCTAGCCCCCTGCCTTTTCCTCATAGCTCTGCAAATCATTTCTTTATATTTTGGAATATCCTTTTGAAAGCGAGAAGTGAATCGGCCTCCTCCATCAGTTTGGGGGAATACATTCCATATATTAACCTGTCTCCTGACGTCACTCATATTTCAGCCCGCTGTCTCCGCCTCCTCGCGCTCCGGCAGTTGGGATTTAAATACCCAATTCAGCACGCCCCTGCCCGCCGTGCCGCCAATCACGTCATCACATTTCCGCTCGCGCTCCGACTGTTGGCGGCTTGAAAATGTAGTTCCACCCCATCCCCATGACCTTTCGATCCATAGGCATCGTTGCAACGGCTGGAGTTCAGCCTCTTCCCCCTCCCACAAACCGTCAGAATACGTTCCCATCATTCACATCAACCGCATTACTTGTTACTGAGCGGATGTCTGAGTTATGGATTTTCTGTAGCATTCCCTCATGGTCAGGTGAAACACACTTCCAACAGCTGATGGTTTACTGAAAGGCTTCAAGTTTTCTTGGGAATAAAGGTTATAGCGATAGGTAAAAGACTTGAACATGTTTTTCACTGGACCTGTTTTTACAGCCAACGAAATACTTTGAAGCGTAGAACGATGTTTTTATTGTAGGAAGCATAGCAGCGTGCACACAGCCATCTCCCACGACCATCAACGTGATAAGGACCAGATCATCTTTTTGTGATGTTGACTGAGGGCGAAATATTGGACAGAATACCGGGGATAATTCCTGAAAATGTGCTATGAGATCTTTTACATATATTGGACCGGACAGATGGAGAAGCCTTGGTTTAATGTCTCACCTGAAAGATGACACTGACAGTGCAATGTTTCCCTTATACTGCGCTGGGCATCAGCTGAGAAAAAAAGTCCTTTTTTAAACATAAACTAAGGAAGTTAACATCCATAGACAGAAACAGAGAAAAACTGCAATTCTATTCTTCACTGGCTAATTTGATGAATCATTGTGCATAATTAAAGAGGTTCTATATTTTGGTCCAATGCAGAGTTTACGCTGGTAGCTGCTATCATCGTTTGATCAGCTGTTGGGGATTCAGTCACATTCTGTCACAAAGCTCAGGAAGAACTGAGTGGTAATAGTATGCTTTCCTCCATTTAGGACGCAAATGGAGCTGTTTATAGTTAATCCTAATACATCCAAGATGAGCTTCCAATTCAAGTCTCTGTTGAAATGCAAACTGCACAATCATAGCAAACTTTGCAAACACGCATATTGTTTACCGATCGAAAATAACTAACTCCTGTCATGAGGCAAAAATCAATTTTTTATAGTATACTGTGATTTTCAGGATGGTATATTGAACTCACAATTAACTACTAATATTTTGAAGTTGAAATGAAATTAACTAGTTAGAATGTACTCTTTCTTCATCAGCCCTCCCTCAACCTGTCCAGTTTGGTATACGTTATGAAAATATTTTTCTCTTAATAACACCAAAATAATACAGTATCTATCTAAATGTCTTCATACTTCATCATCGTTTACAATATCTACCCAAAATAACTACTTCAAACATTCCACAATTCGCTTCTTATTGTTGAAGAGTATTCTTGTGTTGCAGTAGTAGTGTCTCTACCCCTGCACTGGGAGGCCTATGTTCAAGTCCCAAAAAAGTAGAGGATTACTGGCAGTACTGTACCCCCAATCATTAGAAGTCAGTGGTTAATTCTGCATTATACCAAATCACTTAAAATCCTCTCTCTTGTTTGGCATGTATCTCACTGCTACAAATACCTTCGTGTCCCCAATTCCCTCCAAGCTACAAACACCCAAACTCCTCTCCCCACATTCTCATCCTACCACATATCCTTCTCTAACTCCCCCTCTTAGTCCCCGGTGACATGTCCATCCTTGACCACCTCCACTGTTGGAGTGAAGCCAAACAGAAACTGGCGGAACATCACTTTATATTTCACCTGGGAAGCTTCCAGCTCAATGGCCTCAATATTGACTTCACCAGCTTCAAAGTCCCTCCTCCTCCAGCTTTATCCCATGTCTAGCTCCACCAGTCCTCCTTGCCTCCCTGGCCTGTTCGAACCTATCCATTTTCCTCCTCACCTTTCCACTCTACCCTTCCCACTGACCAATCACAATTCCCTACCTGCATCCACCTATCACCATCCCACCTACCCTTACCCCTCCCCACCCCACCCCCCAGCCCTATCCCCTCCCTCTATATATATCTGGATTCCTTCCCCCTCCTCAGTCCTGACCAAGGGTTTCATCCCAAAAGTTGACTTACCTGCTACTCCAATGCTGTCTCACCTGCTATGGTCTTTCAGCTTCAGCCATTGACTCTGACTTCCAGCGTCTGCATCCTCACTTTCCCTATAAACTGTGTACTTGACCTTCCTAGTATTGGGAGATCCTAGATATCTAATATCTTCCAGTTGGAATGCATGTATTAGGAGATTCCAGCATTAGGGCTTCAGTTGAGATTTAATTATTTTTCGCAGGGTAAAGCTATCATTTATTGGTGAGTCACACTCCCAGAAAACAGTTGGAAAGTGGTTAAAAGGCTTTACAATTGGTCTTGCTGTACTTAATTTCATGACTCACTCCAAACCATTATATTGTCACTGACAGTTCTGGGAATTAGGTCAGTGTAAAAGAGCAAGGTAGTTGGCAAAGTGATGGTCTAATGATATCACTTGGACTGTTAATTAAGAGGCCCAGTAATGTTCTGGGGACCCAGGTTCAAATCCTGCCATGGCAGATAGTGGAATCCCAATTCAATAAAAATCTGGAATTCAGAATCTTAATGATGACCATGAATATGTTCTTGATTGTCAGGCAAAACTCATCTGGTTCACTAATGTCCTTTAGGGAAGACAACTGCCATGCTTACTTAGTCATGTGACTCCAGACCCACAGCAATGGGGTTGACTGTTAGACTGCTCTCTGGGTACTTAGAGTTGGACAGTGATGACCACATCCCACAAACAAATAAAAAAATTGGTGGAGGAGCTGTGCCATGGAATGGCAGGGGATGATACAACCTCAGTGCAAAACTCTGGTGAGGTACAAGCAGAGGTGTTACAGTTACCTCCCCTCTCCTTGAGTAAGGGAGGGGAAAAATCAACATCAACTCTCTAAAATTGTCCCTATACAGCCAATTCGCAAGCTGAGAAGAGACAAAATTTGGAGGTAGAATATATTAAAACTCCAGAGCAGGAGTAAATGAAGTGTTCTAACACACCCTTACTCACAAGTTACTTCCTAACATAGTAGTTTTCTCAGCTCCGAGGTATCTCATAAGTTCTTCATCCGAGTGCTCGTCGCCCACAATTGTGGGCCCAGTTTCCTGTAAAACAGAGATATTATTCCTTCTGAAATTGCTTGGACATGGTTCATATTCTCTCCCCTCCCGCTGTGATGGTGAGTTTAGCTTACACTGGTCAACACAAAATTTATTCCAACCTCCCAGACAGTGCACGCTGTTCCAGAAATTCCTAAAATTACAGCAGGCACCCCCAGCCCAACACAGTGCAAACTGGACCCAGATGCATCCGTCACCACAATTTTGCAATTGAAAATTTGTACCATATTTTGTGCAAACAGCATTCAAACATTCAATCATTGTGCCAGTGATATCTAGGTGTGCCCTACCATGATACATTTGTCTTCTAGCTATTGCAGTATCATTACCAAAGAATATAATTGAATGTCAGCAATTTTTCTTCACACTGGAGGATTATGGAGACATGCAATTCATTACTAGAAACATAATCCAAAAGGGATGTGGACAAATATTTGAACAGGGGAAAACAAAAAGAGAAAGGGATTTGGATTGCCCTGTTGCAAATCTCCCTTTGAGATGGGAGGGGAACAAGTTTCAGGTAAGTGACAAGTGTTTGAGTGAAGACACCCTTTTTACAGGGTGCCCTACCTCTCTGTGATTCTAGTCTTCAGTTCACATGGAGAGACTGGGAGAAGCCAGGATCGTTCTCCTGGGAGCAGAGACGATTGGGAGCAGGTGGGATTGAATCGAAATGTGCAGAATCACAAGGGGAGTTTCAATTGAGTCAGTGAGGAAGGAAATCTTCCCAGAGGCAGGAGGGTGGGTGCCCAGTGGGGGACATTGGATCGAGGGGAGCGAGATAAAAGACTGGAGGGGGAGACAGTTTGAGGGAAATGGGATAAAGAACATTACAACATTTAAAAGGTATCTTGATGGGTACAAGGAGAGGAAGGGTTTAGACAGAAATGCTGGCAAATGGGACAGAATCAGTTGAGAATACCTGGTTAGCAAGGACAAGTTGGACCTGGTTGTGTCTGTTTCCGTGCTGTACAACTCTGACTAAATGGATGACTGGCACAGACAAAATAAAAGACCAAATTCTGAGTTGAAGAAAGTCTCCTACAACCCATATAAATGGAGGGTGATAATGGGAGTGCTCTGCAGCAACAAAGGGTCAGTTTCATTCCAACTGAGAAATACAGGTGAACACCGTTTCCACTGAGTAACAGCGATAGATTTATCATATCCTAGTGGATCAATACATGCAGGACTCTGCTTGCTTATGATGGGTCTGGAACACTCTCCCTCCTCTACTTCTATATACTTATCATCAGGTAAATCATCATTCGAACCAAATGCAAGGTTCACCTTTTGCTTTCAAGGTCAGACCATTGTCCAAACTGCTATTACCTCCAAATTTTGTCATGGGTTATATCTCAATCCTGATATAAACTGTGATCTTAATATAATCTATTCCCAAGACTTAAACTTGTTATCAAAAGGTGAAAAAGTTATTTGGAATTAGTTTGAGCTTGCTGATAATCCATTCTGCTAAAACACGTAAAGCAAATCCTAAATACATCCTTGGTCTGTGCTGGTTATATTTTTAATTCATTCATGGGATTTCGATGTGCTGGCTAGGACAGCATTTACTGTCCATCATCAATTGCCCATAAGGCAGTTAAGACTCAACCACATTGCTGTGAGTTTGGAGTAACATGTAAGCTTCACCAGGAAGGAATGGCAGATTTTCTTCCATAAAAGCTATTAGTGAACCAGATGGATTTTTAGAATAACCACCAATAGTTACATGATCACCATTAGACAAGTCTTTCAATCCCGATCTTTATTGAATTCAAAATGTCACCATCATCCATGGTGAGATTTAAAGCCATGTCCTCATTAGTCTGATTACTATCCAATGAAATTATCACAATGCCAAAGCCTCCCCTTACGGTTGAAATCAGCATAACTAGTTGGGGGAGGGTGGTGTGGGCGGGCAGAATAAAATTGGGGAGGTAGGAAGCATTATACTGCTCATCTCTATCGATTGACTCCAGCAGGAAAGCAAACCTGTATGATGCCTTCACTATCAAATAGCCTGTCAATAAAAAGCTACCTGGGTTACACATAAATAAAGCTGTATGAATGGAGTACAGGAGGGCTAGCAGCATCTGTGGAACCAGACCCAGCACAAATTCAGGTAATTTAGGAGAACATGGGAATAGGAGTGATCTATTCAGCCCATTGACTCTGCACCACCCTTCAGTAGCTGACTACAGCTAATCAACCACTTCAATGCCTTATAGCCATCCCACTCCAATAACCCTGTAAACCACTGGTAATCAGAAATCGACCAATTGCTACCTTCATACACTCAAACATTTGCATGCCATCTTTTTAAATTGTGGCCCTGGGTTCTAGACACCCCACCCAAGGAAATCATCTTACCTGCATCTCTCCTTTTTATCCCTTTAGGTATTTTGTAGGTTTCAATGAGATCACCTCTCATTCTTTGACCCCTGGAGATGCAGGCCTGGTTTACTTAATCTCGAGCAGGTGTGACTTAAACATGGTGTAATTCCTCTCCCACTATGCCTCAACAGCCCTCATTTCACCATCTGCCATGGTGAGATTCAAGCCAGTTACTTCCAGAACAATAGCCTGGGGTTCAAAATTACTAATCCCTTGACATTACTACTGTGCACCACCCCCTAACCCACCTCCTGAATGTTACAACACACCTCTGGGACCAGGTTGGACTTGAACCCTGCTTCCAAAGTAGAGAGACCACCACTGTGCCACAAGAAATCTTAGTTGCAATTTCTAGATATTCTTGTAGATATTTCTAACTAACCAGTTCAGATATGTTGTGATATATAACACACACTACACAACAGGTGAGATTTGTACCTGTATTCTTGCCATGAGGTTGGGACACTACCACTGTGTCACAGAGCCCAACAGTGCTCAAATCTAAATCATTGACCTATGTAGCGAATAGCTGGGCCCAAGTACTTTGTAGTCACACCCTGTCAACGCGAGAATGACTCCTTTAATGACCTCATTGCAGCAACCTGGATCTCTGGATTTCTAGATCAGTGACATTACACTACTCATTTCACCATAACCTCATTTTTAATGTGATGCTCTTGGAATGCTTTTCTGCACTCTGCATAAAACCAAGATTAGGTTAGATACATTCTGCTGCAGCTGATAGTTCACGGCACTTCATGAATGCCCAGATTTCAGATGGGATTTGAGATTCAAATCAAGCCACCCTAAATGATGGGTGTCGAAGTCCCCAACGAGAATACATTCCACCCTCTTGCCCTCAGAGCTTCTTTTAAGGATATTCAACATGGAGGAACACTGATTCATCAGTTAAGGGCAGTAGGTGTTAATCATTAAGTCCAGTGCTTGACCTGATACTATGAAACCTTATAGGAATTGGAGCCAGGTTGTGGACACACAGGGCAATATACTCTTGCTGAATCCCCCAGAGCTGCCATCCTGGTGTATCATCATGCTAGTGGGGTAGGACATACACAAGAATGATGATGATGCTGTCTGGGACATAGTCATACTCACTGATTTATAACTTACAATGTCAAGCTGTTGCTTGACTAGTATGTGGGACAGTTCTTCCAATTTTATCACAAGCCCTCAGCTTGTTCCAAGGAAGTTTGGATATGGCACTGCAAATGTTATTTCCAGTATCTATGTTAATGCTGAGTGATCCATCTGGTTTTATTCCTTAATGAATTTTGTGTAACAGTTTAATTAAATTGAGTGGCTGGCAAGGCCATTTTCAAAGGGCAGTTAAGAATCAATCACATTGTGTGCTTTGGACTCACACACAGGCCAGACCAGATAAGGATGGCAGATTATTTTCTAGGTGGTAGAGGTCAGGTGTTGAAAGCTGCTGTCAAAGAAGGCTTGGCAAGTCATGTTCATACAATAATCAGTTTTTTTCAATCACCAGTTCTAACTTATGATTCAAATTTATTGTTATTGTTATAAAGCAAAATGGAGCTAATGTAGTTGATATTATATATAGAAAATACAATGAATTATGTGACAATGTCATGTATATTTTATATAGAACAGCCATGAATTATATGGAATGCAGGATGTTCCTGGATTTGGAAGGTTTGCATTATAAAGAAAGACTGGATAGGCTGGGATGTCTTCCACTGGAGTATAGGAGGTTGAGAGGTGACCTTATAGAAGATTATAAAATAATGAGTGGTATAGATAGGGTTAATGGCAGTTGTCTTTTCCCTAGGATGGGGATTTCTAGACTACGGGAAAACTTTTTAAAGTTAGAAGAAAGATTTTAAAAAGACATGAGAGGCAAATCTTTCATACAGAGAGTGGTTCGTGTGTTGATACAAACTTCCTGAGGAAGTGGTGGATTTGGATACAATTACACGATTTAAAAGACATTTGGATAAGTACATGAATAGGAAATGTTTGGTGGGACATGGGCCAGGAGCAGGCAGGTGGGACGAGTTTAGTTTGGGATTATGTTCGGCATGGACTGGTTGGACCGAAGGGTCTGTTTCTATTCCGTATACCTCTATGACTCTATGACAGTTGTCTTACAGTGGAACAGCTTATAGACAACATCTTCATATACATTTGTGTTCAGCATATCAGCAAAGATTATGCACTCAATAGTGTAAATAATCAGGAAATTAAATAAACTTAGTTATTTATTAGTTAAGAATATAGTGATGTTATAAAAAGATGATTTGGAAATGAATTAGTTTTGTATTAAAAGCAACACTATCCATTGATTCATAATTCAGTTTGCCATTTAACTACAATAAATCCTAGAGTAAGTATAGGAGGGAATGCAAGGGTCTAGCTGTCAAAAAACAAAGACTCACATAGCAACATCAATGTATTGTTATTTTTCACTGTTGGTAACAACACAACAGGAATTCAGTAAGGTTGCATGAAAGAGGTTATTTGTTGCAAATAGAACACATGGAATTGGAGATAATTTTTTAAATGGGCTAGAGACTGGCTGGGAGGTACAAAATTGTGATAAAGAATGAAAAGCAGTTTTTTTTGATTGAGGCCCATTGCCTTGGGAGTCAATTTTCCACATTATTTATCAACCGGAATAGACAGTCATGCAGCATGTTTTCAGTTGGTTAAGTCAGGTTAACGTTGGTGGAAATAAGAAATTGTAAGTGGATACAAACAAACTGACTGAGCAAAATGATATTCAGTGTTGGTCATCCATTTAACCAAAAAAGAAAGACAAGTTTGAGTGTTTACAAATGGTGAGAAATTCGTAAATGAAGAGGAGCAGCGAGCCTTAGTAGTCAGAATACAGAAATCATTTAGAGCTAGCAGGAAAATACAAAAAGCACTCAAAAAGGCGAATGAATTTGGGTTAAGGGGCTAACTCCTGTTCTGTTGATCTCATTTTTCTGCCTTTTGCTTCATAAACTTATTGATTAGTTTTCAAAATATTTACAGTTTATGGTATCCACTTAAAAGCTATTTTGGATTGCAATTTTGCGATCTCTGTCCGGTAAGGCACTTCATATCCTAAAATTTCCTTAAATATTCAATTAGTTTTGATCTATTTCTGAAACAAGCTTTGATTTAGTGATTCGATTTAATAGCAAGGTTTTCACTTCAAATTCAGAAGATCCAGGCATAATGACTGCAGATCTCAGAATTCTGTGCTAACATACACTGAGAGTGCCCTTTCCTCTCTTGGTGCAAATTCATAAAGGCCACCATCTGTGTAGGTATATGGAGGTTATGGCTGGAGGAGGAGTATTAATGCTACAGCCTGGCAACATTTAATCAGATTCCAAATTCTTTCATTACTTCAGGCAGGTACTAGTAAAAAGACAAAACCAGAAACTCTATTAATTGCTCATTGATGCATCTGCCAGTAACCTATTTAAACCAAACCATATGAAGCTGCTTCAAATCTGTCATCATCCTTTTCTGCAAAATATAAAACGATTGAACATACTGTCCTGATAAACCATCCTCAACCTCCTGTAGCCTTTCCCAAATTTGTGCCCAGCTTTTACTGAACTCCAAGTGTGAATGCTACCAGTCAGATTTTTTGCTTGACCACAGTATCCAAACAATCCTTATCAATGTCAAAGATGACAATCTATGTGACTGTGACCATGATAAACTATCCCCCTTGTCATTTTCAATCTATCTGCAGCCTTTTAAGAGTTAACCACACTATCTTACTCCTTCACCAATGCCTCACTATCTAGCTGGGTGTAACTGTTCTTCCCAGTTCCGGTCTTCTATCTAATAGTAGACAGAGAATCACCTGCAGCAGCTTTTCTTTCTGCTCCCAGACTGTTGTCCAGGGTGTCTACAATGATCTTTAATTGATTCCATCTTTTTCCTTACTTAGTAATCTCCTGGCGATCTCATTCAAAAACATGCCAGATTCCATATGTAACTGATGACCCCCAAAACTCTCTCTCTCCTCCCACCCCCACCCCTTTTGACCACTTTACTACTTGTACATTGTAAGTCTGCTTGTCCAGCATCCAGAACCAGATGAACAGAGTCTCCTTCAACTAAATATTAGGAAGTCCATAGCTATTATCCTTGGCCCCTGCCACATAGAGCTGGAAATGTGTTGCTGGAAAAGCGCAGCAGGTCAGGCAGCATCCAGGGAACAGGAGAATCGACGTTTCGGGCATAAGCCCTTCTTCAGGAATGGGGAAAGTTTGTCCAGCAGGCTAAGATAAAAGGTAGGGAGGAGGGACTTGGGAGAGGGGCGTCGGAAATGTGATAGGTGGAAAGAGGTCAAGGTGAGGGTGATAGGTCAGACTGGGGTGGGGGCGGAGAGGTCGGGAAGAAGATCTCAGGTTAGGAAGGCGGTGCTGAATTTGATGGATTTGACTGAGACAGGGTGGGGGGAGGGGAAATGAGGAAACTGGTGAAATCCGAGTTCATCCCTGCCACATAGAGTCAGAGATGTACAGCTCAGATACAGATCCTTTGGTCCAACTCGTCCATGCTGACCAGATAATCCTAACCTAATCTAGTACCATTTGCCAGCACTTGGCCCATATCCCTCTAAATCCTTCCTATTCATATACCGATCCAGATATCTTTTAAATGTTGCATCCAGATGCTTTATAAATGTTGTAATTGTATTTTACTCTGTCCCTCAGTGTAGCAGCTGTTAGAGGCAGAACCAGACTGTTCACAAACATTGTGTCACACCTGACTTCAAATAAACTTTGATCACATACATCATCTCTAAGACCATGTTACTTCCACCCTTGAAACAAGGTTCCCTGTCAAAATATTGCTGCCACTTTGTTGCACTGAACTCAGTTAGTCCAATATATTTCTTGTCATTATCTCATCCCCCATCATCTACAAACATAGTCTCATCCAAAATTCTGTCACCCATATTCTAACTGCACCAAGTACGTTCTATTATCCAGGTTCACTGATGTATCAGTTCCCACTTGAAAAATGTTACAATTTAAGACCTGCTATCATTATTATCAAATCCAAATCAAGGCATCAACCCACTGGAATACACTGCCTTAACATGTTTTGGAACCAAATTCACTAGTTCTTATTGAAAAGGAATTGGATAAATATTTGAAAAGGTGAAATTTGCTGTTTATATAGAAAAGACAAGGGAATGTACCTACTGTGATGCCTAACTCTATGACTAACATCCAATTCATCCATAACACAGCATAAACTTAAAATATAATTTTGACAAGGTGATTAAATTTGAAGGTCTGTTCTCCTGTTGAACTACTGGGTAAATCCACTGCGCTAATTGATCAGCTGAGTTCAGTCAGGCAGCACTTGGAGTGATGGAGAGCAGTTAGGAAATTTTAAATCTTGAAAGGGGCCCTGGACGACAGCATCTTGAAGACATTTATAAAAATGTAACAATACTTTCCTACTTCTGTTCAAAAGTTATGATGAGATTAGAACTGCCCAGTGAAACCTAATGCACTTATTAATAACACATAAAAGGAGACCTTTTCCTGCTGGAAACAAACCAGCCTTTCTTTCAAAACAAGACAAATTAGATAATTTAATTAACCATAAAATTAATGGGTATTTATTCTAAAGCTAGTCAGTTGTACAATTCAACAGTAGAAACCTGTTAGGCTGGCTAGTGATTTTGAATATTCATGGCGATATTGCAGTGGATAGAATTAGTTATTGATAAACCAACACTTGTAACTGGCATTTGGACTTTGTGCTTTGGAGTTTTTTGATCTGATGAAACTTGTTCCAATTTTATTTTCTTCACTTAAGTTGTGATATTAGTGGTAGTCATACTATTTTAAATTAGCATTTAACATTATCGTAACCTTATTGCAAAATCTGTATTTGAAAAATTACTTTCTAACAGAGTCCTGTTTGTTCTGGAGGCTTATATACAATATCTGCCCATTTTCACCCCGGCCCCCTCCAAAAGCAATTGGAATTATGGAGGCTTTTGAGATATATTTCAAGATAGTGAAGCTTTGAAGAATTAGTTTCAGAATGGGAGAGTAAGGCAGATGCCAACAGTAGAGCAGACAAATGGAGATAGGTGCAGTTAACTTGAACCAGATGAACAAAGCAAATAGGAATATAATACTGCAATGTTTCAAACATTGGGAGTTGAAGAGCAATGGAGGGTAGTTTGAGAGGACAATGTTTGCAACACCAGTCTGGGCATCCCTGAAAAGGTGGGAAAAGGATAAGGTCTATTTAGGAGACACCAATGGCCTACAACAATAATCTGCCCACATAAAAAGATTTAATTTAATCTTTTAACATTTTTAGAGGACTGTTCCTTTACCAGTTCTGAATATCCAGGTCCAAGGCCAAATAAAACAACAGTAAAACAAATTTTCCTACAGAAACAAAATACAATTTCACTGCACAGTATGTCAAAGTAGTGACATTCAACATGGACGAATAGGGAAGAGAAAAGAGGGCTTAGTTCAGAATTAGAACAAGCTGCCTGAGCTACTGGTGCTGGAGGCTTGTTGTACAGACTGGAGGACTGTGACCAGTGGTATACCACAAGGATTGGGTCCATTGTTGCTTGCCATTTACGTAAACAATTTGGATGAGAATATAGGTTAATAAGTTTGCAGATGACACTAAAATTGAAGGTATAATGGACAGTGAAGAAGATTATCTAAGAGTACAATAGGATCTTGATCAACTGGGCCAGTGGGCTGAGGAATGGTAGAAGGATTTTTAGATAAATACAAGGTTTGCATTTTGGAAAGACAAACCAGGGTAGGACTTATACAGTTAACAGTAGGGTCCATGGAAGTGTTAACAAACAGAGAGACATAGACATACAGGTACATAGTTCCTGAAGAAGGGCCTGTGCCCGAAACGTCGAATCTCCTGTTCCCTGGATGCTGCCTGACCTGCTGTGCTGTTCCAGCAATAAAGTTTCAACATAGTTCCTTAAAAGTGGTGTCACAGCTAGACTGCATGGTGAAGAATGCATTTGTCAAGCTTGCCTTTATCAGTCAGAGTTGATTAAAGGAGTTGGGACATCATGTTACAGTTGTACAAGAAATTGGTAAGGTCACACTTGGAGTAATGCGTACAACTTGGGTTGCCCTGCTATTGGAAGGATGTTATTAAACTGAAAAAGGTGCAAAAAGATTTATAAAGATGTTACCAAGACTGGAGGGCTTGAGTTATAAAGGAGAAGCTGGAGAGTCTGAGATAATTTGGCCCTGGAGTGTAGAAGTCAGAGGGGTGACTTTTAAGAGGTTTATAAAACATTATAAGGGGTCTAGATAAGTTCAATAGCCAAGGTCTTTTCCCCAGTTCAAAACTAGAGAGGATAGGTTTAAGGTGAGAGGGCAAAAATTTAAAAGGAACCTGAGGGGCAATCTTTTCACACAGAGGGTGTTGTGTATATGGAAAGAGCTGCCAGAGGAAGTGGTAGAAGTGAGTAGAATTACAGCATTTAAAAGATGTTTGGACAGGTACATAGATAGGAAAGGTTGCGAGGGAAGAAGGCCAAATGCAGGCAAATGAGATCAATTAAGTTGAGGAAACCTGGTTTGCATGGATGAGTTAGGCCAAAGGGCCTGTTTCTGTGCTGTATGACACTATGACTACTGTACTTGCAAAAGTTAAGCCTCTAAGAAGCAAAGACATGAAAGGAATTTTAAAAGCAGTGAGGGTGGGCAACAATGCAATAAGGTGTTGTCAATTTTGAGGTGAATACCAGCTTAGCTCTGGACTGAATGTTAGTGGCAGTATGGTCGACCTCAATACTGAGACTGTATATTTGTGTAGATAACAAGAGTATTGGAGGCTGCAGTATAGGTTTAATTGAAGTGAAACTGGTTACCTATGATCTAGCCAATGTTAAGTGTATTCTGGCTTAGCCACCATGGAAAGAACTAGTCTGTAGATTGACAATGTTGTTTGGTTAAGTTAGCAGGTACCACTTCTCCAGCTATTACTTCTGTGTTGTCAATTTCAATCCCCAGTACTTACAACTTGGTGGGATCAGAACAAAACATAGGACTAGCAACAATTCCGAGCATTAGGTCAACCTCGGTCATTTAATTTGGGCCAAGGTGGTACTTTTCACTATGAATGTGAGAAACCCCGAGTCACATCAAATACTTCCTACTTCCCGTACATCCTCCATACCTCAATGTAAATGGTGACTGAACACTAGCTGCAAGGGACAAATTAATCTCGGCGTTAGAGTAGGGGACAGAAGCTATTTTTGCCGGCTGTTGAGGAGAACCGAGCAAAGGCTGGTACCCGCAGATAACCCCAATGCAAACGAGACCCATCTCGCACACACAGACGATATATAAAGTGCACATTTACTTACCAATCGGATTTGAGTGCTGATGAGGACATAAGGCATTCTTGTGAGCCTCTGGACTCCTGGTGCTTCTGACTGTTACGTTAATAATATTCCCCCCGGCTTTCCGCGGCCCGGGACGGATGGTGTAACTTCCTCACTGACTCTGACTCCAGCCAATCACTCTCTACCTGAGCTCACGTAATAACACTGAAGTAAAACACAGCAATCTCCTGAAACTGGTTTACAAACCGTGGAAATGCAGCTTCTAAAAATGTGCCAACCCACTGGTATTTTGCAATCATGTGCGTCAAACAGGTTTATCACTTTCATCTTTCTTTAATGAGAATCAACATGATTTAACCCCGCAGCGGGAGGCTGCAAGCAGTTTGTACTTCCTGCTTTAACGTGTATCATTTTGGTCATTTGGCGTGGCTACACCAGATTCAGTGCATGAAACCGAACTTCAACTGCAGTCCCCGAATACCTGAGATGGGCCGACCACGGCTCTGAACAACTGACTATAGCCTCTGGAATTGCAATCCATTTGAGATTTAAAAACAATTTCCCGTCATTCATCCAGACACGTAATTTACATTGCTCCACAAATCGTAATCTTTCTGCCAATAAATATTACGTACTGTTTTTTTGGATCCAAACATAGTCTCATACTTTCTACATTTATCATTGTATAATTTAGCCACTCAATTTTATCTATTACCCTCTGTACTTTATGCCCCCCAGTTTATTCATGCTCAATTCCCAAGTACTGGAAAAGCACAGCAGGTCAGACTGCATCCTTGGAGTAGGAGAATCGAATTTTCTGATGAAGGGCTTATACCCGAAACGTCGATTATTCTGCTCCTCAGATGGTGCGTGAGCTGCTGTGCTTTTCCAGCACCACACTCTCGACTCTGATCTCCAGCATCTGCATCCCTCACTTTCTCTAATTTCATGTGCACCAGTTTTGGCTAATATGTTCTGGATCCTATCAGGAAATATTCATAGATAAACTATTCACCGCGCTAATTTTTCTTGTTAAGTTCACTGCCTTGGAGGCAGAGCTCCATGACAATCACCAGGAGGAGCCAAGCTTTTGATCCAAAGTCAGAAATTACATTATTTGTCCCAATCCGTGTTGGACCTGTGGATAGTAGTCTTTCTGCCAAAGTACAATGGGGGTCCATTCAGTTATCAGACACTCCTGGTGCCTCAAATGTACACAAATATAATCTTGTATGAGTAGGAAATACCTCTGGTTTGTTTGTTCTATATATGTAAAGACTTTACAGAATTTAACTGCTCTAATGACTATCTTTTAAATAAAGTCTTTTATGAATAAAGTATAATTTTGAAATAAAAAATAATGATGGTAGAGGCTCCAATTTCTATCCATCACAAGGCTGATCAGGGATCTCTCTGTCCTTATTGCTTACTATTGGAATTTGTTGCAAGCTGATACTCGCCATGCTTGACTGCATTATGAACACAGATTTTATGGCCATCAAGTCCTAAAGTTGAATTTGAACCTGGAGCATCTGGCTGAGCGCAGGGACACTACCTACTAAATCACAAGACCTTCACTATGCTAGTTGTTTCCTCAAACAAATATTTCCAAATTCCCATGGGGAGGCAGTGCACTGGTGATATTATCACTAGGCTATTAATCCAGGGAACCTGGGTTCACATCCTGCCTTAGCAGATGGTGAAGTGTGAATTTGTTAAAAATCTGGAATTAAGAGTCTAAAGATGACAATGAATCTTTTGTTAGTTATCAGGAAAAGCTCCACCTGATTCACAGGTGAAGAAAACTGCCTTCCTTACCTGGTCTGGCTGACATGTGACTGCAGACTCACAGCAATGTGGTTGATGCTTAACTGTCCCGTGACTAATGAGGAATGGGCAATAAATGGCCAAGCCAGTGACGCCCTTATCCCATAAGTGAATAAAATTTTTAAAAAAGACTCTTTTCTCAACTCTAATTTTTGTTTTCTCCCTCATATACTCAATAATGGACTGTCATTTACAATTTCAATCCAAAGATCTTTAATATAATCAACACATCAATTTTTTCACCTGCTTCTTTACTGCATTCGATAAAGTGCAGAAGAGGTTTATGAGAATGTTCCGCACTGTAGAGGTTTTGTGATTCTGTGAGAGGCTTCAGTTATGAAAAAAGATTGGAGAAGTCGGGACTCTTTTTCTTGGAGAGGAGAAATTTAAGAGAGATTCAATAGAAATTTTCAAAATAATGAGGGACCTGGACAGGATAGATAAGAAGCTGTTTCTATTAGTAATCAGAACAAGAGCCAGAGGGCATGGTTTTAAACCAGTTTTGTACAAGAAGCAAAGACAAGAATGGGGGGGGGGAAGAAACCTTTTTTCACACAGCAGGGAGTTCGAATATGGAACACACTACCTCGAAGTGTGGTTGAAACAGGTTCAACTGAGGCATTAAGAAGGGCATTGGATAATTATTTAAATTGAAACAAGGTTTTGGAGAAAATGCAAGAGATTGAAATGTTGAGAGAGCCAGTGAGGACATGATAGGCTGAATGGTTTTCTGCACCATAACAATTTTGTGATTCTGAAATGTACAAATGAAAAGGGAAGGGTTTACTTTGATTGACTTGATCAGCAGGAAATAATCAGGGAGACAGTGATTTTGAATCACTTGGAAACAAATGGCAATCTTCAACTTTTGCTTGGATAGCTAAAGACATGGTCGCCACTGGCACTTCAAAGTCTTTATGGGAAAATCAAAAATTAAGCAGACTGAGCATTACAAGCCAAACCACAGTTTTCATTCTCAGGTGATAAAGGTCTTCGTCATATTTTATTTTCTAATTACATTTTGAAATCTTTAATAAATCTCCTACCGATATGGTCCACTTTTTAATAAAACCCAAAACAAAATAATGAATAAATCAATATCTCTCAAAGCAGTGAGCTGCGGATATTAAAGATTTTATCTAGCTAAGGGTATTCAATCACTCAATGACAGCACACTGGATTTAAATCTTCATAATATCGAGCATCAAGCTGTATAGCTTTTAACTCTTTGAGGACTATTGCAACATTGCTGCATGAAAAACACAGTATTATCACAGCAAAGAAGGGGGGCATTCAGCCCACGCATCTGCACTGGCTGCTGGAATCATTAATTCACTGAGTGCTATTCTGTCACCTTCCTGCTGTACACTTGCATATTGTTCCTTTTCAAATAACTATCTAATTATCTTTTGAATGCCTCAATTGAACCTAGGTCCACTATACACTCAGGTAATTCATTCCAGACCATAACAATGAGTGAAGTGAAAATGTTTATTCTCTATCCCTTTTGCTGCTTTTGCCAATATCTTTAGCTCTATGCCCTCACTCTTGAATCTTTCGTGAGTGAGAATAGTTTTCTGGATCCACTATATCCGGACCCTTCATGATTTGGAAAACCTCTATCAAATCTCCTTTCAGACTTATTCTCCAAGGAAAACAATTTTAATCTCTCCAAACTGATTTTCCTTTGCTTTAATGCAAATTGCACTCAAACTGTGTGGGATATTTCTGTAGACCTGAGCAGGTATTTGCTTTTCTGTGATCCTAATGCTTTACTAGATTGTGATACTAAATACTATTGATTAAACTGCTAATAATCCTGCTTGCAATAGGCAGAAGAAATCAATCTGAAAATGATCTGTGAATCAGAGATGCTTAGATGTTCTTTTCCTGAGCTAATGGGAGATTCCTTTCTGGGCTGGTGCCCTGTGTGATTGCAATGTTGCAATTTGCTGAAACATCCCTGTGTGTGAGACAGTCTCAATAAGAATTTAATTTTGAGCTTCATCCTAGTTTTGCCTCCTGAAACTATTTTTGAACTCTTTCTTTCTCTTTTCAGTTTGTTATTACACTATATAATTTTTTGGCACTTTGTCTTATTTTGAGAACTTTTACCAGCTATAAGCAATAGTTAATTACACAGAATTTAAATTGTACTTTTAGTGATCAAATCATTGCCACTACTGAATAATCTAGAATATCAACACAAAGCACCAGTGAGAACTATATCACTGCTTCTGCCATCTGTGTTCTTCGCCTATCTCTTTCCAACTTCGTTCTGAGTACAAATAATGATCTTAAAGATAACATAAAAAGGGAATTAGCAAAATTCACATATTTCAATGAAAGTGATAGATGCAAATGTTGGGAACATTACAAGTTGTACAATGAGAAGTAAGAATAAAATGAGAAGCACAACAATCAACACACAGGAGTGTTCTCTCCCAGAAGGAGAACACTTCAGCGGTCCAAGATGTTCGACCTCGGACCTTCAGGTGACCATCCTCCAAGGTGGAGTACAGGATGGGCAGCAGCAAAAACTGGCCGAGCAGAGGCTGACAGCTAAGTTGATACCCATACGGAGGGCCTTAATTGGGACCTTGGGTTCATGTCACACGACAGGTCACACTACAGGTGACCACCATTGCACTATACACACACACACACACACAGACACTCCTGCGCACGCACACAGCGGAACCCCTATACACTCAAACACACTCCAACAGACACACACACTCCTACACTCACACATGCACCCTCTCAGACTTAGACACTTTACACTCACACACACATATACACTCTCTCTCACAGACACTCAAAACCCCCCCACGCCAGACACACACACTCCCACACTCTCAAATGCACCCTCTCCCAAAGACACTCAAACCCCCACTCCAGATACACACACACAAAAAAAAACCCACATGCACACATACGTTTGTGGAGTGAATTTGCATTTGCAGAGTTACATTGTACTTTGCTCAAAAACTGCATGAATCCATGTAAGACTGTTAACTCACTTTTTAGATTAGAATCAGTCTAAACATTATGGCACAAAGTTTGTGAGAAGATTTGTAGCTCGGGTGCTTGTTGCTGTGGTTCTGTTCGCCGAGCTGGAAGTTTTTGTTGCAAATGTTTCGTCCCCTGTCTAGGTGACATCCTCAGTGCTTGGGAGCCTCCTGTGAAGCGCTTCTGTGGTGTTTCCTCCGGCATTTATAGTGGCCTGTCCCTGCCGTTTCCGGTTGTCAGTTTCAGCTGTCCGCTGTAGTGGCCGGTATATTGGGTCCAGGTCTATGTGTTTGTTGATGGAGTTTGTGGATGAGTGCCATTCTTCTAGGAATTTCCTGGCTGTTCTTTGTTTGGCTTGCCCAATAATGGTAGTGTTGTCCCAGTCGAATTCACGCACGCAGACGACAAGCAACATGAATTCGACTGGGACAACACTACCATTATAGATCAAGCCAAACAAAGAACAGCCAGGGAATTCCTAGAAGCATGGCACTCATCCACAAACACCACCAACAAACACATCGACCTGGACCCAATATACCAGCCACTACAGCGGACAGCTGAAACTGACAACCAAAAGCGGCAGGGACAGGCCACTATAAATGCCGGAGGAAACACCACAGAAGCACTTCACAGGAGATATCCGTTTTTTGCGAATACCTTGTATAGGTGTTCCTCTTCCTCTTTTTGCAGTTCTGGTGTGCTGCAGTGTGTTGTGGCCCTTTTGAACAGTGTCTTGATGCAACTTCGTTTGTGTGTGTTGGGGTGGTTGCTTTCGTAGTTCAGGACTTGGTCTGTGTGTGTGGCTTTCCTGTAGTGAATTCTCCGTTTGGTGTTCTCTGTACCCTCACGTCTAGGAATGGGAGTTTGGTTGTCCTTTTCTTCCTCTCTCGTGAATCGGATTCCTGTGAGTGTGGAGTTGATGATCCGGTGTGTATTCTCTATTTCCGTGTTTTTAATGATTACAAAGGTGTCATCCACGTATCTGACCCAGAGTTTGGGTTGAATTTGTGGTAAGACTGTTTGTTCTAACCTTTGCATTACTGCTTCTGCTATGAGTCCCGAGATCAGTGAGCCCATGGGTGTTCCATTGATTTGTTCGTATATCTGGTTGCTGAATGTGAAGTGTGTTGTGAGGCACAAGTCCAGTAATTTAAATATGCCGTCTTTGTTGATGGGTTCAACGTCCTGTTGTCTGTTATGTCTGTTCAGCAGGTTGGCTATTGTTTCTCTGGCTAGGGCTTTGTCGATAGACGTGAACAGTGCCGTTACGTCGAATGAGACCATGGTTTCTTTCTTGTCTATGTGTATATTTCTGATGATGTCCAAAAATTCCTGTGTTGAATTCCTGTGTCTGGATCCGCTGATCAAGTGTTTCAGTTTCTGCTGTAGTTCTTTCGCCAGTTTGTGTGATGGTGTCCCTGATAGTGATACTATGGGTCTGAGTGGGATGTCTGGTTTGTGCACTTTAGGTAGTCCATAGAATCTGGGGGTGTTGTTGCTTTCAGGTTTCATTCTTTGTAGGTCCGACCTGGTTATAAGTCCGTTTTCTTGTAGGTTCCTCAGTGTGTTGTTTATCCTATTGGTGAGGTGTGGGGTGGGGTCAAACTTCCTCTTTATGGCACAGACAGGGAACTTAGGGGGCTAACATCTTCAACATCTCAATGTCTTATCTGCGCTGACACCAATTGTTACAGTTAACCTGAGAATGTAACTTTTTAAAAAAGTTTTGTGATTTACATATGAAAGAAGTGAAACTATCAAGGTCATTCTAACAGATGAGAGACTTAACAAACAAGCAAGGTATTTTTCAAGGTATAATTTCAGTTACATCATACTAAACTTTTGCTATAAATTCTGTGTCTTATAATTGTGCACTCCACAACCACCTGATGAAGGAGCCAGTGCTTCCAAATAAACCTGTTGGATTATAATCTGG
This sequence comes from Chiloscyllium plagiosum, assembly GCF_004010195.1. Taxonomy (NCBI): domain Eukaryota; kingdom Metazoa; phylum Chordata; class Chondrichthyes; order Orectolobiformes; family Hemiscylliidae; genus Chiloscyllium; species Chiloscyllium plagiosum. The sequence goes on along the minus strand of NC_057719.1, from coordinate 85,252,515 downwards.
TGTTGTGTGATTTGTAACTTTGTACATCCCAGTCCAACACCGGCATCTCCAAATCATGACCACTATCACACTATACCCTTTAAGCTGAACTTTAGTTTTCAACAGATTTACTTTTACTTTAATGCTTCATGCATTCAATAAAAAGAATGTCTAGTCGGATATAAAAGTTGGATATGACAGAATTTCTAACTTAGTTAAGACAAAATGCAAACCACAAGAAATAAATTGACCCAGTAAGATGGGTGAACTGAATGCTCAAACAAGTTTCTGGAACATTACAAAACCAGGATATACATCTAAGAGATAACAGTTCCAGTCATATAGTTAAACAACCTTCAGCAACATATGTACAGAGATTACCAAACTAAAGGAAAAACAAACATAAATGTACGAAAAAGTGTAGATTCAATATACTGACAGAGCAAAGTAAAACAACAAAGTGTTACAAAGAAAATATTGAGCGGTACAAGAGCAAACTGTATAGTAAATGGAAAAGTCCTGGGGAAACCTGATGTATACAGAAATCTGGGTGTTCAGGTCCATTGTTCCCTGAAGGTGGCAACGCAGGTCAGTAGAGTGGTCAAGAAGGCATATGGCATGCTATCCTTCATCAAAGGGGTATTGAGTACAAGGGTTGGCAGGTCAGTTCGGGCACATTTGGAATACTGCGTACAATTCTGCCACAATACCAAAAGGATGTGGATGATTTGGAGAAGGTGTAGCGGAGGTGCACCAGGATGTCATCTGGTACAGAGGGTGCTAGCTTTGAGGAGAGGTTGAGTAGATTTGGATTATTTTCATGGAAAGATGGAGATTAAGGGGGACCTGATGGAGGCCTACAAAATCATGAGAGGTGTAGACAGGGTGGATAGCAATAAACTTTTTCCCTGAGTGGAGGACTCAATTACTAGGGGTCTCAAGTTCAAAGTGAGAGGGGAAAGGTTTAGGGGAGATATGCGTGGAAAGTTCTTCATGCAGAGGGTAGTGGGTGCCTGGAACGCTTTGCCAGCAGAGGTAGTAGGGGGGTGAATGATAGCGTCATTTAAGTCTAGTTGGATAGGTTGAGTTCTGTACAGCTGCTTCATTCTGTTCTTTATGTTTCATTATGTAATTTTGTGAATTAATTTTTGTCTGTTATAAAATCTAGTAGTCAACTTAGCTAACTTAATCCGGGTAATTTTCACTGTACACTTACCGAAACAAATTGCAAAGTTATGGTCTGCCGTGCCTGATTAGATTAGATTAGATTAGATTAGATTAGATTACTTACAGTGTGGAAACAGGCCCTTCGGCCCAACAAGTCCACACCAACCTGCCGAAGCACAACCCATCTATTAGGCAAGAACTTTTGAAAGCTGATTGGAGGCAGGTGTTCGTAGGTAAAGGGACGGCTGGAAAATGGGAAGCCGTCAGAAATGAGATAACAAGAATCCAGAGAAAGTATATTCCTGTCAGAATGAAAAGGAAAGCTGGTAGGTATAGGGAATGCTTGATGACTAAAGAAATTGAAGGTTTGGTTAAGAAAAAGAAGGAAGCATATGTCAGGTATAGATAGGATAGATCGAGTGAACCCTTAGAAGAGTATAAAGAAAGTAGGAGTATACTTAAGAGGGAAATCAGGAGGGCAAAACGGGGACATGAGATAGCTTTGGCAAATAGAATTAAGGAGAATCAAAAGAGTTTTTATAAATACATTAAGGGAAAAAGGGTAACTAGGGAGAGAATAGGGCCCCTCAAAGATCAGCAAGGTGGCCTGTGTGTGGAGCCACAGAAAATGGTGGAGATATTAAATGAATATTTTGCATCGGTATTTACTGTGGAAAAGGATATGGAAGATATAGACTGTAGGGAAATTGATGGTGACATCTTGCAAAATGTCCAGATTACAGAGGATGAAGTGCTGGATGTCTTGAAACGGTTAAAAGTGGATAAATCCCCAGGACCTGATCAGCTGTACCCGAGAACTCTGTGGGAAGCTAGAGAAGTGATTGCTGGGCCTCTTGCTGAGATATTTGTATCATCGATAGTCACAGGTGAGGTGCCGGAAGACTGGAGGTTGACAAACGTGATGCCACTGTTTAAGAAGGGTGGTAAGGACAAGCCAGGGAACTATAGACC
>NC_057719.1:85224259-85250260 GCF_004010195.1 Chiloscyllium plagiosum | reverse complement strand
AGGTACAGTTAGTAAGTTGGCAGATGACACCAAAATTGGAGGTGTTGTGGACAGCGAAGAGGGTTACCTCAGGTTACAACAGCATCTGGACCAGATGGGCCAATGGGCTGAAAAGTGGGAGATGGAGTTTAATTCCGATAAATGCGAGGTGCTGCATTTTGGGAAAGCAAATCTTAGCAGGACTTATACACTTAATGGTAAGGTCCTAGGGAGTGTTGCTGAACAAACAGACCTTGGAGTGCAGGTTCATAGCTCCTTGAAAGTGGAGTCGCAGGTAGACAGGATAGTGAAGGCGGCGTTTGGTATAAGTCATGCTAAGTTTTGCTTTCCCAAAATGCAGAACCTCGCATTTCAGTTTATTGGATTAATTTTGCAATTAAGGCTGTTTTGTTTGTTAAGAAACCTATAAAAGGTGCCTGTGCTTTAAGGTTGTGTGCAGCTTTTCCAGAGTACACAGAGGTGCTTAACCCCTATGTTGCCGGATAACCTATGCCCAGCGTCATATTAAATTGTTAAAACTTGCTAAAAGACACCGAGCTCCTAGTGTTTATTTGACCAATTGCGGAATCGAGGGGCCCCTCTCGGGGGTCTAGATCTTCATATGGTGCCTGTGACTCAGATATGGCATGGACGGATTGTGGACAGCAGTGTAAGAGCCTTGAGTCCTCCACTATTGAGTGTTGAGGAATTGGCCACCTAGACGTGAGTTTTTAATAAGCTTTCTGGTTTTCATCTCATTCAAGTAGTGGTTGACCTGACCCCTCATTGTCTATCATCTCAGTCCAACCTGTAACAGATTGGGTCTCTGTATGATTGGGGGTCGGGGATGCTAGATAAAGAGAAAAGAAATAGGAGAAATGAAAAGATAAGATAGGATCCGACGGAAGTTGGGAACTTCCATTAGCAGATCAGGGATCTGTAAGCAGAGTTGGGAACTCTGATTAAAGAGAAAAGAAAAAAATAGGATAGGATCCTACAGAAGTTAGGAACTTCTATTAGCAGATGGGGATCTGTGAGTAGAGTTAGGAACTCTGATACAGTCGGATTGGCATTATTTAAATTAGTATTTAAATTGTTCTGTGAGATAGGGAAGTATCACAATATATTATAACAGGATTATTGAGGGTTAAGGAAAATTGAGAAGGGTCTGTGGAAGTCGATGGATTGTTGTGTGTTGATGGGCTGTTAAATAGTAAAAGTTTTTAGTTGGGTCTATGAAAGGAAGATTGTTTAAGATGGGTAATATTATATGTGTGAGAAATTTCTGGAGAAATCGGATGTCTATGGAAGCTTTTAGCACCTTAAAAAAGACATTGGGTGATAAGCAGTGGCCACTAGCTGGCCCTAAAAGTATTCAATTGGTTAAATCAGCCCAGCAATTGATTTGGCAAATAATTTGACTGTGGCAGCAGTTGAATTAAATAATAATAGTACCATAGTACCATGAAATCTATTGAGGTCCTCAAAAATGAATGTGCTCAAGTTAAACATCATCAGAAACAAAAAGGAAAAGTCACCGGTAACTGGCAGTCAAATGTTTGATGGTTGGCCACTCATTAGTCTTGTTGTTCGTTGTCAGGCTGTTGATTAGTGGAAGTTTTACGTCGAGTTTATTTCTGTCGTATCTGTTCAGCTTGGCTTGTCCTGCTTTGCTGCTTTTTTTCTCTGTTTGTTTTGGTGTTTGTTCTTTGTTTATGAACTATGAAGGGTGGTTGCTACTTTTGTCGTGTTAAAAAAAATAAGAAAGCTGGCCAGCGGTACAATTCTTGCACACTTAGTTAAGCAGCTATGTACCACAGCCAAGATTTAGAAGGGTAAAACTCCCTAACTTTGACTTTTGGAACACACTTGCGTGTGAGACAGCGAAAAACATGAGAATAGATAAGTCCCCTGGGTCAGGCAGGATACACCCAAGGTTACTACAGTAAGCAAGGGAAGAGAGTGCTACACCTTTGGTGATGATCTTTGCATCCTTACCGTCCACTGGAGTTGTACTAGATCATTGAAGGGTGGCAAATGTTATTACCTTGTTTAAGAAAGGGAATAGGGATAACCCTGCGAATTACAAACCAATTAGTCTTACATCGGTGATGGACAAATTATTGGAGAAGATTCCATGAGACAGGATTTATGATTATTTGGAAAAGTATAGTTTGATTAGAGGTAGTCAGTATGCCTTTGTAAGAAGTAGGTCATGTTTCACAAACTTTACTGAATTCTTAAGGTTGTGACAAAACACATTGATGAAGGTAGAGCAGTGGATATCGTGTACATGGATTTTAGTGAGGCTTTTGAAAAGGATCCACATGGTAGTCTCATTCAGAAAGTTAGGAGGCAAGGGATACAGGGAAATTTGGCTGTCTGGATACAGAATTGGCTGGCCCATAGGAGACAGAGGGTGGTAGTAGATGGAAAATATTCTGCCTGGAACTCTGTGACCAGTGGTGTTCCTCAGGGATTTGTTCTGGGACCTCTGCTCTTCGTGATTTTTATAAATGACTTGAATGAGGAAGTGGGAGGGTGGGTTAATACGTTTGCCAATGACATGAAGGTTAGTGGAGTTGTGGATATAGTGTGGAGGGCTGTTGTAGGTTTCAACAAGACATTGACAATATGCAGAACTGAACTGAGAAGTAGCAGATGGAGTTCAACTTGAAAAAGTGAGAAGTGATTCATTTTGGTAGTTTGAACTTGAATACAGATTACAGGGCTAAAGGCAGAATTAGTGTGGAGGGACAGAGAGATCTTGGGTTCAACGTCCATAGATCCCTCCAAGTTGCTACCAAAGTTGATAGGGTTGTTAAGAAGGCAAATACAATGGCTTTCATTAGTAGGGGGATATTTGAGTTGACATTGTCTACAGGCTTAGTATTTTGGGGACTACATTTTGAATCATAGAATCATGAATCATAGACTCCCTACAGTGTGGAAGCAGGCTACTTGGTCCAACAAATCCACATCGACCCATTCTCCTACCCTATTACGGCTGCATCTCCCCTGACTAATAATGGGCAATTTAGCATGGTCAATTCACCTAACCTGCACATCATTGGACTGTGGGAGGAAACCCACATAGGCACAGGGAGAATGGGCAAACTCTGCACACACAGTCGGCTGAGGGTGGAATCGAACCCAGGTTCCTGGCATTGTGAGGTAGCAGCGCTAACCACTGAGCCACCGTGCAGCTCCATTTTGATTTTCTGGGGTACTTTTTCCCATTGTCAGATAATTCTTATTAATCAGGTGATACAAGTATAGTTAGTAAGTTTGAAGATGACACCAAAATTGGAGGTGCAGCGGAGAGTGTAGAAGGTTACCTCAGAATACAACGGGATCTTGATCAGATGGGGCCAATGGGCTGATAATTTGGCTGATGGAGTTTAATTGTGATAAGTGTGAGGTGCTGCATTTTGGAAAAGCAAATCAGTAAGGTCCTAGGAAATGTTACTGAACAAGGAAACCTTGGAGTGCAGATTCATAGTTCCTTGAAAGTTGAGTTGCAGGTAAATAGGATAGTGAAGAAGGCATTTGGTATTCTTTCTTTTATTGATCAGAGCATTGAGTATAGGAGTTGAGAGGTCATGTTGCAGCTGTACAGGACAAGTCTTTCCAATAATAAAAGGAACAGTGGAAGGCATCAATATAAGATGGTCACCAATGAATCAAATTTCATGTTAGAAGAAGCCTTGTTACCAAGAGGTGCTTAGAAAGTGGAATTTGTCACCACAAGGAGTATTTGAAGTGAGTAATGTATCTATTTAAGGGAGAACTTGATAATCATATGACGAAGAAGGAAATTGAGTGTTATGCTTATAGACTTAGATGAAGAAGGATGAGAGAAAGTTTGAATGGAATTGAAAAACCAGAAAAAACTGTTTGGACATAATGGTCATGATCCCCTATTTTCTAGGTAATATTTTGTGGTTGTTTGCCCTAATCACTTAGGTACTGGACCTCCTGTTTCTCTTATTGTGTCATTATCGACTTGCATTTTCAACTACTTCTCAAACAAAAAAAAACTATTGGCCCTGTTGTGAGATGCCCAGCTAAGAAATTCAACACACCAACCAATTAAAACTCAGACAAAACTGCCCCTCCCCCCTCATCAAATTCATATCTCTCATTCGACCAACGTTGGTCCAATCAATCAAACAAAGGGTGTACATAATGAATATCTATTTCACACAGAAGATTTCTGTAGACCGAGTCATTTCATTGGGTACAGCAATTATGTTTTTGAAGATTACTTTATCATTTTTTTCTGATACACAGAACACCCAAATTCTTGTACAAGCTGAAAATTTAGCACAATTTGCTGTATGAAAACCTCAAGTCATATGAGCATTGAGATCTATCAGGCTTTTTTGTTCTATTTATGGACTTGCTTAGGACATTTTACTCAGCAATAGTAATTGGAAATAGGTGACTTGGTCAAACCAAGTCACCAATTTCCAGGAGGGTCAGTCACCTGAATGATATGGTCACACTTCCAAGGTTGAATGTTGCTGGTTTAGAAAACCATAAGGGGTCATGGAGAGGCACTACCTAATAGCAAAATCATATCTAGAACAGGGTCCGATGATAATGTCACCACTTAGACATTCACCAGGTCTCTGTATGTAGTCTGTCCATACAATAACAGAGGTGGCACAGATGTATCATCCTTGAAATCAGTTGTTAGCAGATAAAGTGCTCATTCTAACATGCACCTGCACATGAAAATGTACAGAACAGCCTCTTGCTTAAATACTTCTGCTGCTGAAGCTGTTCTTAATTAGAAATAAGTGTAGAGTTACATGTTGTTAATAATAGGATACACTGAGCAAACAGTAGATTTGTTTGATTATTAAAATCAAGATGGATTGAAATTATACACATATTATTAGTTCACATTTTGAGTGCATTTCTCATTCACTGGCAAGAATGAAGTCAGCAGTGGGCAAGCTTCATAGCACTTTGAATGAAAGGATACCTGATGAGGGCATAGGAATAGGACATAATTCTAACTTAGGAAGTCTCTGGTATGAAAACTTGATTAATGGTTCTTGCAGTTAATGAAAACTCTTTCCTATAGCTTTTTGGAACTGTTGTTCCACCTTTTGGAGGTCCCAACTATGTTGTGTGCCTACTTTGTCTGTTGCCTTCAACAATGTCCCTTTGTAAGTCTGATCTTCTCTCCCCATCTCATCCCAGATCTAACCCTCCAACTCAGCACCACCCTGTTGAACCATCCTACTTGCCCATCTTCCTTCCCACCTATCCGCTCCACCCTCCCCTCCGACCTATCACCATCACTCCTCACCTCCCATCTATGTATCAACTTACAACTACCTTCCACCCAGTCCCACCCCCATTTATCTCTCTTCCTTCCCCCTTCCCCCTCTTCATTCCTGATGAAGGACTTATGCTCGAAACATCGACTCTCCTGCTCCTTGGATGCTGTCTGATCTGCTGTACTTTTCCAGCGCCACACTTTTCAACTCTGATCTTCAGCAAATGCCGACAAACCATGAAATTGTAACTAGATCTTGGGAAGCTTTGCATCATAGATCAATCAGGCACACGAAAGCAACTTCCACAGGCCAATTGGGTGCACAAAGATGATAATAGTAAATGCTTGCACCTCTTCATACCCTTGTTTAGCTGGGGACCCAAGGCATATTAGAAATGTTACATGCCACCAGCCTATATAGGATAGCCTTGGTTGCTCAGCAGCTACTCTGAGATGACTGTGTGCCAGAATAATGCTGCTATAAGAGTTGGAGATGGGAGGAATGCTACATCACAATATAAGTGTTTATAAATACAAGAACATTAAAAGAAAATAGCCAAAATTACTTGAAAATGATAAGACTCTTTAATTTCATTCCACATATAGATCAGTGCCCCAGTAGAAATTCAGGTTTTCACTCATTATTTTAGTTTAGTTATGCCCCGTCCTAAACATCAATGGATGAATGGGGCAGGGGAATGATGGGAGAACTGGGATGGACATCAATGCCAGCTGTCTCAAATGACAGACACTACCACAGGCTGGCCGGATATGGTTGACTCCTTGCGAGCTCCGGTGTGCAGATCTAAGTTTCCTATTTCCTACAATTGTTCTACACTCTTTAAACTTAATAGCATGCTATTAAAAATTACTAATAACTCTGTTTTATCTGAACTCACAGGTTTGAAGCTGTTTACCTATTATTTACTATCTATACTACTTAACTCTGTGATCTGCCTGTATTGCACGCAAGACAAAGCTTTTCACTGTGCCTCGGTACACGTGACAATAAATTCAACTCAATTCAATTCAATTTTGGAGCAGCACCCACTAGACACGAAAAGACTGCAATGAGCCAGATAGGCTTAAAATTTTGGAAATTCTACAGTTTAGTGATTTTATCATTTCTGAGCTGAAATATTAACCTGCATTAGCAGGATCTTCTTCCAGCCATCAATACACAAACCAGAAATGCAGGTGTTATATTGGATTGGTGAAGGTCTGGTACAATGGTTTACCATCTCAATTTTCCCTATTCTCCATTACCTAATTTTTATCCCCCAAAAATATGAACATTTTAAAAACATGTGTTTACAATGTGTTAGTACTGATGGGAATATGCAGAAGTGATGAAGGAACTTGGTGAAACAGGCCCAAGAAATAGTATTAAAAGCAGATGCTTGATTTAGTTCTTAAAATTGAAAGGACAATGATGCAACATCAAGCCAGTAACTGCAATGTCTATAAACAACCAAAATGAAAGCTTCATTGGTTGAAATCCAGAGTAAGAATGTGATTCTAAGAAAACAGGGTCATTGGCTTAGAAAGACAACACAGTGGTGATGTTTTAATGGCACGTGTCATGAACTGTGGGAAACGACAGGAAATTAGCTTGTGGTTGCAGCACAGGCAGCAGTGCCAATTGGTCAGAAACTAATGATCTAGACATACGACCAGCTGCAAATTTTGGCTCGCACTGCACACACTGCATTTTAGAAGAAATATTCAGTACAGCTAGTGATTGTGATAGAGCGATAGTCATCAATAACGAACCTGAGACAGGGCAACCATCAACAATTTTATCCAATGGGTGCCCTGCTTAGAATGAATTTAAGCCAAACTTAGAAATGAAAATGTTAAGGGAAAAAAAAGTGTCTCATGAAACATTTTCACAACTGATGCATTTACTGTAGCAAATTCCAGGTGATTCCATGTCTGCTTCAAATAGTTACAATTTGGGAATTGTACTAAACAATTTGATCTCTCAACAGTCTTACAGAAACCCACAGCTTTTTTCAATTATCAATCCTTTGTAAAGTATCTATTACACATAGTAAATGATCATGAAACCACACACCAGAACTAAATGTGCTGGAAATAGCCTTCTGAAAAATTTCATTTATGTAGACATGACAGATTTCAGATGAATTTGCAAGCAAACAACATTCATCACTGATCAAATGAGATCAGTGAACAGTAGGATCAGATCATGGTGTTGAGTGAAGTACAAGCTAACCCAGTGGGAAGGAGTTAAACACTGCCACAGCTCTTTTTTTACTTAAACATATTTGCAATATGTTCCTTACCAAAGTTAGATCTAGGTCATTGCAGGTGATTCATAAGATAGGTCAGTAGAAACAACATCAGTAAAGAAGTCTGTTGTGTTAAAAAAACACATTAAAGCACAGTACAGGCCCTTCAGCCCTCGATATTGTGCCCACCTGCAAAACGAATGTGAAGACTATCTATCCTACACTATTCCATTTTCACCCATATGTTATCCAATGACCATTTAAATGCCCTTAAAGTTGGTGAATCTACTACTATTGCAGGCAGGCCGTTCCACGCCCCTTCTACTCTTTGGAGTAAAGAAAATACCTCTGGCATCTGTCCTATATCTATTACCCTTCAATTTAAAGCTATGTTCCCTCATGCTAGCCATCACCATCTGAGAAAAAAGGCTCTCAGTATCCACCCTATTTAACCCTCTGAGTATTTTGTACGTCTCAATTAAGTCACCGCTCAACCTTCTTCTCTCTAATGAAAACAGCCTCAAGTCCCTCAGCCTTTCCTCATATACCTCCATACCAGGCAATATCCTAATAAATTGTCTTGGAACCCTTTCCAAAGCTTCCATGTCCTTCCTATAACATTCAGTGCAAAAACTGTACGCAATACACCAAGTGCGGCTGTACCACAATTTTGTACAGCGTGACCTCGTGGGTTCAATCCCACTACCAATAAAAGCTAACACACCGTATGCCTTCTTAACAACCCTATCAACCCAGGTAGCAACTTTCAGGGATCTCTCTGCTCATCTACATTACCAAGAATCTTACTATTAGCCCAGTACTCTATTCTTGATGCTCCTTCCAAAGTGAATCGCCTCACACTTTTCTGCATTAAACTCCATTTGCCACCTCTCAGCCCAACTCTGCAGCAAGGGCTTTTGCCCGAAATGTCGATTCTCCCGCTCCTTGAATGCTGCCTGACCTGCTGCGTTTTTCCAACACCACACTCTAAGCTTATCTATGTTCCTCTGTAACCTGTAACATCCTTCAGCAATATCCACAACTCCACTGACCTTAGCGTCATCTGCAAATTTACTAATCCATCCTTCTATGCCCTCTTCCAAGTCATTTATTAAACAACAAACAGTAGTGGATGCAAAACAGATCCTTGCGGTACACCAATTGTAAATGAACTCCAGGATGAACATTTTCCATCAACCACCACCCTCTGTCTTCTTTCAGCTAGCCTAAGTCTGATCCAAACTGCAAAATCACCCTCATCCCATGCCTCCATATTTTGTGCAATAGCCTACCGTGGGAAATCTTATCAAACGCCTTACTGAAATCCATATACACCATATCAACTGCCTTACCCTCATCCGCCTGTTTGGTCACCTTCTCAAAAAACTCAGTAAGGTCTGTGAGGCATGGTCTACCCTTCACAAAACTGTGTTCACTATCCCTAATCAACTTATTCCCATCTCTTGTAACCCTTTCCAACACTTTACCCATAACCGAAGTAAGGCTCAATGGTCTATAATTACCAGGGTTATATCTACTCCCCTTCTTGAACAAGGGGACAATATTTGCTATACTCCAGTCATCTGGCACTATTCCTATAGACAATAACGCCATAAAGATCAAAGCAAAAGCTCTGCAATCTCTTCCCTGGATTCCTAGAGAATCCTACGATAAATCCCATCCGGCCCAGAGGAATTCATCTATTTTCACACTTCCCAGAATTGCCAACTCCTCCTTGTGAATCTCAATCCTGCCTAATCTGTATGTCAGTATTCTCCTCAACAATATTGTCTTTTCCCAGGGTGAATACTGACAAAAAATATTCATTTAGTGTTTCTCCTATTTCCTAGGGTGGCACGATGGCTCAGTGGTGAGCACTGCTACCTCACAGTGTCAGGGACCCAGGTTAGAGTCCCACCTTGGGCAACTGTCTATTTGGAGTTTCCTCCAGGTGCTCCCGTTTCCTCCCACAATCCAAAGATGTGCAGGTCAGGTGAATTGGCCATGCTAAATTGCCATAGTGTGAGGTGCATTTGTCAGGGTTAAATGTAGGGGAGTGGGTGGGCGTGGACTTGTTGAGCCAAAGAGCCTGTTTCCATACCGCAGGGGATCTAATCTAATCCTCGGACCCCATGCACAATTTCCCACTACTGTCCTTGATTGGCTCTAAGCTTATTCTAGTCATTGTTTTATTCCTAATATACCTATAGAAAGCTTATGGATTTTCCTTGATCCTATCTGCCAACAACTTCTCATGTCCCCTCCTGGCTCTTCTTAGATCTCTGTTTCGATCTTTCCTGGCTAACTTGTAATACTCAAGCGCCCTAATGGAGCTTTCATGTCTCATCCTAACATAAACCGCCTTTTTCCTCTTGACAAGAGATTCAACATCCTTAGTAAACCACGGCGCCCTCACTCAACCACTTCCTCCCTGCCTGACAGGTACATACTTATCAAGAACACGTAGTAGCTGTTCCTTGAATAAGGTCCACATTTCAATTGTGCCCATCCCATGCAGTTTCCTTGCCCATCCTATGCATCCTAAATTGCATCAAAATTGCCTTTCCCCAATTATAATTCTTGCCCTGCGGTACATTGCTTTCCATTGCTAAAGTAAACATAACAAAATTGTGGTCACTGTCACCAAAGTGCTTACCTACCTCCAAATCTAACACCTGACCAGGTTCATTACCCAGTACCAAATCAAATGTGGCCTCGCCCCTCCTGCACACATTGGACAAAAACTGACCAATTTAAAGTACTCGAACTATAGTATTTCCAGACAATATTTGGAAAGTTAAAGACACCCAGAAGGAGTTTGCACATTCTCCCCATGCCTGAGTGGATTTCCTCCGGGTGCCCCGGTTTCCTCCCACAATCCAAAGATGTGCAGATCAGTTGAATTGGCCATACTAAATTGCCCATTGTGTTAAGTGTATCAGTCAGGAGTAAATGTAGTGGAATGGTTCTGGGTGGATTACTCTTCGAGTGGTTGGTGTGGACTTGTTGGGCCAAATGGCCTGTTTCCACACTGTAGGGAATCTAATCTAAAAATAACTACCTTGTTACTCTCGCTCCAATTCAGAATCATCTTTGCTATCCTTTTCTCTACATCTCTGGAACTATTCGGAGGCCTGAAGAAAACTCCCAACAGGGTGATCTCCTCTTTCCTGTTTCTAACCTCAGCCCATGCTACCTCAGTAGACTAGTCCTCAAACGTCCCTTCTGCCACTGTAATACTGTCCTTGACTAACAATGCCACACCCCACCTCTTTTACCATCTTCTCTGTTCTTACTGAAACATCTAAATCCCAGAACCTGCAACAACCGTTCCTGTCCCTGCTCTATCCATGTCTCCGAAATGGCCACAACAACAAAGTCCCAGGTGCCAACCCATGCTGTAAATACACCCCTTTTTCCAGATGCTCCTGGCGTTGAAGTAGACACACTTCAAACCACCTTCCAGCTTGCAGGTGCACTGTTGCAACCTTGAATCCATATTTCTGACCACAGTATTCTCAACCTCCTGGACATTGGAATTACAATTTAGGTTCCCATCCCGCTGCTGAATTAGTTTAAACCCTCCTGAAGAGCATTAGCAAATTCTCCCCCCCCCCAGGATATTGGTACGCTTCTGGTTCAGGCATAGACCATCCTGTTTGTAGAGGTCCCACCTACCCCAGAATGAGCCCCAATTATCCAAGTATCGGAAACCCTCCCTCCTGCACCATCCCTTGTAGCCACATGTTCAACTCCTCTCTCTTCCTATTCCTCGCCTTGCTAGTACTTGGCATGGGGAACAAACCAGAGATAACAACTGCTGGTTCTAGCTCCAAGCTTTCAAACTAACTCTGCCTTAAATCCCCATTTCATTTATAATAAAACCCTGAAAGATACATCACAAGATGTTTCACATGAATAAATTTAATATTAAGCTCTATGAACTTATAAATAATAAGGGACCTGGTAAATTATACATTTTCAGAAGTGCTTTACATAAAAATAGGAAGAGGTGAAAATTTAAGGGGGGGGGGGGAGCTTTAAATTGCGGGATCTTGGTAATTGATGGCACAGTAGCCAGTGATGGATTAATAGCTGTTACAGGGCACTGGAGATCAAGAAGATATTACAGTGTTAGAGAGTGGTTGGGTCATGAAGGGATTTGAAGACAAAGATAAGATTTTAAAACGTAGGTATTGTTTATTAATACAAATAATACCTGCGAGAACGGGGAACAGAGTGATGGTATTTGGGGCTTGATATACATTTGGATATGGGGAGCAGTTTCGGTTAAGTTTAGAGTGTAAGTTGAGAGGTTGGTCAGGAGGACTATTGGGATATTTAGGATTACTGCTAACAAAGGCATGGATTAGAGTTTGAGTACCAGATGAGCTGAGGCATGAGTGAAGTTGGGTAATGTTACACGAGTGCTTTAATGATGGTATGGATATGTGGTTAGAAGCTCATCTTGAGGTCAAATAGGACACTAATTTGGAAACAGACTGAGTCGGCTTCTAACAGTTGCAACAGAATGTTGGAGAAGGTGTTGAAGTTAATGGCTAGGCAACAGAACTGAATTTGTACTGGGCTTGGAAGACAATGGCTTTGGTCTCTCCAATACAGTCATAGAGATGTACAGCATGGAAACAGATCCTTCGGTCCAACCTGTCCATGCCAACCAGACATCCCAACCCAGTCTAGTCCCACCTGCCAGCACCTGGCCCATATCCCTCCAAACCCTCCCTATTCATATATCCATCCAAATGCCTCTTATATGTTGCAATTGTACCAGCCTCCACCATTTCCTCTGGCAGCTCATTCCATACACGTACCCCCCTCTGTGTGTGAAAAAGTTGCCCCTTAGGTCTCTTTTATATCTTTCCCCTCTCACCTTAAACCTATGCCCTCTAGTTCTGGACTTCCTGACCCCAGGGAAAAGACTTTGTCTATTTATCCTATCCATGCCCCTCATGCTTTTGTAAACCTCTATAAGGTCACCCCTCAACCTCCAATGCTCCAGGGAAAACAGCCCCAGTCTGTTCAGCCTCTCCCTTTAGCTCAAATTGTCCAACCCTGGCAACATTCTTGTAAATCTTTTCTGAACCCTTTCAAGTTTCATAACTTCTTTCTGATATGAAGGAGACCAGAATTGCATGGAATATCCGAACAGTGGCCTAAACAATGTCCTGTACAGCCGCAATATGACCTCCCAACTCCTGTACTCAATGCTCTGACGAATAAAAGAAAGCATACCAAACGCCTTCTTCACTATCCTATCTACCTGCGACTCCACTTTCAAGGAACTATGAACCTGCACTCCAAGGTCTCTTTGTTCAGCAACACTGCCTAGGACCTTGTTTTCCCAAAATGTAGCGCCTCACATTTATCTGAATTAAACTCCAGCTGCCATTTCTCAGCCCATTGGCCCATCTGGTCAAGATCCTGTTGTAATCTGAGGTAACCCTCTTCGCTGTCCACTACACCTCCAATTTTGGTGTCATCTGCAAAATTACTAACTGTACCTCTTATGCTCACATTCAAATCATTTATGTAAATGATAAAAAGTAGTGGACCCAGCACCGATCCTTGTGGGACTCGACTGGTCATAGGCCTGAAAAACAACCCTCTGTCTTTTACCTTTGAGCCAGTTCTGTATCCTAATGGCTAGTTCTCCCTGTATTCCGTGAGATCTAATCTTGCTAATCAGTCTCCCATGGGGAACCTTGTCAAACGCCTTAGTGAAGTCCGCATCGATCACATCTCCCTCATCAATCCTCTTTGTTACTTCTTCAAAAACCTCAATCAAGTTTGTGAGACATGATTTCCCACGCACAAAGCCATGTTGACTATCCCTAATCAGTCCTTGCTCTTCCAAATACATGTACATCCTGTCCCTCAGGATTCCCTCCAACAACTTGCCCACCACCGATGTCAGGCTCACCGGTCTGTAGTTCCTTACCACCCTTCTTAAACAGTGGCACCACGTTAGCCAAACTCCAGTCTTCTGGCACCTCACTTGTGACTATAGATGATACAAATATCTCAGCAAGAGGCCCAGCAATCACTTCTCTAGCTTCCAACAGAGTTCTGGGGACTTATCCACCTTAATGCTTTTCAAGACATCCAGCACTTCCTCCTATCCCCCATTTTCTGTGGCTCCACACAAAGGCCACCATTGAGGGGCCCTATTCTGTCCCTAGTTACCCTTTTGTCCTTAATGTATTTGTAAAAATTCTTTGGATTCTCCTTAATTTTATTTGCCAAAGCTATCTCATGTTTCCTTTTTGCCCTCCTGATTTCCCTCTTATGTATACTCCTACTGTCAGGATTCACTCGATCTATCTTATCTATACCTTACATATGCTTCCTTCTTTTTCTTAACCAAACTCTCAATTTCTTTAGTCATCCAGCATTCCCTATACCTACCAGCCTTCCCTTTCACCCTAACGGGAATATACTTTCTCTGGATTATCGTTATCTCATTCCTGAAGGCTTTCCATTTTCCAGTCATCCCTTTACCTGCGAACACCTGCCTTTCTCCAATTTAGAACTTCAACTGTTAGATCTGGTCTATCCTTTTCCATCACTATTTTAAATCTAATGGAATTATGGTTGCTGGCCCCAAAGTGCTCCCCCACTGACACCTCAGTCACCTGCCCTGCCTTATTTCCCAAGAGTAGGTCAAGTTTTGCACCTTATCTAGTAGATTAGAGCGGAGCTGGAAAAGCACAGCAGTTCAGGCAGCATTGGAGGAGCTGTGGGTCAATGTTGCACCGATCCAAGCCCACCATCCTCCATATGCCTATCCAATGCCCGCTTAAATGCCCATAATGAGGGAGAGTCCACCACTGCTACTGGCAGAGCAATGTGGGTCAAAATAGTTAAGTGACTAAGAGGCAGCATCATACATTCCTGATGAAGGGCTTTTGCCCGAAACGTCGATTTTACTGCTCCTCGGATGCTGCCTGAACTGCTGTGCTTTTCCAGCACCACTCTAATCTAGACTCTGGTTTCCAGCATCTGCAGTCATTGTTTTTACCTTCTCCAGTGGGTACATCCACACACTGGATCAGAAAATTGTCTTGTACACACTTAACAAATTCCTCTCCATCTAAACCCTTAACACTATGGCAGTCCCAGTCTATGTTTGGAAAGTTAAAATCCCCTACCAGAACCACCCTATTATTCTTATAGATAGCTGAGATCTCCTTGCAAGTTTGTTTCTCAATTTCCCTCTGACTATTAGAGGGTCTATAATACAATCCTAATAAGGTGATCATCCCTTTCTTATTTCTCAGTTCCACCCAAATAACTTCCCTGGATGTATTTCCAGGAATATCCTCCCTCAGCATAGCTGTAAGCTATCCCTTATTAAAAACACCACTCCCCCCCCTCCTCTCTTGCCTCCCTTTCTATCCTTCCTGTAGCATTGTATCCTGGAACATTAAGCTGCCAGTCCTGCCCATCCCTGAGCCATGTTTCTGTAATTGCTGTGATACCCCAGTCCCATGTTCCTAACCATGCCCTGAGCTCATCTGCCTTTCCCATTAGGCCCCTTGCATTGAAATAAATGCAGTTTAATTTATTAGTCGTACCATGTCCCTGCCTGGCCTGACTGTTTGACTCTCTTCTGGTCTCAGTTGTACCAGTCTCAGGTTGACCGCTTTCCTCACTATCTCCCTGAGAATCCCCACCCCCAGCAATCTTACTAGTTTAAATCCTCCCGAGCAGTTCTAGCAAATTTCATTGCCAGTATATTAGTCCCCTTCCAATTTAGGTGCAATCCGTCCTTCTTGTACAGGTCACTTCTACCCCAAAAGAGGTTCCAATGATCCAAAAGTGTGAATCCTTCTCCCATACACCAGTTCCTCAGTCTGCTCTATCCTCCTATTCCTGCCCTCACTAGCTCGTAGCGCCGGGAGTATTCCAGGTATTATTACTCTCGAGGATCTCCTTTTTAAATTCCTGCCTAACTCTCTGTAATATCCCTTCAGAATCTCAACCTTTTCCCTTCCTATATCATTGGTTCCAATATGGACAATGACCTTTTGCTGGCTCCTCTCCCCCTTGAGAACATTCTGCATCCTCTGAGACATCCTTGATTCTGGCACCAGGGAAGCAACACACCATTCTGATTATTCGCTGCTGGCCACAGAAATGTCTGTCTGTCCCTCGGACTAGAGAATCCCCAAACACAATTGATCTATTGGAACCCGATGTATCCCCCGTTGTATTAGAGGCAATCTCAACACCAGAAACTTGGCTGTTTGTGCTAAAATCACCTGAGATTCCATCACCCCCTACATTTTCCAAAACAGCATACTTGTTTGAAATGGGCATAGCTACAGAACACACTTGCACTAGGTGCCTACCTCTCTTACCTTTCCTGGAGTTAACCCATCTATGTGACTGTATCTGAGACTTTCCCCCCTTCCTATAACTGCCATCCATCACATACTGTTACTGTTGCAAATTCCTCATTGCTTCTGTCTCTCCAACTGATCCATTCGATCTGTTAAGATTTGCAACCAACAGCATTTATTGCAGATATAATCCACAGTAACCCTTAAACTCTCTTTAAACTCCCACATCTGACAAGAAGAGCCTATCACTCTACTAAAGACCATTTTTGCTCCTTCACAATCTACAGACCCAGAAAATAACACCGTCTTATTCCTCTACAAAACACTGCCCCAGATTAGATTAATAATTATGGCTTATATTTTAAGTTTAATCAAGAGACATATCTCCAAAAACATATCATCAAAAAAGAACCCACACTACTCACTACTGCAGACTTTCTGAAGGCCACTTAAAACAATTAACTTATCTGATTCTGTGCGGTGAACTTCGCCCAAATAGTTCCTCCTAGATCAGTTGTGAATTTCACTGTTTGTTAATTTTCCAAGACGCACTCCGATGTCCAGTGATACTTGAATTCAAACAGCAAAGGCAGTACTGTGCAGGTTCACTCTGGTGTCAGTTTCTTTCTCTCTCTCCCTCCTGCACTGACCTCACCATATGCTTCCTTTGTCTGTTCTTCTCCTTTTTAAAACTGCTGCTGTTTTGACTTTTTTTCCAAAGTTCCAAAACAATGCAACAGCATATAAGACAGTAATTACTGCTCCTGATAACTTGATAGCTAAACGGTTCCACTGATCTCATTCAGCTCTTACATACATTAATGTTCACTCTTATGAATTATAACTCCCACACTGTGGAAAAATGATTTTGCTACTGCAAAAATGGGGTCTGTCAGCACTGAG
Organism: Chiloscyllium plagiosum; assembly: GCF_004010195.1. NCBI lineage: Eukaryota > Metazoa > Chordata > Chondrichthyes > Orectolobiformes > Hemiscylliidae > Chiloscyllium > Chiloscyllium plagiosum. The sequence goes on along the minus strand of NC_057719.1, from coordinate 85,233,470 downwards.
TTCAAATAGCCTGGTGGTTTTGGGTTTCCCTCATGTGAATCACCGCCTTTACAACTCCAGCAAAAGTAAGATCTTTTACAAATGGGTGAGACTTCTGGGTCCATGATTCTTTTTGTCCAAGGCCTAGTTTTCCCAATGTCACAAATATAAAATTCTTGTCCTTTTCTGATATGCTTCCATGGCCATTTCCTCTCGATCTGTAAGCTCCTCCAATCCTATGATTCCGTAATCCTGCATTCTCTGCATCTAGCTTCTTGTGTGTTCTTGTCTCACCTCAGCCAAATGTGTTTCAGCATACAGTGCAGGAATAAAAGGTATTAAATGTGTTAATATCAGTACATGCCTATCTGAAGTCGCTAGCAAAGATAGACCTCAGATTGTATTTTTTTTTTAAATTGAATGGTTATGGGTGTTTTAGCATAATGGGTATGTTAAAGGACTAATAAAATAGAAAAGTCACCTAATTCTCTGGAGACATAAGGTTAAATCTCAAAGTGGCAGTGTATAAATTTGAAATCAACTAATTAACTAAATCTGAATAAAATGCAGATCATGATAAAAGCTCAACTAGTTCAGTAATGTTCTAATGAAAAGTTATCTAATATTCTCACTCTGCCTATAATTTGACTTCAGACACATTGAAATATGATTAGCTTTTAAAGGTTACTGAATTTACCTAGCAAGAGACTTAGTTCTACTAATCCACCACATAAAAAAAAAGCTCCTTAACTAAGGGTCAATCACCTGAGCTAATGATATTGCTTGAAGATAAAACTAAAGTACTGCAGATGGTGGATTTCTGAAATATAAACACTAGGTGCTGTAGAAATTCAGCAGCTCTGGCAACATCTGTGGAGAAAGAATCAGTTAACATTTTGAATCTAATATGACTCAGCTTCAGAACAACAGTGTCCTAGGTCCAAAACCCTTCAGCCGATTCATCACAGACCGCCCCCATTGTAAGATGGAAGATTGGAATATCTGGCGAAAATTGCATAATCCATGCATGATGCAGTCTGTACTCACATGCATCAAGATCTGGACAACGTTTAGGCTTGAGCTGATCAGTATTGTTACGGCGCAGAGGTCGAACTCCTTTGTAAATTAAAACCAAACACCCAGAAAAGCTCACCTTACCTTGTAATCTATTAAAATGTGAGTGAGTGACAGAGATCTCCAAATTTTCACTATTTAAAAGAAAATAACAATTTATTTTCCTCACTCTAATAGTCAACACGAAACAAAACTATTCACAAATCTAAACCCCACTTTTCTTAGCTACTTACTATCTGTTAGCGATTTTTGAGAAGATTTGTAGCTCAGGTTGATGATAAGTATGTAAGTTAACTCGCTGAGCTGAAACTCCACCTCTTTAAAAATGCTGTTCCAATACCACAGTTATTAAACATGACACTAACTTAATCTCAAAACTGCACAGTCTCTGTCTTCTCAGCTGTCTTCAGTCTTCCGTCTGATTTCCCTTGGTCGTTGTCTTTCTTTTTACTGCGAGTGTGTTTGACATGAAGAGAAGTGAAAGAGTGTTTCCTAATTTCTTTGACAGCAAGGTGCCAGATGGGTAGTGAGCTCTCTTGCTCTACAGCAGTTGCTCTGTTGTTTGATGGCAGTTGCTCTCTCTCAAGATACTGGGTTTGTATACCCACCATGACACATTAATTTCTTATAACTTGATTAGTTTCCAGGTGTCAAAACAATAAAATTCAAATTCCATTGGCTTCTGGTATCCTTGGTATAATTTGAACTAATTGACTAAATTCGAATTGTTGTCAAAACCACCACCAAACCCAGGTATCCATGCAACGGCCAATTGTTACATTTGGAACAGCCCGCATTTAGGTGACAGCTATGACTGTACTTTAAATTCAGAAAAGCACTGTCTATCTTAAAGGGACCATACATGCTTTCGACTTTGTAACAGTACCAAGAAACATTCATGCCACATAAGTTAAGGCCATGACCAAATACAAGAGACAATAACAATTTCTACTTACATTCAATGGCATTTCCACCCTCAAGTCTCCAATATCAACTGGGGTCACCATAAACTGGAAATTGAACTGACCCAGTCACATAAACATTGTGCTACAAAAGCAGGTCAGAGGTTGGGTATTCTGGAATGAGAGACTCACATTCTAGACTCCCCAAAGCCTTTACTTTTACAATGCACAAATGATGCATGCTGGAAGCAAAAGCAAGAAAGCAGATTACTACCTGAATGGCTGTAAATTGATAGAGGGGAGTATGCAATGGGACCTAGGTGTCATCATGCACCAGTTACTGAAGGTGAACATGCAGGTGCAGCAGGCAGTAAAGGAGGTAAATAGTTTATTGGCCTTCATTATGAGAGGTTCTGAATACAGGAGCAGGGATGCTTTGTTGCAGATATAGAGGGTCTTGGTGAGGCCACACCTAGAATAGTGTGCAGTTGTGGTCTCCTTTTCTGAGGAAGGACACTCTTGTTCTTGAAGGAGTGCAGTGAAGGTTTACCAGGTTGATTCCAGGGATGGACGGACTGACGTATAAAGACAGACTGACTAGGTTAGGATTGTTTTCGCTGGAGTTCAGACGAATGAGGGAAGATCTCAGAGATTTATAAAATTCTAACAGGAGTACATTTGAATAGGAAGGGTTGAGAGGAATACGGGCCAAGTGCTGGCAAATGGGTCTTCATTATGTTGAGATATCTGGTCGACATGGACAAGTTGGACTGAGGAGTCTGTTTCCGTGGTGTACATCTCTATGATTCTATGAGGAGTAGAGAGGGTAGATGCAGGAAAGAAGTTTCCGATAGTGCGTGTGTACAGAACCAGGGGTCACAGTCTGAGGATTTGAGGTAGACCTTATAGGATGGAGATGAGGAGAGATTTCTTCACCCAAAGAGTAGTGAGCCTCTGGAATTCATTACCACAGGAAGTAGTTGATGCCAAAATTTATTCAAGAGGCAGCTAGGCATAACACTTGGGGCCATGTGACCAAAGGTTATGGTGAGAAAGCAGGATTAAGCTATTGAGTTTGATGATCAGCCATGATCGTGATGAATGGCAGAGCAGGTTCAAAGGATCGAATGGCCTCTTCTTGCTCCTATTCTTCTTTGTCTATGTTTCTATGAAATTGAAGGAACACACCCTACTTTCTTGAATAGGTGCACTTTCAACAGCATTCAAAACGTTTGATGCTATACAAGACAAAGCAGTTTTGATTAGCATCCAATTCACCACCTTAAATATTCATTCCCTCCACTATAGACACTACTGACCTGTTATGAGACAGGGATAGCAAGCCAGAGTAAATCAGACTCATTAAATACTGGATGCATCACACAGTGAAATTAAACATTTGATGACCCTTAAATTGCTCAATTGCTCCTAAACAGACTTCACAAGTAACTGATCCTGGACATCAAATTTATAATCGAAACAAAATTAACAATTTACTATTTATAATGCAAAGTTTGTGAGAAGATTTGTAGCTCGGGTGCTCGTTGTTGTGGTTCTGTTCGCCGAGCTGGGAATTTGTGTCACAGACGTTTCATCCCCTGTCTAGGTGACATCCTCAGTGCTTGGGAGCCTCCTGTGAAGCGCTTCTGTGATGTTTCCTCCGGCATTTGTAGTGGTTTGAATCTGCTGCTTCTGGTTGTCAGTTATAATGCAATTTTAGCAGAAACACAGATGAATTACAAGACAATCTAATTAATGTCTACCATCTTCTTTGATCACCAACTCCCAGGCACACACCAACAGGCAAGCAGACAGGGTTAAGGAACACATTTTTGAAAAAGAAATCAAAGAATCATAAGTTGCGAGTTTGTTAACACTTCAAATGATGAATACCAGGTTTTCACGGTATTTATGGATTGTATTACAGGGATATAGGACGTATCTTGCTTGAATTAAATCACCAGTCAATGATTCCGCAGACCTCTGGAGACTTTTCCTGATTTCTTATAAATGGAGGTTCTTTTCTCAGGATTTTTAACAGGTCAATAACTGGAGAATAACTAGAGGGCAAAACTAAAAAAAAAATCAGTTCTACAGCTTACACGCAACACTGCCTCCTGCTCAAAACCCAGTTAAAGAAAAGTGGTTTCTCTTTCATTTTCCAACATACACTGTGGTTGGCTTACCATCATTGGTCCTTCTTTGGTTAACCAGATCAACAACCAACTTGCTCCCAATTCCTAATCATAATGATATCTTGCTGCCACTTCACCTATGATGTTCTTAGAGCAGTACTTAATCTGCATCATCTTTCCAGACCAATTCCCAACAGCAAACATCAGTCTTGTTTTCTTTCCCTTTCTAACAACCAAGAGCTTGTAGTTCAAAGTTCAATTCTCAACTGCAACTCAGTTCCAAACCAAAAATGAGAAAAATAAAAGAAATGACGGTTTCAGTGCTCATTCATAAGTTACTATACAGTAATTTTCCAACTTTTATCTACTATATGTAATACTCATCATAAAATATCCAAAGGCCCTTTGCATGTACAGTAAGAAACAACATTCGCTATCCAACCACAAAGAAATATTAGTGCTTTGGTCAAAAGCTCAGTGCTTTTAAGAAGAAGCTTAAAGGAAGGAAGCGGGGTAGAGAGAGTATGTGTCTAAGACAGAGAGAGTGGGGGAGTTTAGAGAAAACATTCAAGAGCTTGAGGCCTAGGTAACTGAAGGCACAGCCACCAATGCTGGAGTGATTAAAAATCAGATTTTCAAAAGACCAGAACTAGATGAGCACAAGTATTATGATTATGAAGCTGGAGGTGGCAAAGAGGAGGTACCAGACCATGAAGAAAAATCAAAACAAGAGAAAGCAACAATGAGAATTTTAAAATGGAAGGATTTCTTCACTGAGAGCTCATGTTGATCAGCCCAATTGATAGGTGTACAAGAATGTGAGGGATTGTGGACATTGGGAGCAGAATGTGAATGATCTTAATTTAATAGAAACCAGCAGTAAAATGAATTAGTCAAGTCTTGAGATAATAAAGACATGAATTTGGCTTTTGGTAGCAGATGAGCAGAGGTGGACTGAAGTCAGGTGGCTCAGCTGTTAACACTGCTGGCTCACAGTGTCAGGGACCAAGGTCTGCGTGGGTTTCTTCCAGTGCTCCAGTTTCCTTCCACAGTCTGAAGATGTGCTAGTTGATTTGACCATGTTAAATAGTCTGTAGTGTTCAGCGATGTGCAGGCTGGGTGGTTAGCCATGGGGTAAATGTGGGGTGAAAGAGAGAGGTCTTGATCTGGTTGGGATGCTCTTCAGAGGTTCTGTGTGGATTTGATGAGCTGAATAGCTTCCTTCTATGCTCTAGGATTCTATATTAGGGAAGGGGAGAAGTGTATTCCTACTGATAGTTTTTAAAATGGTTGGAATCTGATCTCTGTGTCAAATATTAAATGGCATCAAAGTTGTTAATATATGGTTCAACATCAAGAGGGATGAAATCAGCAGCTAAGCAACACAGTTTGTCATGGGATCTGAAGATGATGGTCTTCTCAATATTTAAGCAAAGGTTTCTCCAACAGCACCTCCCAAACCCATGTTCTCCAGCTCTAGCTCGGTTAAGTACAACAGATGCATGGGAAAATCTATATCTCCAAGCCATACAGACCATTCTGATTTGTATATGTATCACCCATCATTCATCACCAAAATCATGGGTCAAAATCATGGATGTCCCCACTCAACAGCACCGTGGATGTTTCTTTTACCATAAAGGTTGCAGAAGTTTCAAAGGCAGCTCAACGCAACCTCCTTGAGGACAATTAGGAATAAATTAATTTGAAAAATAGATTACAAAATTTAATATAATAATGGATAACGAAAGAATTAATTTGCATTTTTGACTTATTTAGGCAAACACCATTGTCATTTGGCACATTAAGATTCCACAAACAACAATGAGCTGTATTCCCTACTGGCTCATGTTTGTAGGCGTTACTTGAGGAAAAAAACTTGAACATGCCATCAGGAGAATTTCCCCATCCCTGTTCAATTGGTGCCATGACAGATTGATGGTACTTCAGTTTTAGATATCATAATAGCAATAAAACAGTATGTTAGTTTTTGTTATCAGGAATTGCAGCACAAGATGAAAGATATCTTCTTGCAATTATATTGTATATTGGTTAGGCCACATTGGGAGTGCTTTATGTAGTTTAGTTCTTCTAATCTAAGGAAGGACTTACGTGCTCTACAGGGAGTCCACAAAACAGTCATTAAAGAGACTAGTCTGGAAGGAATTGAGGAAGAATTGGAGTAGAATATATTATCTGACATCTTAAAGAACAAAGGGAGATCTAATTGAAACATATAATATTCTTAAGGACCTTGACAGGATACATGATAAGAATATGTTTCCCTAGATGGGGATGTAGTACAAGGGGTCAGTCTCAGAATAAGAGATTGTACATTTACACATTAGCTGAAAGGAAATTATTCACTCAGTGTTGAGAAGCATTAGAATTCTGTATTCCAGTGAACTCAGTTGTTGACTAAATTCAAGACAGAGATTTTTAGTATTAGTATGAAGGGCATTCAGGGATGTTCTATCTCTGACAATATAGCAGTCCTCAATACCTAGTTGTCTGTCAACAATATATGATCATGCATTGAAACACTTTAAATTTCACATGCCCATTGACACATACACTGATCTATCTCTCCATGAACGTGCATAATATCTGCAGTCCCTCAGTTTAAAGAGCTAAGATTTGTTTCCAATATTAGGAAGCTGGAAGCCATTGTCTGCCCTAACACAATTTCAATTATTAACCACTACCTCCAACTCCTTGTTGCCCACTGCTATCTAAACTGTGTATCGCCATCACCAAGACTGCGTATTTCCATCTCCATAAAGGTCAACTGTCTTGATGTCTGTTTCAGAACACTGCGGTAACCTTCGGATCCGACCACACCATTGCTCTTTTGCCTCGTCACCCATTTGTAATCTCGATAAACTTGACCTCATTAAATACTGTGATTCGCATATTCCAAAATGTACCGCCTATCAACCACCCCTCTTGCGTTATCTCCCTAAAACTTCCCATCCACCCTTTCTCTCGCCTGTTAAAACGTTTTTAAGATCAAAAGTTTTCGGGTATCTCAGTATTCCTTTTGGTGACATGTGGGCACAGTTTATTAAAGGGAGGACATAAATTGATGTGGTGCGGTGGTAGTGTCCCTATTCCTGACCTGGGAGGTTCAGAGGTGTCCAATTCGATTGATTCGAAAAAAATATTAATTTGATGTTGTGATCAAGAGACTCAATTTAAAAGCCCAGACAGCTCGGGACTTGCGGCACGGGGGAAGAGAACATTTTTTTCAGGACACTGTACACTAGCATGTAAGGTCACTCGTCCTTTCTTATTATCACTTGGGATCTTTGGCAACAGAGAAAATAGAAAAAAAAGAACGAGCAAAAAAAAACAAAAGAGGCAAGTGAAAGTTTCGGCTTAAAAGTTCTTACAAAGGACTAGCAATCTCGACCATGCAGCTCTCCCTCGATACTGCTTGCCGTTGGCTCCTTGCTGGTCCCAAAGAGACTGCTTTACATCCGGGGGGAGCGTTTAAAACGACATCGAACGATTCCCCCCACTTTTTTTCGAAAACGGTTAAAACGCCGCAGAGGCAGGAAGAGATCCGGAACCCATGCGGGAGCCCCGGTGGTTCCGGCGGGAGGGGGAAGCGCGGGGGACTCTTTATTCGGTAGTACAAAAGGTTGTCCACTCACAACAAGCGCTCGGGTGGGGCGGGGACATGATGGGGGGACGTGAAAGAGAAACACGGCAAAGTCAAGATAACGGTAGACGCTGCCAATAATAATAATAATAAAAAAAGCGAAACTGCAATATCTGCGCATTGAAGGAATCTTAGAGACGCTGGAGAAGCGAGCGATGAAGCAGATTCCGCGGTTAATATTTGTTGCCCAGCTGGCGCGAGGCGGACCGTTAGGGATTTAAACAGGGGAGGGTTCCCCTGAGATTCTGAGCTGGTCTCGTGGGGGGAAACAGCATTAAGAGACTAGATCCTAGGGTAACGTTGTCATCCTGCCACCTCGGCACCCTGCTGGAACGCCCCCCCCACCCCCCCCCCCCCAAAAAAGTTATGCTACGTTCGCACCCCGTGAATGTACCAGGTGCCACTGCTGAGTGATGTAGGGCGAGCCCCAAACGGGATCTAAACAAGGACGATGAGCGGGGATCTTAGTGTTTGCGGGTCCCGGGCGACCCTGGGGCTGGGTCTGGGGGCAGCAGCCGGCCTCGGTCTGTTGTATCTAGCCTACAGTAGGGGGCTGGGGAAGAGGACCTGTCGGGGAAAACATGGCACACTTGACTTCAGCAATTTGAAACCTAGCAAGCCAACCGTGCAGAATCAGGCAGGTGAGTGAGAAAGTTGGCTAGATTATTGTAGTGTGACTACCTTTATACAAAACATATTTAACCCACCAGAATATCGTTTTCAAACACCTGCCTACGTAACCTATGCCATTGTAACCCTTTTTCCTGGTACCATATTCTGCCGTGTGAGTGGTGAACCCCTTGCAATGCTCCACAAGTTCTCTTTTTCGCCCCCTGCTCCCTCCACTTTCACCTTGCCCTTTAGTTGAAATTGTAAAGTTTTTAACCCACGATAAGGCCTTCAATTTGTTTCTTTGATTCTATTTGGTTTTAAGTGAATGAACTGATAGACAGAAATTTTAATGCAGAGATGTTAGTCATAACTAGTGATGTGGAGTTTGTTGACAATTCTATCTAGAATATTTGCCTTATTGCAACAGTGGTTCACTTTCAAAAAGTACTTAAGTATCTTTGAAATCTTCTTAGATTGTGAAGAATATGTCATTAATTGAAATTTAGCATGTGTAAATAACTGAGATTTATTTCACCATTTCAAATTTTTCCTGCCAGTGGCATTCCAGAGGTGGTATGGTGCCGCAGTGGTTAGCACTGCTGCCTCTCAGCGTCAGGGACCCAGGTTCGATTCCAGCCTCGGGTGCCAGTCTGTGTGGAATTTGCACATTCTCCCCATGTCTGTGTGGGTTTCCTGTGGATGTTCTAGTGGAGGTGTAGGAAAATCTCTGGATGTGGAAGGATCATTGGTGCCTTGGATGGAGGTGTGGGTACATGCACCCTCTCCTCTTTCCCCTCCCCTCTTCCTCTCCTCCCCCCTCCCCCCTCCCCCTCCCCTCCCCTCCC